>NW_020173377.1:7094646-7155102 GCF_003031525.2 Neophocaena asiaeorientalis asiaeorientalis | reverse complement strand
TACACCTAAAGGAACTAGAGAAAGAAGAACAAACAAAACCCAAAGTTAGTAAAAGGAAAGAAATCATAAAGATCAGAGCACAAATAAATGAAATAGAAAGAAAGAAAACAATAGCAAAGATCAATAAAACTAAAAGCTGTTTCTTTGAGAAGATAAACAAAATTGATAAACCTTTAGCCAGACTCCTCACGAAAAAAATGGCAAGGACTCAAATCAATAAAATTAGAAAGGAAAAAGGAGAAGTTACAATGGACCCCGCATATGCACAGAAATCTCTTGCATTCCTATATACTAATGATGAAAAATCTGAAAGTGAAATTAAGGAAACACTCCCCTTTACCACTGCAACAAAAGAATAAAATACCTAAGAATAAACCTATCTAGGGAGACAAAAGACCTGTATGCAGAAAACTATAAGACACTGATGAAAGAAATTAAAGATTATATCAACAGATGGAGAGATACATCATGTTCTTGGATTGGAAGAATCAACTTTGTGAAAATGACTGGAACCTAAAGCAATCTATCTACAGATTCAATGCAATCCCTATCAAATTACCAATAGGATTATTTACAGAACTAGAACAAAAAATCTTAAAATTTGTATGGAGACACAAAAGACCCCGAAGAGCCAAAGCAGTCTTGGGGGAAAAAAACGGAGCTGGAGGAATCAGACTCCCTGACTTCAGACTATACTACAAAGCTACAGTAATCCAGACAGTATGGTACTGGCACAAAAACAGAAATATAGATCAATGGAACAGGATAGAAAGCCCAGAGATAAACCCATGCACCTATGGTCAACTAATCTATGACAAAGGAGGCAAGGGTATACAATGGAGAAAAGACAGTCTCTTCAATAAGTGGTGCTGGGAAAACTGGACAGCTACATGTGAAAGAATGAAATTAGAACACTCCCTAACACCATACACAAAAATAAACTCAAAATGGATTAGAGACCTAAATGTAAGACCAGACACTATAAAACTCTTAGAGGAAAACATAGGAAGAACACTCTTTGACATAAATCACAACAAGATCTTTTATGATCCACCTCCTAGAGTAATGGAAGTAAAAACAAAAACACAAAAATAAACAAATGGGACCTAATGAAACTTAAAAGCTTTTGCACAGCAAAGGAAACCATAAACAAGACGAAAAGACAAGCCTCAGAATGGGAGAAAATTTTTGCACACGAATCAATGGACAAAGGATTAATCTCCAAAATATATAAAGAGTTCATGCAGCTCAATATTAAAAAAAAAAACCCAATCCAAAAATGGGCAGAAGACCTAAATAGACATTTCTCCAAGAAGACATACAGATGGCCAAGAAGCACATGAAAAGCTGCTCAACATCACTAACTATTAGAGAAATGCAAATCACAACTACAATGAGGTATCACCTCACACCAGTTAGAATGGGCATCATCAGAAAATCTACAAACAACAAATGCTGGAGAGGGTGTGGAGAAAAGGGAACCCTCTTGCACTGTTGGTGGGAATGTAAAGTGATACAGCCTAGATGTGGATGGACCAGTGTCTGTCATACAGAGTGAAGTAAATCAGAAAGGGAAAAACAAATATCATATATTGATGCATATATGTGGAACCTAGAAAAATGGTACAGACGAACCAGTTTGCAGGGCAGAAGTTGAGACACAGATGTAGAGCACAAAGGTATGGACACCAAGGGGGAAAGTGGTGGGGGTGGTGGTGGTGGTGGTGGTAGAATCAACTGGGAGATTGAGATTGACATGTATACACTAATATCTATAAAATGGATAACTAATAAGAACCTGCTATATAAAAAAATAAAATAAAATTCAAAAAATTAAAAAATATACATATGTATATAAATTAAATAAAAGAGGCCCAAGAGAGCTCCCTTGGCTCCTTCCAGCAAGTGAAGACACAACCAGAAGTCAGCAGTGTGTGACTGGAAGAGGGTTCTCACCGGAGCCCGACCATACTGGCACACTGATCTTGGACTTCCAGCACGCAGAACTGTGAGAAATACATTTTTGTTGTTTAAAGCTACACAGGGTGTGGTATTGTGTTACAGCCGCCAGACTGGAGTAAGACAGTCCTCCTCTTAGTACATCTGATGGGATGGGGCTTATTGTCAGGGCCTATTCCTTACAGGATTGATGCTGAACTGTCAACCTCCCCTCCTGCTCTCTCAGCTTCTCCAGGCTGGCAGCTGGTAAGAGCACTGAGCCAGGCTTATTCTCCAGCCACCTTGCAGCCCCTCCCTCCTCAACTTCTTCTGGTGGGTGGACAGTGGTAGATACTGAAATTCAGATCTGTGAAAAAGAACAGAACCGGAGGACCCCACTTAGATGCCTTTACCAGAGCTCAAAATCAAGTAGCTGTAAATAAAGTGATAGCTTCAAGCATATTCTTGATCCTTAGGTATATAACACTCTTCAGAACCTCACAGGGGAGGGCAGTGGGAAAGTGATTGGCAAGGCATGATTCCAGCATTCCTGGATTCCCGGGGACTATCACCCCATTAAAACTCCAGTAGAGTCAAAGTTTGTGAACACTAGAACTCCAGCACTCTGGCCAAGGCATTTGGGGAGCACTCCACGGTTGTTAATTGTACTTTCTTTCCACAGTGTATAAAGACTTTTGGCGTTTGTTTTCTGATCTTCACCTCTCAAGGGAAACCAAAACTTCAAAGATTTCAAACTTCAAAGAACACAAGCAAATTAACCTGATACTTTGGAGCTGTAGCCTATGTGTCCTCCTGTCAAATCGCTCCGGATGGTTATCTGAATTTCATAAAGGAGCCCTATGAGGAGAGGGGAACGTAATGGCTCCCTCAGGTGCCAGCCCAGGTGGCCACAGGACCCTAGATCACTGAGCACTCCAGCACTGTGGCCTACACACAGGCCCACTCGACACCTTCCCCTCCAAACGTGCCCCCAGGACCGAGACACGTTTTCCCAAGGGGGGTCCCAGAACTCTAATCCCTTGAAATATTTCTCAGAAAAACTTTCTAATTTCCAGCAAGTTTGGTGAGTGTTCTGTCCCAGGTTCTCCCTCTGCCCTTGCTCATTCACACGGCAGTTAAGCAACGGCAGTTAAGCAAATTAAAAGCAGTGAGAATTCTTACAATAAGAAAACCCTCTGGGCTTTGTTTAGCTCAGAGAATCTTAAGTCTACCTTACCACAGAGCTCTTTTTTTGCTTTTTAACGTAATTTCGATTAAGATTCTGTGAAGCAAACATTCTACCGAACATAGAAACCCTGGCTCACACTAATGTCTTTAGTTCAAACGAGAAGCATCCACTTTTCGTGGATTTTTGTGTCCACTCCCCCAACTTTAATTTGACATTTGTTGGTCCCACTATAACATTTGTAGTATAGATTTTTACTGTTTTATAAAGTGCTCTTTACAGCCAGTTTTTCATGCCAAACTGACCTCATTATTAGGAGTCTGATGGTATTTCAGGCCAACTAGATCTCGCTCAGCTCTAGAGTTGGGGGCACTTAAACAAGGCATGAGAAACTTTTCATAAAAACATACAGATCTAGACAGTTCAGGCAATACAGTCTTTGAAATCCATTTACAGTTACTTACTGCTTTATTTCACTACTTAGTTAAAATACCATGTCTGAAGAAAATATATGTAGTTTTCATGGTCAGTATCAAAAAATGACATTAATTGTAATTTCCATGAGCGGAACAATCTGTTACAGAAGAAAGGTTAATATTTTTAGAAGTCTAAATCCTTTATAGGGTGTGGTGTAACCTGTAATCTGTCTCTTGGGTTTAAATGCTTTCCTTTAGATTCCACCCTATTTATAGTTCTGTGCACAGCTCTAGACACCCCTGTTTTGAATGTGTCTCCTGGAATTGAAATTCGGTGCCATTTATTGACGAGGCAGAAGGGGGTGAGAGGTAATGATTTCTGACTAGTGATCAACAGGTTAATCCTCCAACCTATCACAGACTCCCTAAAAATGGAGGGTGGCAAGGATGATTTTTCTCAGCTTCAGTTCAATACAGCTATTACAGCGATGTAGGCACTAAATTAGAGACGAAAGTGTGCTGTGAGGTATACATCACGTCGGGCTCTTTGTGGTGTAGGCGCTACAGGGCAGACAGAGAAGCGACAGCAAATCGCTTGCTGACACAATGTTGGCAAGATAAGCTGATGACCACATGGTGGTCAGAGACGGGGGTGATCACCTCTGAAAATGGTGGGCTGGCAAGTGGAGAGGGGGCTAGAGATCAGTCTTTACAGCAGAATTTGTCTCCAGAGTATAACTCAGAAAAAGAGTTTCAAAATTGTTCATTTATTGTTTCTGTCAGCCTTTCTAGGTCGGCTGAAAGGAGGCCTGCTGATCCTGACAAGATCAAAATGACCCTTGAAACCATTAGATAATGGGCTGAACTCACAGTACCTTATCCTCTCTACACGGTGCCCTTCTGTCAGAATGTAAGGCAGGACAAGAAAGCGGCTCTGCGCAACATCCACACAGAAGCAGAAGTGCGCACCTTCCCAGGGTGAACTCCAGGAGTGAGAACTTCCCCGTGTCCTACACAGCACGGCTAGGGACACTGCTTCCTTTATCTGAACCCCCCAAGGAACACCTGCAGCCTTTTCTTTTTCTTTTTTTTCTTTGCAGTACTTGGGCCTCTCACTGTTGTGGCCTCTCCCGCCGCGGAGCACAGGCTCCGGACGCGCAGGCCCAGCGGCCATGGCTCACGGGCCCAGCCGCTCCGCGGCATGTGGGATCTTCACAGACCGGGGCACGAACCCGTGTCCCCTGCATCGGCAGGCGGACTCTCAACCGCTGCGCCACCAGGGAAGCCCTCTACAGTCCTTTCTTTCAGCACTTTGCCAGGATAATGGAATGGAGTGTAGAGTGTTGTACTGGGTTTCCCCAGGGGCTGATGGAGTGAGCACACATCGGAGGCTGCCCGCAGACTTCCCAAGGATCTTGCAAATGAATTTGGGCTGGGACGGGTGCAGGAGGATGCCTACAGCAGAATAGAGGGAAGAGTGCTCTTCTGCTATGGAATCTGGGTAAAGCGGAACCAGCTTGAGGCCCAGCCTCGTCCAGAGTTTTAGTCAAAGGATCCACAATTGACCCACCCCACCCCCAAGAATCGAAAACTGTTTAAATCTCAAGAAAACGCTAAAAAGGGATTCCATTCATTTCACACAGTGAAACTGTAACAAATCTCTCCCTAAGGTAGGACCAGGTACACAATTTGCAGGGCCCAGTGCACAATGAAAATCTGGGGCCCCTTGTTGACAAATTATTAAAAATTTCCAGAGGGTAACAGCAGAGCCCTTCTGAGACCTGTGGAGGCCTGTGCTGCCTTAAGGGCTTTTCTTTCTTTCATTCATTCATTCATCCATCCATTCGTTTATTCTCTCTCTCTCTTTCTCTCTCTTTTTCTTTCTCTCTCTCAAACAAAAGAGACCTATCCCCAAGTCTTTGGCCTCTCCCTCTCAAGGTTTCCCCCATGCTCTATCCCAAACCAGGTCTGCAGAACCCTCCCTGGTCTCTCTCCATGATGGCTCTGTCTCCGCTCCCTATCATGTAACCCCACTTAGCCTCTCGCTTCCTTCATTTTCCCATTTACCAGGCCCAGATTCAGCGCTGCGAAGGATGATACTATTGGAGGTAACTCAATACAGTCTTCCTGACTGACAGAGGCATGGGGGAGAGATTTAAAACACTTAACGTTTAGTATTTTATTAGTATTTATGAATTACTGATCACTTGTTAACAGGTGCTGGAGGCTGTTTGTCATCCACAAAATGCAACTATCACTGACCTTTAGGAATTTCTGTTCTAAAATAGGCAATGATGATGATGATAGAAAGCAGCTCTTGAGCACCTACCATGTGCTAGGAAATACGCTGAATTTTGTACACACATTAGCTCCTTTAGTTCTCACAGCCATGAGGGTGCATGTTATTATCATTTCCACGTGCAGATGAGGAAATGGAGCTTAGAGAAGTCGTCAACTTGCCCTTTTTCACGACCCGACCAACTGGCTCTCTAATGTGGGCTCCTGATACTATCCAATAAGCTGGTAAATGAATGAGAACAATTAGTTTTCCTCCCACACTGCCTCTATGCTGGGCATACACTTAGGTCTTTAATATCTGCTGAACTAATTGCTGTGTTCTTTATTAGGTAAAGGAAGCAGATGAGGGTGAAAACAATGGAAAATGGAAGAGAACTGGCCAATCTGGTCAGTGAGAGGCTTGAACTGTGTTCAATTTCCAATACTGCCTTTATCCTACAATTTACGGAGCTTTAAGGAGCAACTGCTGAACATCCACCTAGCTTTGGGGAAGCAGGGGCCTGGCCTGGTTCATTTTTATGCCCCCCACAGATCTAGCATAGCAGCAACTAGTTGCTCCACAAATGTTCCTTTGACTGAATTAATTTGAATGGAATGGAACTGAATCAACTCAGAACGTTTTCGGTAGAACCTGGTTTTAGGTTGAGAGAGCTCTAAATGTAAATTAAACAGACAATCACTTTTTAGAAGTGCACAAGATAACAATGGACAAAGCCCAAACAGCCACAAATCCCTGGGCCCCAGTCTGGGGGGTGCAGAGGAGCTCCTGGGGCTCCACATGCCCAGCCTGCTGTCTGCTCATTCTCTAACTGTGATGAAGGAATTAAATGAAGTCTTTCAATGCTGCCACACTGCCACGAATGGGTATTAAATAATGTTCCATTGAGCTACCGGAACTGCTGCATGGGGATTCTGCCTCATCTTTATGGATGCCTTGTCATAATTTCTAGAATTATAGAAGCCATCCCATGACTCCTTAGACCGCAAGGAATCAATGTACGAACTTTTTCTTCCCTCTCAGCTTGGAGCACATAAAATGATTTTTCACTACTCAGAATCGGAACAGATGAATATAAATACATTGGCATGCATAAAGTTCTGAGCTGGGCTGAGGAGAGAAGCTGGCTGTGCTGGCAGGTCTCAGCTCCCAAGGGAAAACACGGAGGTCGGGATAGATGTCCCACACAGGGAGGCTGAGCTGTCCCTCGGCTCTTGTCCTGAACAGCCCCAGGAAAGGGACAGGCAATATTACTCTTAACACCTAGAAGGTGGAGCCAGCCCTCCTCCTTTCCCCCCTCTTTCCCCCTGCCACACCCTGTCCTCTGGCTCTCCAACTCTTCCATTTTTCCCAGCAAAAATTTATAAAGCAAGATCCAACCCAGGTTCCAACACGATCCCGTGAGATGGGGAGCGTCACTTGTTTTCATCACTCCTCCCCTCCACATACAAACACACTGTGTAGATATAGAAAGCAAAGCCCAGCGCAGTGAAGTGGCTCCTGTGGCCTCATACTCAGGCAATAGCAAAGCTGAGGCTCTCATCCCAAACATTTAAACCGCTATTTCAGTAAGGTTTTTTTTTTTTTTTTTCCCCAATCTGACCCTCAGGCTCAAGTTTGAAAATCCCACACAGGCAAACTCAGTAAAGATAATAGGGATCTGTATCACCATTGTCTCTCCCAATTCTTGAGAGCTTACTAAATGTGAGAAGAAATAACATGCTCAAGGTCACACAGGTAGTACAAAGTCACATGGGTAGCACATGGTGGAGAAGGGACTCAGCCCAGGATTGTCTGACCCCAAAGCTATGAGTGTAACTCCTCAGGTACATTGCCTTTCTACAGAGACATTAACCCTTCACAAGATAGCCACTGAGTGGTATATGTAACGCTGATCTTGGAGGAGAGTGAGTAGGACAATCATTTACAAAGAAAAAAGAAACTCATCAGCTGGTTGGTCCTTCCTGTGGGCTCTGCTCATTTCCCAACTTCTGGGAGGGGAGATCCAAGCACCTGTTGGTACTTCCCTCCTTCAACCAGGCTAATACACACACACACACACACACACACACACACACGTGCGTGTGTGCACACCAGAACTCCAAAGAGTGTTTCATAAATTCTTTGCTTCTACCTCTACTGAGTTCAAAGGATGGTCAGGCTTTGGCAGTAATGTCCAGGCTCTGTAACTTGTCTCCATGAATTTTGTAGATGGCTCTTAGCCTCTCTAGAGATTTTAGAGCATCCCCAGGGCCAGCACTTTAGCTACAGACCTTCTCCTTCACATTCCCTGCCCATCTCACAACCTCCCTCCCTCTTTCATCTCTTTCTTTCCTCCACCCAGATACCACCTCCTCTTTGTGTGTTGGCAGTCATTCCATTTTCTACCCAGTTCTACTCCTAAGAAGAGGGGAGTTTCAAATCATGAGGATGAAAGTAGGCATAGTGGGTGGAGAAGACACCTCTGTAGTGGCTAAGCTCTGGGTGGATTATTTTAAAGAAATAATTTGCCATCTTGCCCTGTAAATGTGAACTTCCGGACAGGCTATCTTGTATACCTTTTTATCTCCATCTTTTCTTGGAGTTGCATTACGAACATCCCCCTCCATTTCTTTATCCATGACAAGTGCCAGGCTCCAGAAAAAGGGAGGAGAGAGAAGAAAATATAATCCTATCCAAGCATACTATGTATGTTAAAATAACTAAAATGGATATTTGTTATTTTGTGGCAATCCAACAACATGTTTTCTTCTTTTGGTAACAGTACACCAATTTTTTTATAGCTTAGGAAAGACATCAAGGGCTCCTGACATCGTTTGAAACATCTTAGGCCTAAAGCCATATCTTCCCAGGGAATATTTTGCTGTAAGAGCAATAAAATCCTCTTTGGCTTTAGCTCACTTGAGTTTGGAAAAAGAGTCAACAATGAAATATTTCCTCCTTGAAATTGTAATGCTAGCCAGATCTTTCTGGACAAGACTCTACGGACATTTGCAGGTCTTTAACTGTAACATGAGAGCCTTGGGCAGCAAACCAAGGATTTTGGGTGGTTGCTACTGTGGGGTCAACAGTGCCTGACCTGTGGAGGAGAGTCCTTGAACCAGAGGGAGGGCTCTGCTCCTAATAAGGCTCTTCCCCTGCAGTAAACCATGAGCATCCATAGAGTGGCAACTTGCCACTCTGGCTAAGAGTACATTTGTGTCAGGCCCAGGGGCAGGACCCCCCTTCACCTGCATGCAGCTGGCAAAAGACGAGCCTGGGAAACAAGGAATAAAATGAAAAGATTGCAGTGCTGGGTTCACAGCACTCTCAGAGTACACCTTATTGTTATGAGCAACAGAGGGGTGCCTAGAGCACTTGTCAGGATCAAACCTCCTAATTTAAGGTAGAAGGCCACTCTACTCATCCACTCTTTTGCTCTCCCTTGCCCTCTGTCTGTGTCAAGCCTCTCCACTCACTGTAAAGGCCAGGCCTACCTCTAAGGGGATGATTCCCAGGGTAAACAGGCAGGTATGTGGCAATTTCTTTAGCTACCATCCAAGCTTTCTCTTTCTTTATGTCAAGGCCTGGCTACCAGGAGTAACCAATGCAGATGCAAGCAGCTGAAGCAAGCCCCATGGGGGCCCACTGCCTAGTGGGCTCAGCTAGAATCAAAACTGAGTTTGGAGATGGGATTCAACTTGTCCTGCAGATAATTAAGTGCTCCTGAACTCTTCTTGAAGGAAATCAACAGTCTTCCAAAGAAAAATCAGGGAAAGGACAAGGAATCTTTATAAGATCCTCTAGATGGAGTTTTCTTTCATAGGGAGTGAATAGAAAATCTATGTTTGTTTATTTGTCCAAATAGCCTATTGTGTATGCTCAACTTGATGGCCAGAAGAGGTTAGTGGGATTTGTTGGAGAAGGGAAATGTAAGTGAGGGACAAAAATTTGTTTAAACAGCAATGGAAGCCTTCAAAATATATGTTTTTTTCAATCTAGGCTTAGGAGGATTACAGTCTGCATGGGGCCGGATTATAACATATAACCAGGATCAACAGGGAGAGATTATAATATATAAGTATTCAAGATTACATTTACTGTCATGCCCTCCTCCTTTTGCTTGGTCAGCCTCTTCCCCTCCCTCAGATGTCAGACAAGTTATCTTCTCTAAGGGAGGCCTTCCCTGACCTTCCAGAAGAGACCGACTCTACTGCTCACTTTCATACCTCCTCCTCAAAGTTATCCTTTTTAGGGCTTTCCTGGTGGCGCAGTGGTTGAGAGTCCGCCTGCTGATGCAGGGGACACGGGTTCGTGCCCCGGTCCGGGAAGATCCCACATGCCTCGGAGCGGCTAGGCCCGTGAGCCATGGCCGTTGAGCCTGCGCGTCCGGAGCCTGTGCTCTGCAACGGGAGAGGCCACAACAGTGAGAGGCCCGCGTACCGCAAAAAAAAAAAAAAAGTTATCTTTTTTAGTTCCTGACACATCACAATTTAACGTGTGTTTGTGCAATTATCTCACCAATGTCTCTATTTCCCTGACTAGAATGTAATCTCCCTGAGGGCAGGGAACATGCCTATTTCTACTTGCTATTGAGATCCCTGTGCCTAACACAGAGGCTGGCACATGGTATGCATTCAATAAATGTTTGTTGGTTCAATGAGTGAGCAAATAATTAAAAATGAATGGATGGATGACATTGTACTTCATTCCTGAATACTTGCTGGCCAGTAATGGTAATGGGTCCTTAAGGAAAAGATCAGTCTTCCGGGAGTCTTACTGATTTATCATCATCTGTTCCCACTATAATTCAGACAAGTGACTTGGCCAAATGCATGGTTTATCAAGGCAGTCAAATGGTCAGAAAGAGTTCTCTACTAAATTTGTACTCATCAATAAGGTTAATAATTGCAATGGATCTGAACAGATCAAATATGTTTAAATCCATGAGATCAAAATGATTCTTTAAAAAGAAAGAAAAACTCTAATAGGTCATCATTGGAGGATACTGGTAGACTAATCCATTATTTTGAAAACTAGCAAATAAAGGTAAAGATTCAGACGTTTATCTTGCCTTTCCTATATGATCTGTACCACTGATTGACCACAGCTGAAAGGAAGTTTTATGGAACAATAAAATACTGGGAGAACATGTATGGATAAGGAGCTTGGGAGAATAAATCCAGCTGTTTTTGAATTTCGGACTTACCCAAGCAGCTCATGCACAGATCTGACCCTAGACAATATATCACAGTCAACCACCCAGGTATCGAATGGTCTGCTGGGTGGTGCCATCCAGATCATTACAAAGTCTTCAAAAATGGACTCAGCATTGAAACCACAATCTCTAGAAGGCTGGTTGAAATGAGTGACCTGAACCTAACCAGTTCGAAGCCTGCTAGAATAAAACCTATCAGTATTATTTATAGGGTTTAAACGAGACCCATGGTCTCATAACATTAGATTCAAAATGCCCAGGATGTGATACAATATTACTCAGTATATGAAGAACCAGAAAAAAAAATCTCAACAGAATTGAGAGTCCAAAAATAGACCAACATAAATATGGCCAGTTGATTTTTGGCAAAGGTGCACAGGCAGTTCAATGGAGAAAGTATAGTCTTTTCAACAAATGGTGTTGGGACATAAGATAGATAGATAGATAGATAAGGATAATCTCCAATCTAAACCTCATATATTATGCAAAATTTAACTAAAATGTATCATAGTTCTAAATGTAAAACATACAACTTTTAAAAGAAAGCATAGGAAAAATATTCTTGACCTGGATTTAGGTGAAGGATTATTAGATATAACAAGAACACAATATAAAAAGAACTCACAAAACACAACAGTAAGAAAATAATAACCCATTTAAAAATAAACAAGACTTGAACAGACACTTCATCGAGAGGATATACAGAGGACAAACATCTTTTATTGAAAAGATGTTCACTATCATTAGACATTAGGGAAATGCAAATTTAAAAAAACTTAGTGAGATACCACTATACAGTTAACAGAATGACTAAATAAAAATTCAGATAATTCCAAGTGATGGTGATCATGTGAAGCAGCTGGAATTCTCATACATTGCTGGTGGGAGTGCAAAATGGTACAACTACTATTGAAAACAGTTTGACAGTTTTTATAAAATTACATATTCAATTATCACGTCATGCACTAATCCCACTCCTACGTATTTACCCTAGGGAAATGAAAATTTATGTCCACTAAAACACTTGTACATAAATGCATACTCATAATTGCCAAAAGCCAGAAAAAACTCAAATGTCCTTCAGCAGATGAATGTATAAACGAACTGGTACATCCATACAATGGAATACCACTTAACAACAGAAGGAATAAACTATTGAGACAGCACCTTGGATGAACTGCAAAAGCACTGTGTTGAATGAAAGAACTTAGTCTCAAAGATCAGATGCTATATATGAATCCATTCACACGGCACTTTCAGACAAAACTATGGTGATGGAGAAAAGGTCAGAGATTGAAATAATTTATGGGTGGAGTTAGATGTGACTATGAAGGGATAACAAGAGGGAGATTTTGGGGGGTGATGGAATTGTATGGCATTTTGATTGTGGTAGTGGTTATAAGAATTTATACATGTGTTATAATTCATAGATATGCATACCAAAACTGGTTATTTTACTTTATGTTAATATAAAAGATTAAAAAGAACAACAGCACCAAAAAAAAAAAAAACAAAACCCATTCCAAACCAGCATCTTTCTCATTAACAGGTCCCTAAGTTAGTATCTTAGAACACTTAATGTTTCTCAAGAGGTGAATATAAAAATGGCTTTATTACTATTAATAAATATAAAATCTACTCCAGTATACTGTGATGGTCTTTTCTAAGCTTTCTTTATGAACATGTGATTTATTTAAATTTGTCTTACCAAGGAGAACCACAAATTTAGAGAGATGCTCCTCTCTCTCTTCAGTGCTCATGAAATGAATCAGTCAGTCCACTCATACTGGCTCTTCAGTGATACCATCCTCATGATAAGGAAAACAGGATGATGGAAAATCTTAAAACCACAGGGAAGTACTCTGTTTGAGCACAGCAAAATGTCTCAGCACATTATGATTTCTCCACTGGCTAATACAAATTCTGGTCAGAATGCCATAGGATAGGAGTTAGAAGCAGAGAGTTATGCAAAAGGCTGATATTACAGCTCTTCTACAGCAAGAGGCCCTGCACCTTAGTGATAGGAGAGAAAGGCACTACTGCCATTGCGAACTCTTCTGAAGGAACAATGTTTGGAAACTCTTTGTAAACTTTAAATGACAAGTACAACTGTGGTAGTTTGAATGCATTTTCCCAAAGTTTTGATACTCTTCCCTTTAAGAGTTGGAGTCTAATTCTCCTCCCCTTGAATGTGCAATGGAATTAGTGACTCACTTCTAACAGATAGAATAAAGAGAAAGTGACATTTGAGTGATTTTGGAGACTAATTCATAAAAGTCACTGTGGGTTTATTCCTAGGTATTTTATTCTTTTTGATGCAATGGAAAATGGGACTGTTTCTTTAATTTTTCTTTCTGATCTTTTGTTGTTAGTGTATAGAAATGCAACTGTACTTCAAAAACTATGCGATGCTGATGAAAGAAATCAAAGAGGACACAAACAGATGGAAAGATGTATCATGTTCTTGGATTTGAAGAATCAATATTGTCAAAATGACTATACTACCCAAGGCAACCTACAGATTCAATGCAATCCTTATTGAATTACCAATGGCATTTTTCACAGAACTAGAACAAAAAATCTTAAAATTTGTATGGAGACACAAAAGACCCTGAATAGCCAAAGCAATCCTGAGAAAGAAAAATGGAGCTGGAGGAATGAGGCTCCCTGACTTCAGACTATACTACAAAGGTATAGTCATCAAAACAGTATGGTACTGGCACAAAAACAGAACTATAGATCAGTGGAACAGGATAGAAAGCTCAGAAATAAACCCATGCACCTATGGTCAATTAATCCACGACAAAGGAGGCAAAACTATACAATGGGGGAAAGACAGTCTCTTCAATAAATGGTGCTGGGAAAACTGGACAGCTACATGTAAAAAAAATGAAATTAGAACACTCTTTAACACCATACTCAAAAATAAACTCAAAATTGATTAAAGGCCTAAATGTAAGACTGGACACTATAAAACTCTTAGAGGAAAACATAGGCAGAACACTGTGACATAAATCGTAGCAATATCTTTTTCAATCTGTCTCCCAGAATAATGGAAACAAAAACGAAAATAAGCAAATGAGACCCAATTAAACTCAAAAGCTTTTGCACAGCAAAGGAAACCATAAACAGAATGAAAAGACAACCCACAGAATGGGAGAAAATATCTGCAAACAGTGCAACCAACAAGGGATTAGTCTCCAAAATTTACAAACAGCTCATGTGCCTTAATATCATAAAAACAAACAACCCAATCCAAAAATGGGCAGAAGACCTAAATACACATTTTTCCAAAGAAGACATAAAGATGGCCAAGAGGCACGTGAAAAGATGTTCAACATCACTGATTATTAGAGAAATGCAAATCCAAACTACAATGACATATCCAACAGGGACCTACTGTATAGCACAGGGAACTCTGCTCAATATTATGTAACAACCTAAATGGGAAAAGAATTTGAAAAAGAATAGATACATGTATATGTATAACTGAATCACTTTGCTGTACACCTGAAACTAACACAACATTGTTAATCAACTATATTCCAATACTCCAATATAAAATAAAATGTTAAAAAAAAAAAACACCACTGTGGTTTCCTGTTTGTTCTCTCTTTCTCTCTCTCTCTCTCTCTCTCACTCTCGCTCTCGCTCTCACTCTCAGATCACTCACCCTGGGGAGAGCCAGCTGCCTCATCCCAAGGACATTGTAGAAAGGCTCACATAGAAAGGAAGTGAGGTCTCCTGCCAAGAGCCAAGTAAGTGACCCTTCTTGGAAGTGCATCTTCTAGTCCTAGTCTTTTAGATCTTTCAAAGTCTTTCAGTCTTTCCAGTTGTTGGCCTTCAGATCACTGCAGCCCTACTGCCCTCCTAACCATAACCTCATGAGAGACCCTGAGCCAGAACTACCAAGCCATGCCACTTCTGAATCCCTGGCCCTCAGAAACTAGGAGATAATAAATGTTGGTTGTTTTAAGCTGCTAAGTTTGGGGGTAACTTGTTATGCAACAACAGAGAACTAATACAACTATGCTAATGTTAAACTGCTTTTTGATTTAGAGAAAAGGAAAGGAAGAGAAGGCAGCAATAGTGATCATGATTCACTTCAACATTTTTTTACGGTACGCGGGCCTCTCACTGTTGCGGCCTCTCCCGCTGCGCAGCACAGGCTCCGGACGCGCAGGCTCAGCGGCCATGGCTCACGGGCCCAGCCGCTCTGCGGCATGTGGGCTCTTCCCAGACTGGGGCATGAACCCGTGTCCCCTGCACGGTTGAGAGGGGGACTCTCAACCGCTGCACCACTAGGGAAGCCCCACTTCAACAACTTTACCAAGCCAAGTAACATTCAAGTTATCTGGACTTCCTTCCCTAGAGGCCAGGAAATTGTACAAAGACACAGGGCACTTCCTAGAAATGATTTTTTTATTGGTCATCTTAATACACAGACATCCTCAGGTTGATGCCATGCATGGCAGTTGGGGAAGCTATACTGAATACCACAGCTACTTCCCACCAGGGATTTCCAAACTGCTACTTCATTAATCAGTCTTTTAAATAAGATATGTTGTATAAGATGTCCCAGAATAAAGCCCAGCAAAGGAATATCTACAAGGTAGGCACTCAGTAAATGTATTTTGGTATTAGCAATAGGCTGCTATTTTTATTCTTTTAATTAGCAGATACTGAGCTCATATCCGAATCAAAAAGACCAAAGCAAAACAAAAGCCTAGAATCAAGGTTAAAAGCATGCCACTATTTCTCTGCACTCATACATAGGGGCTTTCTTTTCAAATACAAACCCAGAGTTTAGTGTATGCCCTGATACAGTTGCATGAGAAGTTACTTTAAGAGAAAAGTAAGTGTTTGATGTTCCTGTCTTCTAACACTGAAAATGGAAAATCGGTCCAGCATCTCACAAATCAGTGAACAGTTGACAGAAAAATATGCTTTGGCAACTTTGCTTGTTGCATTCTTTAACAGGAAAATTGAAAACATAGGATCACAAGGGTCAGATGGTTATTACTGGAAGCTGGCTCTTATAAAATGTAATACATACCATTTCCCCCATCTAAATTGCATTGCTTTGTCCAAATCACCCGATGGGGCCCAGGATAAGGTATTTTTCTGATGTAGATAACCACCTAGGTTTCTAAAAGCACATCCATTTTAAATTGAGGGCCTGAAGAACACCAACAGTGACAGAAAAATGATATTTTTCTGTAACCTCAGCACCGGAGAGAACAGTTCCACAAGAAATAGTTTATAGAAAAAGAAAACCTTATTATTAAACACATAGAGTACTATTCAGCAAAATCTGCTGCTGATGGCAACTTCCCAAACTAGAACTTTTAGACAGTCTCACTCTGTATTAGGATTTTAAGAAACTCTGAACATTTATAGATCAAGGTATCCTTATGACTTTTTGGTAGATGGATCTATAAGTCAACAAGAGGAAATATTTTAAAATACCAAATAAATAGCAGCTATCAAGGAAGGAGGGAGGGGAGGTACAACAAAGAACAATCAAATTCAGTAACCACTTCACATGAACCTGCACATGTGGTTTACCAAGGTTTCTAAGGGCAGCTAATCATAAAACTTGGTAGGTCTAATAATTGGCCCATGTACATACACTTTCAACAAAATGTCACCTAGATGACCCAACTCTAAAAACATCTAATGCCATCTTGGTGTCAGTAATTGGCTCCTAGCTTAAAAACAGAAAAGGAGTCTAGACTCTAGAATATGGTGCTATTATTTTGAAATCCTGGAAAGAGAGAAACTATTCAGTGTCTCCTGCTTGATTCAAACAATTCCTGGGACTTCCCTGGTGGTCCAGTGGTAAAGAATCCGCCTTCCAATTCAGGGGACATGGGTGCGATCCCTGGTTGGGGAACTAAGATCCCACATGCCACAGAGCAACTAAGCCCACGCGCCACAACTACTGAGCTCGCGCGCCTCCACAAGAGAGCCCGCGTGCTGCAAACTACAGAGCCCACGGGCCCTGGAGCCTGCGCGCCACAACTAGAGAGAAACCCGAGCAGACCGCGCGCCATAACGAAAAGATCCCGCATGCCTTAACAAAGATCGTGTGTGCCGCAACTAAGACCCGATGCAGCCAAATAAAATAAGGAAAATAAATAAATACATTTTTTAAAAACCAACAGTTCCTCATACAAGTTTGTAGAAAATCAAAAGGGGAACATATTCCACAAGAAGGGGGAGCAGGGTTCTCTCCCGAGTGTGAAGCCAGCTCTTGGTGTTACTTCACTGCACCGGCCATTTGCCATTAAGGATCGTTCTTTTCTCCTCTTGGGAGAGTATGAGGAAGAGGACATTGTCTGAACAGTTTCTGAAAAAAAGGGAGAGCACATCTTATATACATTAATGGTGAGCACAAATTTAAAGGGAGAAGGAAAGACACATGTGGAGCCAAGAAAAATAAGTGTTTAATGACTGTTTATTTCCAGGAGACAACTGGAACTTCATAGTTCTGAAGAGAAAGGTAGAAAAATGGATACCCATTTGGAAGAAAATGAAAGCTTTACTTAATTAATGTGTTAAATGCTGGTGTGAAAGAACTTTTCTTCTCAAAGCAAAACTACCCCTCCCCACTTTTCCCAATGGGTAATCTCACCCTCACCACTGCCTTCTCATTGCCAGTATGAGTATTACCTTCTCCCATACAGAAACGGAAGCCCAGCTCCTTCTCTTTGCCTGACAAGAGCATCTGCTAAGATCACGCCTTCACTTGGATTCATGCAGCACTTTTGTGCTTCATCTTCACAGAATCAGGCACCAGGTAGATGGTTAACAAACACTTGTGAGAGTTCAGTGCACTAGGCCCATAGGTAAACAATTACAATAAAAGTAATTAAGTACCATTGAGAATAAGAGCATGAGCTAATTTCTTCTATGGAAAATTCCCAGAGGCCATGCAGATAGACAAACTTGAATTCCTCCAGAGCTAGAGGGCTCATTACTCCTGGAGGCTATATATTCCACCCTTAGATAGCTTTAATCTTTAGAAAATAGCTATATTAAGCTGAAATTTTCTTCCCTTGAATTTCTACCCATGAGGTTCTGTTGTGACCCTTAGGGCTCCAGAACAAATCACATCACGTCCATAACACATATTTAGCAAGGCTACATGTCCATAACACATTTGGAAGGCTTCTGTCTCATCCCCCTTGAGTGGTCCTTTCCCAGCTGATAATCTCAGATGTCCACTGGTTCTTCTGTTGACATGTTTGCAGAAGTTTCCTTTAGGTGTGGCCCAAACATTATCAGCATCCGAGGAGCACATTAGTCAAGCAAATTGCAGGGACCCCTCACTCAAACCGACCGAATCAGATTCTAAGGAGTGGGGCCCTAGAATCTGCCCACATTTAGCATGTGCCCAGATGGTTCTGAAGCATTCTCACCAACCTCATCACTCACCTCTGGACGGGCCCTTTCAAACTATCACTCAGGACATTTTCTAATACTCCAGGTATGGTCTAGTATTGTCTCAGAAATACTCTGTAGACAGTTCAAATGGTTGTATGAAAGAAACACAACTGAACTTTGGGAAAAGGTCTATACAGTCAGATCTATAATTAACTCAGAATGACATGTGCCCAGTGGACTAGGTGGTGTGATGGATGGCAGGATGCCTCAGGCTACTATGGATCAGGCACCGAGCTAGCTGATTTTGTGGTACTGCCTACTCAGTCTCCATGACCTGCAAGATCCTTGTTATGTTCACATTATTTAGACGAAAAGATGGAAGCTCCGAGGGCATATCTGTCCTGTATCAAAAAGCTGTGAAATCAGAACCCAGATCCCTCTGACCCCAAAGCCCAAATCTTCTCCTCCATTCCCTACCGAAAACTACCAAAAGTAGCATTCATGATCTGTGCAACATTATTGTCAATATGATCCCTAAATGCTGAAATATATGAGAGGAGGACATTCAAAGCAAGTTATCATATTTTATACTTTTGTTTCTGGCTCATTCACCAGATTTCTGAGTGACATAGTTAAGATGCAGTTGACACCTCTACAGTGTGATGGGCATTTATGGGCATTCCCTAGCTCAGTACTCTTAACTTGACCAGGCAACTGGGCTGTGATAATGTGACACTTAAAATGGAGCTGGAGGAGCTCAGTGTGAGCTTCAAAGACATAACCCACAACGGTGCACACGACTGGAAACGCTTCCCTCTAACACCAGTCTGTCTACGGTGTTATTTATAATCACTTCATATGGCAGCAAGAAAGAAGCACCTAATGGAAGTAACTTTAGGTAGCAGAGGGCAGGAGATAAAACCGCTGCTCAGGGAGAGAAGACTAGCACTAGAAACAACAGTTTTTAATTGGCTCATCTCCTGATACTCCAGGCCGGTATTTTGAGCAAGGATGGAAAACAAACTCACTACCTACGTAGGCTATTCCATCCAATCTCCCACCTCATGACGGAAAACTCCGAACAGGCAAAGACACCTACACAAACAGCTCACATCTTTATTTAGAAAATTCCGTTCCACTGTTGGGAAAAAGCTCCCAATCAAGACAGCCAGTGGCTCTGTGGAGATGAAGCTGTCAAATGGAAAGAGACATCACACAATGAAGAGAGACTTAGATCCTAGCTCTTCAGGCTCTCATTCCTGCAGTGAGCATAAGGGGTGCTCCCTGCAATATACCTGCCTCATCGAATTTATAAAACAGAGCAATCTCAACTCAGCCCGGGGTCCGTGAATGCCACGTAAAGGTGATGGGGGACTCAAGAACCCAACAGCATCTCCTGAAGATGTTAATGATGTGAAGTTTGTTTCCAACCAAAATTTCTTGTCTTGTTCTCCAGAGAATAGCAAGGTTGCCAAAAAAAATGCCAGGAGGTATGACTGCTACAGAGAAAGCAGAAAACAAATAATACCTGGTGCTCCATTTCTTTGAAGTCACAGCTACGTTACATTATAGTAAATGGACTTTGCTGGTCTCCTTTCCAGCAGGACCAAATTGGAACTAAAAAGGAGTTACAATGAAGAATCTGTGCAGCTATTTCTGGGCACAAAAGCAGGCCAACAGCAGCAGACGTCATGTTAAGAAAAACAACCCACTCTTGCATGGCGTACCATAATGTCACTGCAGCTAGATGGATTAGAGGTTACAGTTCGTCATAGATAGCCATAGGATACCCACTGATAATCACACATTTTGCTCTACTGACAGATAACTGCAGCCCTCAAATGAGATGAGCTTCCTCCATACAAACACATTACGTGAAATCAATACTTAATTACGGCAGAGCCTGCGTGCATTGCTGGCAGCTAGTTCTGGGAAGGAGGTGGTACGAGGCCACTCTGCTAGAGCAGTGAGTTAACAAGTTGAAAGAGGTGGAGGCGCTATGGAAAGATAGTGCCCATCCTACTGACTGTGCCTGAGGCCTAGATTTAAATGAGTCACCATTTGGACACTAGGCTTGGTTGGAGAAGATAACTGAGGCACGAATAATTACACTGTCAGGGGAAGAGCAGGCGTTGCCCGTGATGGTAGTTGCTGAAATGCTACTACAGATCACATCCTTATGTGGATGTGCAAGGCCCTCAGTACAGACCCCAAGCAGGGAGAAGTAGATGGTGCCTGATGAGTGACCCTAGGGAGAAGCTGTGCGGCCAAAGGGAAAGAACAAAGAGCAGAGAATCAAGTGACATGGGATGGATTCCAGTTCTCCTGCCCTGGCAAGCTGCAAAGCAGCTTGCAGTTCAAGCTACTTATCCATTCTGTCTAAGCCAGAAGACAACTGTGAGGGTTGAGTGGAATCAGATAGGCAGAATGTACTTTGCAGTCCGTGAGGCTCCAGACCGTTGCAAGAGATGATGTTTATTTTAAGAATTGATAAGACCCAGACCTGCAATATCATGAATAATCAAGAATAAGAAGCAGTAGCTTCATTTATTAAGTCCCCCCAGTGCCATGTTAGGCAAAGTCACACTGAAACCTATACACACAAAAAAAAAGATTGGGGTGAACAAACTTGGAGGAGACATTCCAAGTAGAACAAAAGATACAGGCAGGGAAATTAGAAAATGACTACATGATTCATCTATGCCACGCTCACGTAATTCCATACTAGAAAGCGTTCCACTTGAAAGCTGTATGTTCATCCAAGAATTTTCCTATTGTTCTTTTTTAAAAATTTTAGTTTATTGTGCTTAGCCACCTTTTTGAAATGTATCACTTTCCTATACCTCATTCAAAGGCTTATGGGTTTGTTTGACAAAATACCTAATCAATAATTTAAAAAAAAATGAATTTCGTAGGTATAGCCCCGAAAACTGTTTGTTGATGCAACATTAAAAGATATGGGTAGGGGGCTTCCCTGGTGGTGCAGTGGTTGAGAGTCTGCCTGCCGATGCAGGGGACACGGGTTCGTGCCCCGGTCTGGGAGGATCCCACATGCCGCGGAGCGGCTGGGCCCGTGAGCCATGGCCGCTGAGCCTGTGCGTCCGGAGCCTGTGCTCTGCAGCAGGAGAGGCCACAACAGTGAGAGTCTCGCGTACCAAAAAAAAAAAAAAAAGAAAAGAAAAGATATGGGTAGGAGGGAATTCCGTGATGGTCCAGTGGTTAGGACTCCGTGCTTTCACTGCCGAAGACGTGGGTTCAGTCCCTGGTTGGGGAGCTAAGATCCTGTAAGTCACACAGTGCGGCCAAAAATAAAAAAATAAATAAACAACTTTAAAAAAAGAAGATATGGGTAGGGAACGAAAACCAGAGGAAACAAGAGGCGAGGTCTCAGGGACTCCTTTACAAAATAGTTTGAAGGCTTCTCTTTGAAGGGAGAAGTGGGTTGTTTGTGGATGAGAACTCAACTCTACAGTTGGCCAGGCCTCACCCCTTCACCACTACGTGACTTTGGGAAGGTGAGTGGACTTTCTGAGGCCTCAGTTGGTGCATCTGTTAAATGGCAAATGTGAGTATGAGGAATTCAAAGGTTTGCTGTGAGTGGCCCAAATTCTTACGGTGGTTGCAAGGTTTCCCCATCGGCCTTTTGCTTACCTCAATACAAAGCCTTCCATGAAATTAACAAGCAAACCAATCTCTTGATGGGGTGAGGTTTACTCCCTTGACTTGGGTCACCCACCCCTCACCAAAACCAGAGAGCCTCATTTCACAACTGAGAAACTGGCCTAGCATGAAAATAAAACTCTTAATGCAATTCCCTGAAGCTGGCTCATGGGAAAGCAAGACATAGTCATCAGACACAAGTGCCTAGGTTTCTTAAAATCAGAATTTTCCATAGATGGGTCGAGAAGAAATGTACACTACAGTATTCTAGTTTTACCTGGCTCCTCCTTATGCATTCGCAAAGTAGGATATATTTGACAGTGGATGTGTTACTGATTTAAGCCAAATGTGCTCCCGAAATCTGGAGCGTTATAGAAGGTGTGGTCATTAGAGTACTGTACCAAATTATAGAGCCACCACATTGAGCGCAGGTTTGAATTATGTGAATTCAGTATAATGTGACATAAAATACGTTGAGATTCTCTGCATGTGCAAAATTTAAAATAATGCAACACTAACCCTCCCCCAAAATAAAGTTTGTTGACAATCACACAATTTACTCTCAGAGCTGAAGGAGGCAAGTGAGCTGTAAACTGAGTTTGTACTAGGCCTACATGGGGACACTCATTTTATCTGGTAAACAAAGCTCCCTCCTACCTTTTGTTGGTATTTGCCTTGAAATAGGTGAATTTTGAATTATGCAAGGACTCCAGGGACATAGCCCTCAAATAAAGTACAACCTCTCTGTGTATGTTTTTTATTTATAATGTAAGAAACCAAAATCCAGACAGATGCCTGAAACCTAAGGATTCTGGGAACGAGCATCATGGAACAGATTGTTCTAGAAAGAAGAAAGTGAAGATTTTGCTTTACGAGGTATAGCCTATGTCTGGTGGATGCCAGACTTCATCTAAAATTAAGTTTCATGATAGTCTCTTCACCCATCTAATCTGTCAAGGGCATATTCACGAAGTGACACTGATCTCAGTATCTAGGGCATGTGCAGGATCTAGCACATGCTGCTGGGCCTTTGTGCTGCTCTTTGGGCTCTTGCAGGCACTAACAGAAGATTCTCAAACTTATAGGAACATTTGGAAACCACTTACCAGTTTTAGAAAGTGCTTTCACATATATTAATGTACACTGTTCTTATACGTCCGTAATAACTCTGTGAGATAGGCAAGACGAGGAAACTAGGATGCAAAGAAGATAAGAAAATTGCAAGAAGTCACAGAATTAAGCTGTATGAGACACAGATCTTCAGACTCCATACCGGGAGCTCACGACATCATCCCAAGCTGTGCTCTGCTTTGAAATGGTCCAAGAGGACACAGGTCCAACCCTGACAGTCTCTACTCAGGGTTAGGAATATCTCTCCAAGTAGTAACACCTCTTCACCCTCACACCCTGGACCGTTTGCTTGCTGCTCTGGGCTGCCCAGCATCCATCCTTTTAAACATCCACCCTTCCCCCATTAGATACAGTCTCGTGGGACAGTTGATGGAAGTACTCCGCTCTCTCCTTCTAAGGGTGAGCATGTGAACAAATAGGCCAATAGAATGCCTGTTCCCTTCCAGGAATCTCAATTTCAACCAAGAGAAGAACAGAACGAAAAAAGGTCGGGGCTTATTCAGTGAGCCTCAGCACTCTGGTGCTACAGAACAATTCCTGCCAAGTAGACTGCCTTGGTTCATGTCCATCTCTAAGCTTGCTTCTTCAGTCTCCCACTGATTTTATAAGTAGTCCCATCTCTTCCAACAAATTTCTCCTTAGTTAACTTAGCCAAAATCCATTTTGGTTACTTGCAATCCAAAAAACATAGCTTGAAACCCAACTAAGTCTGCGTCTTTGCATGTACATTGGTACCCAAAGAATGAGTGCCGAGAGTCCCAGTGTGTGTGTGTGTGTGTGTGTGTGCGTGTGTGTGCGTGCGCACATGTGTGCACATGAACGTGCTCTTACTCTTAAAAGTTCAGATCACATGTCCAAGAGAATATGAATGATGGAGGCATTATTACACAGAGCAGCTAAGGATGGTGTAATTTCAAGGCTTAATTACAGTGCTCCTGTAAGTATCAAGCGCACATTTAAAAAATTTTCACTTATCACAGGGAAATTTAAAATTGACTCATAAAAAATCATCTTTTTCAAGATTTCAAAGGACATGGAAATTGTGAAGTATAATATTTTACTATCAAATGCCCTTTTTCCTCCTCTAATTCTGCCACCTCTATCTATGCCATCTACTATTAATGACATTTTGTGCACATCCTTTTGGGTGTATTGATAAATTAACAGGCACATCATTTTTTTAGGAGGTCTATATACTAGCTACAAATTTTCTATGCAGTAAACATGGTTTATATATAAATTGCGAACTTATCCAACTAATTTGTTGAAATAATTCCAATGAATTGGAAATGCTAGGACTAAGGATATCCAAAATTTATAGTTTCGAGTCCAAACTAGTTTTCCATACTAAATAGACAGGACCTCATCAATCTTGTCCCCCAGTGTTTATGTGGGTATATTTCCTAAAACTGTACAAATGTTTCATTTTTAATCTTTGGTAATGTGGTATTATAAGAAATTGCTTTTCTTCTGTTATTGTTCAGCCCTTTCATCTTCATATATGCTTAATCCTTACTAGTCACTTGGTGTTATTTCATTTTCTTTTCTTTGTTTTTTTTCCATTCCCTTGATATATCAATGTCTTTGTTACTGGTTTCTAAAAACTCATTTATTATTAAGGATGTTAACCATTTGTCATGCAGTGCAAATGAAATACCATATTTTACTGCCATCAATTTACTATGGTGTTTTGTATTTTGGTTGTGTATTAAAATATAATCTTGTTGTGCTTTAAAAAAAAAGAAGATGCTTTGCAATTTTTATTTCTAGTACGTGACATCTTGTATAATTATTAAAAATAATATGCTAAAAAATTTTACATGAGAATTTAAATAGGGGTTTAAGATTGCTCCTGTTGAAATGAATGAGAAGTTTGGCTTAATCTGATGTCCATTTAGTATTTGATACACTGTTTCATTGTTCTGCTTATCTTTTATTTCACAACCAAAAATCAGCACAACTACATTTCTGTGATAACTGGATCATTGGACGTACTTTTGGAGACGGCATATTATTCCAAACTGCCGTCAAGCTTCAGGTAACACCCCAGGTCTGCCCTTTTGTGAGCGTGTTCAACAATAATGACAACAACAGAAATGGATAAAAATATTTCCTCCGACTTTGCAAAAGTTGAAGCAGCTACCTCGAAGTTGTGGATCAAAAACCCCCAAGATTTCTGTTAAACTTAAATTGACTTTATCATATTTCCCCACTCTATAGCTTACTCTCTTGATGGTGTGCTTTTCTCTGTGATCCCAGTAATTCCAAAGGAATCACATTCCCAAGGAAAGAAATGCAAAAAGCAAAGTAAATTCATAAAGCGAGACTCTGAATGCATTTCTGTCATCTTTGCTTTGATGTCTGACCCTAGAAGATGTACCCTGAGCAGCAGGGAGATCATTTGTAATCTTTATTATAATGGCAGCAAGAAATACTGAAAAATGCCCTACCACTGAAGATGCTTGCTGAATTCTTTGGGATTTTTCGAAAAATATCATATTGGGTATCAATACATGCACAGCTGGAGCAGCAACATATGCACAGTATATCCCTCTCAGGTTTACGACCATGTGTCTAGAGGGTCTTAAGCTAGAAATGGGCGGCAGTAGTTAGTTCCCATGGAAGTGATCATGTTGATAAGCTGCTTCTTGTTAAGGTTTTACCTGAACTTGAATGGGTTTGTGTGTTTTTGTTGACACTGAATATTTCTGAAAATATAATAAATGAATTGAGATTAGAGAAGGGAGGAAGGAAAGAAGGAGCGGGGCAGAGGGAGGGAGGGAGGGAGGGAGGAAAGAAACATCTTCTCTTTCAATTTATGACGTATGGGCTAGTCAGTTATCTATATACCTATCGTCACTGGAAAAATGTCAATTCCAAACAGACTTCCTCATCCCTCAGCCCCTGCCATATTCTCTTCCCTGATTTATATCAGCCATTTTTTTCTTTTCAGTAAATGCAAACGCATGTTAATATTATTCCACAAAGTACATCATCAGGAAAGCAAATATCAGGCATTGCACAGGACAGACTTTATCGCACAACCCAGTGAAGATGGATTTTAAGCTTTGGTTTGGGGGAATTATCTATGCTGTTTGCCTCTCATTAACACAGATGTTAAAAAATTAACTATATCAACAAAATACACTTTTGTAAAAGAGGCATGAAGACTTAATTAAGAATCTAACTATGAATGTTACTGTAAAAAAATTATAATTACATCTAATGTGAAAGATTTTAATTTTCCTTTGTCTAGTTTATTCATTATTTAGGTAAAATTATGATAATCAGGTATTATATGCCAGATTACCCAAACGAATGGAATGAATGTAGATTTTTAAGAATTATCATATACTCCAGCTTTTCATTCTACCAAATTTAGGAAAGGTGTAGGTCATACATATTAATAAGGCTCTATCACCATTTAAATTTGCCAGCCAACTACAGGCTATTATTCTGAAAATATAGCTCTGCATTCAAGCGACCTTGATACTAACTACTAGCAAGTCCACCAAAAGAGTGTATCTTTACTGTTTACAAATGCTTACATCCTCATTCTAAGCCCAAGAAGGATCTCTGCAGGCACCATTGCCTCCAGGAAGGCTCTTCACCCTCTCTTGCCCTGAATTTGCAAACCCTCACGTGAGCTCCCATAGTGAACTGTCCTTCCTCCCCAAAGAACTCATCATAAGGTAGAGATGAGTTCTGTTTCTGATGGTGGACTGTGAATGCAGAATGCAATGGCTATGTCTCCTCCCTGCTATATCCCAGTGCTCAGCAAAGATATTCATTAGATGAAGGAGTCATAGGATGAGTGGATGAATGGATGCAACAAATATTGAGCACTTATTAGATGCCAGCTTCTATCTCTTGGGATATGGCTGTAAGTAAGGTAGGACCCCAGTCTACTGGATTCCCAGTAGAAGGTCAATAGGATTCCAGGTATAGGATTCCCAACAGAAGCTCACATTCTATTGAGGGGGTGCTCTCATCCTTAGTGATAAGATTTCAACATCTCAGCATGAACCTAAGAGAGGAACCCTCCCATCTTTAGAGTCCATCTCAGGCCCCTTGTGCTAATTTTTTAACCGAGTAACTGTACACTGCAGTTTTAAACACAAGGTCAGCTTACAACACAGTGATACTCTTATTTTGTGGGGCTCAGTATTTCTTGGAATCCAGTATTCCTTGGGACCCTCTCACAGAAGAGAATTGGCTGGGCTAAGGCAGATTCTGGCATTTCTGGTGTTCCTGACCAAATTACCCTCTAATGTCAACCACACTCATCCCTCCTTCCCCAGTTTCGGCGATAGATCATGACCTAATTCTCTGAGTCCCTGTCTGGGTAAGCCATTTAATATCATTCAGTCGTGCAATTTGAAGAAATGCTCTCTAATTTAATCAACATATACCTATGCAATATATAAAATCAACATATACCTATGCATATACCTATGCAATAAAATAAAATAGCATTTAGTAACACCCATTGCCTGAGAGTGGACTCACATCTAGTGTTTGCTCATCCCCATTCCCATGAAGTGAGACTTATTCCTCATAGCTCTACTCACTACCTGCAATAACAATCTGCTATTCACCCCCCCACCTCCAGTTTCTTCTCCATATCATAGCCAGAATATCCTTTATAAAGGTATCTGAGTTCAGAGAACTCTGCTCTCTGACTCAAAACCCTATGAAGATTTCCCATCACACTTGGGGAAGTCCTTACCACACCCTATGAGGCCTTGCACGAGCTGACCTCAGTCTCACTCTCAAGCCTCACTTCCTACCACACCCCCTCCCCTCCAAACACTGGCCTTGCTATTCCCAGACGCTGTTCAGCATGTTGCCATCTCAGTATTCCCTCTGCTTAGAACACCGTTTACTCAGGCTTTCCTATGCCTGGCTTCAGTCTCTGCTCAAATGACTTTTCTTCAGAAAGGCCTCTCCTCATTACCTCATCAAAAATAGTCCCTGCTACACTCTATCTTCTTGCTGGCTGTACTTTTATTCAAATCACTTAAATTATATGCTTATTTGCTTATTGTCTATCTCACCTCCTAGAGTGTAGATTCCACTAGTGAAAGCACTTAATCTTGTTTGCCTCTCTAGCTTAGCACCTAGAACAGTATCTGATGCTTAGGAGGTACTCACTAATACATGTTGAATGAATGAATGAGTGAATGATACACTTCCTGTATGCCAAGTTGCCTGACCTAGTTACCCTTCAGAGTATCATCTCCTCCTGGGTTTCCCAATACTGAGCTCTCCCACATCAACCCAGTTAACTGTCCTGATAACACTACTGATTGTCTATATCTGCCCCATCCAACATGGCAGCCATCAGCCACATGTGGATACTGAGTACTGGAAATGCGGCCAGTTCTAATTGAGATATGTTGTAAGTATAAAATGCACATCAGATTGTGAAAACTTAGTGTGAAGAAAAGAATATAAAATACCACACTGAGTTTTTTTTTATTAATTGCATGTTAAAATGCTAATATTTTAGATACATTAGGTTAAATAGAGTACATTATTAACAGTTGAAATGTGGGTACTGGAAAATTTTAAACGACATACGTGGTTCACACTTACAGCTTTCCTTCTATTTCTGTTGAACAGTGCAGCTCTACACCAAGACACTTCTCTACTTAGGAGACGTAGGATAAAGTGAAAAGGGCATAGGCTTTGAGTCGGACAGACAGGTTGGAGTTCTGGGCATAGGCTTTGAGTCGGACAGACAGGTTGGAGTTCTGGCCTTCCCGGCACTAGCCACGTGAACACGAGCAGGATCCTTAAATTTTCTGAGGCTCAGTTGCTCATCTGTTCAGTGTGTGTAATGGAAGTTACTTGGGAGGAAAGTTACAAGGAGTAATGAAATGACTCACAAAAGGACCTTAGGTGTCCAAGGCATTCAGACCATGCTGTGCCTTCCCCACCTCCCATTAACTACAGAGCCCCGCCATCCAGACATCACACCTTTTCAGTCTGCTCCTCAAGTTCTGCCCCTTCCCTGCAGCTAACCAGCCAGGCTGTGCTCTGTGCTACGTCAAGAATAAAGCGTTTACGTGGTCATTTCACAAACATGTTTCCTAGAGGGTAGGGAATTTTCCAGAATGCCAATCTTTTGATTTAATCTATGTTTCTTAGTGGGAAACAGTCCATTTTAGCCTCAGGCCCAAAGCACTGAGGTGATTTCCCAGTCCAGATCAGGAAAGCCCAGCTAGATTTCATGTAACAAAAGCTCAATACCTAAAGGTCCACTCCTTTGGCCACCCGGGGGTAATTATAATGGAATTTAAATATTGGGCTCATTTTTAGTGCTTTGATTTTCACTTAAAGTTTACACAGCTGAGATTGATTCAATAAAAGAGGTTTAATATTTAAAAGAGTCAACATTTAGAGTTATCTCTGAGGTCTTAAAGGAGAGAGTGATATAAATGTGATGAACCAATTAGATATATGTAGTGTATTTCCAAATAGCTTCTTCAGTACATAGAAGTTAACAACATATCAGTGTTGGAAATCACACTGGAGAGAAACTGTACATAATCTAATGTTACTTTTCAAAATAGTTTCATTTATATTGAGATATGTTGTGATGTTTAAGAGAAAAGGTGATCTTTTTGAGGAATAATTTTTTTGTACTAGGTTAAGGAGTAAACAGAGGGAAGAAGTAATATACAATTGAGGACTTTGCTCTGTCCTCATAAGCCTCTTCCTTCCCAACTCGGTAAAAAAGTCAAAGCAAATGGGTTGGGTATTAAAATAAGTATGATAAAACACTGCCAAGTATCTATCCTTAGTTAAATGCAGCATCCCCTAAGCAGAAGTCTTTGATCCCAGATGGCTTAAAGCTACGCCTGAGATGAGATGCCACAAAAACAGACAAGCATGGGCATGGCTGGACGTGGAGAATCAAGAAGTCTCTAGGCCAAAAGGAAAGTAATTAGAATTAAGATAAAATAAACTGATAGTAAGGGAAAATATTGGAAAGCAACCAAGGACATCTTAAAATGCCTAAGTTCTTTTCCTTTCATTCTTGCTTTGATCAATATTCTAATTTCTCAGAACCTTCTTACTGACTGTGCTTATCAGTTCTTTTACTTATGTTGTAACAAATAATTCTTGTAGCCAAGAAAATAAAGTGTTCTGGTGGCTCAGCCATCAGGTTCCTGAGGAGAGAGAGTTAGCCAACTTGTCTACCTCCATGACCTATTTATAGCCTACTATACAGATGGGTGATCAACACTCAGTGAGTACCTATACTATGCCAAGAAATTTAAAGACATGATTTCATCTAACTCTCAAAACTATCCTGTGATACAGGTACTGTCATCAAGTTAACTGGAGCTGAAAGAGGTTGGGTAATTTGTTCAAGATCATGCCACTAGTAAATGGCAGAAATGAACCTTAAGTCAGATCTTTCACAATTCCAAAGCCTACGTGTCTTTACTACACCCTACTGCAAACACATGTCCCTAGAATTCTTTAAAAAAGCCCTAAAAATAGGTGTCTTATAGAGTGGCCATTTAGAGGGATATACATTTTACAGTAACACTACAGAATGCTAAATTTGAAATTTTTCTCCCATTTCTAATGTTTTCAGAAATCTAGTCCTGTACTCCAGATCAAAAAAGACTCCTATATTCAAGGAAGGAGTATTTCTTTTGTCAGTAGAAACAAGCATAATGCTTGTTGTACTTTTCTAAATTTACTCAATTTCTCCTTCTTTTTTTTAACAAAAGGGGGACAAAGAGCCCTACAAAAATTTGAGTTCAAAAACATCCCTGCCCTTTGTTTCTTGCTGATTACAGCTTTTCAAAAATGATTCCATTCCTGTAGGAACATTTGCAAAACTGACTCTAAATCCAATGAGCACGTAAACGCTGCTTGAGGAAAGTTCAATCTTAACTCTTTATTTGTCCTTTGAGCCCCATCAAATCCAATGTACTAACCTTCACTACAGATCAACACACCTCACAATTACCATTGCCATAAAGATTTCTGGATAAGAGACCACAGCACTACCTGAAAACCCACGATTCCAAGCAAACCACAAGGCAACAAGTTTTTTTTTTTTTTTTAATAAATTTATTTATTTATATTTGGCTGCTTTGGGTCTTCATTGCTGTGTGCGGGCTTTCTCTAGTTGCGGCGAGCTGGGGCTACTCTTCGTTGCAGTGCGCAGGCTTCTCACTGCGGTGGCCTCTCCCGCTGCGGAGCACAGCCTCTAGGCGCAGGGGCTTCAGTAGTTGCGGCACGTGGGCTCACGGGCTCTAGAGCACAGTCTCAGCAGTTGTGGCGCACGGGCTTAGTTGCTCCGTGGCATGTGGGATCTTCCTGGACCAGGGCTCAAACCCGCGTCCCCTGCATTGGCAGGCAGACTCTTAACCACTGCGCCACCAGGGAAGCCCGGCAACAAGTTTTAATTTGTCTATTTCTAGGTTCCCCCTTGCTTGTGCTCATCATATAAATATCAGATCAACATTGCATTTGTGTTGTACTTCACAGGGGACAACATGTTATTAAAATATAATAAAATACTATTTAACATGCAAGCAATGTTATAGAATAATACTTAGTGGCATCCAAAAATTTTCACTCTGTACTGATTAAAAAAAAGAATACAAGTCTCAAAAGAATTTTAAAGGCTATACACCTCATTGAAAAGGATCTGCAAGGATATATACTAAGTTGTTACTAGTGATTGTCTCTGTTCAAGAAGAATTAGTGTGTTTCTCTTTCCTTCTCTGTATTTTTTTTTTAATTTGAAGAACCTGCGAGACTTTCAAAGTGAGAAATAATAAGTTATATATGAATTTTAATCATTACCCATAAACATATATAAATACATATACTATATAAATACATATGTATACATATATTTTATATATATAATTTTACATATACATATAAAATTTTGTCCTCATAACCAGGAAAAATATCCTCTTATTTGGCTGTGAAATAGGTAAAATGGGTATTACTAACTCATTGTACATGTGGATAAAGGGAGATTAAGTAATTTGCTACTAGCTCGCAAGTGGAAGAGGCCAAAGTGATAGGCCTGGTGACTCCGATCTTGTGTTATTTTTGTAACTTCTTCATATATTGATGTGATTATAAGTTTAGGAGAGTCAGTTTTCATTGCAAGTACATCCATGCCATTTATTACAACTTTCTACCAATATGGAAACATTAGATGTGATGTGACAAAGATTCCACCTTTCTATCAATTCTGATACAGGGTAATGGGAGACATCACTAATCAATCACAGCACTCCATCCTACTGGTACAAGACACGACCTTAGAATCTTTTTCAACCTACTTCTCTAGACACCCACTTGCTGATTGGGGTTGGCATATGAGTAGAATTTCGCCACAGGCACCAGAAGGACCATGAGGGCATGCATGAGAGGAATTTGCCATAGCTGCTGTATCAACTTGTACATCATCAGCAATTATATATACATACAACAGCTCGACTACTGCCTTCAAATTCATTCATCTAGTCACCTAATGTGTATAAGACACTGTGGGAAAAAGAGATAGAGGTTATGCATAAATTTTACTTTCAAGGGGCCAACATTCTATTAGGGAAGGAGACTACTTCAAAAGGCTCGTACTGCAGAAGCGAGAGTTCTAAGCATCAGACATTGGTACTCCGCTTGGAGCAAAAGCCAAAAGAGTTTGGAGAAGGGCAAGACTGACTCCAGCTAGAAGGTGCAGAAGTAAAGCTTTATGGAGGGGCCAGCATTTGAGCTGGGCTTTGCGTAACAGATATGACTTGACCATGGAGGGAGGAGGAGGAGAAAGGAGTATTCCAGGCACAGGAAGAACATCAAAAAGGAGCAGAGGCAGGAAAATGCAGGGAGTGTGAGTGAAGCAGTGAATAGTTTAGTTTGGGACTGTTTCATGCTTAGGAACGGTGGGAAATAAAATGGAGAGTAATTGGAGTGAGAGAGTAGAGGGCAGTAGATGCCAAGGTAAGGAGCTTGGGATTTATCTTACGGGCAATAGGGAGTTAATGATGCCTTTGAGAAGGTGGGCACCATGATGAAAGCTGGAAGCATCACACACCTGGGTGAAAACAGGCCCAAAACTTGAAGGACATCGCAAATGGAGAACTGCAACTCCCAAGCTCAGGTTTGAAGATCTTAGTGCCTCTTTCAGGTAACACAGTAAGATAGGAGAAATAAATACCTCTGACCGGCTTTAGTACCTGCTTCTCTCTCCTGCAGTCAGAGTCTGTGTTGACCTGACCAGGACAGATCTAGCTGCCACCTAAGAGAAGATAAAATATGACCAGCTCCGTAATGGAAACCAGGAGCACAAATGCAGCTTGCTTCCTCAGGTGCAGGACAAATCCATCAAGAAATCTCTCTGCTTCACTCAAGCTGGAGCCCAATTTATCTGCCAGCTCAGGGCTTCACCGTCCTTACACAACAGAAGAAGAAGAAGGGGGAAGAGGAGAAACAGGAGGTGGGAGGTCAAGGTAAGGTGCCAGAGTGCTCTATTTCTGAGAGCTTTGGGACAGAGGACAGGCTCCAGAGAATGAGTAACAAGCATTCATTCAACACTGTCTGTGGACTAGCACTTCACAGGCACTCTCTCATTCAACCCTCAAATGATGTCATGGGAAGATACTGTTATCTCTACATTACAGATAAACCCAAACACAGAATTAGTGCCACAGACCAGAACCAGCTGAGAATTTCCCTATGAGCAGAGAGAAGTCACTTGCCCAAGATCCTAAGTCCACGTAGCTAGGTTTTTGTTTGTTTGTTTGTTTGTTGTTTTTGGCGGTACGCAGGCCTCTCACTGTTGTGGCCTCTCCCGTTGAGGAGCACAGGCTCTGGACGCGCAGGCTCAGCGGTCATGGCTCGTGGGCCCAGCCGCTCCGTGGCATGTGGGATCCTCCCGGACCGGGGCACGAAACGGTGCCCCCTGCATCGGCAGGCGGAATCCCAACCACTGCGCCACCAGGGAAGCCCATGTAGCTGGGTTTTATCTCAGGGCTGCCTGACTCTTCAGGCCATATTTCCCCTGCACCACTCAGCCTGTCAACTGACCAAATCAAATGTCCGTACTTGCTGGGATCCTGGTTATGACCAGGAGTAGAGGCAGGAGTAGTCATTATCCCTCACTGACTTATTTGTACTCATTCCCTCAGCTCTCCTCTCTGTATTGATTTGGATTTGGGGCCTTTTTGAACATGTTTATTTCCAAGGAGTTTTCCAGACCAGCATCAAAATGACTTGTCAAGCTCTGCTCCTGTGTCAGCTGCTTGACGGACTATAGCAGCCTTGCTCTTCCTTGGAAAGTCTTTGAGCCACTGACGTTTACCTTTCTCACCTAGATTTCTGACATGGGTGTGACAGCTATGTGCACCACTCTATCTCTTTCCTGTGTTTTTCACTCCACTCCACCAAACTAAGTTTCATGACTCCATTTCTTGGTGCGCTCAGTAAGGCCTCCAAAGAAGCCCTGACAGCACAGGCTTATCACTGTTATTTATTGCTTATCTTCTCCATTCCGGATATGCTAAGGGATATACCACCATTGCTAAAATATTAATGCTGCATCCCAGGGCATCAAAGACGACAGAGGACACTGGGCAGGTAAACGGTAATGCAAGCTAGGGAAATAAATAAGTCAGGGAACAGGCCAACTGCAGACCCAGAAGCCCAGACAACAGGCATCAACCATCCTAACACAGACAGGGATTGTCTTTTTGATTGTTACTGTGGCTAAGCCAATCCTATCCTACTAGCCTCTAACCTTCAGGATCAAAGTGCTTCCTGGCCTAGCAACTCAGATTTTTTTGAGCTAAGAAAGGTAGTTCCCTGGAAGGTCTACAGTGGGAAAATTTTGAGGAGAGGCTATTGGATCAAAGTAAAAGGGCATTTCATTCTTAACCACAGGATACCTTGTTAGTGGCATGGATTCTTAACTCCACAATGCAACGAGGACCACGGAAACTTAAGTATTTTTATGTTTCTCCAAAATGGAATGACCTTCAGTGATTTCTTTACTGATTTATTTAATTAATTCATGCCCATTGTAAAAATTTCATATACATTACATACATTCTCCTCACTCCATAAAATGACTTCAGTTACCACTGGGATGAATACCCTTAGTAATATGTTATGAATATAAAGTGCATTTTTTTTTAACACAAAGGTATATATACCACACCTAATGTACTGTAATCTGCCTGCTGATGCTTGACTCTATATCAAGGTCATATCTCCATGCCGAAACAGTAGTCTTTTAGTTAAAGATAACAGAGTAAGACATTTTAATTCTATTCTTTCCCTCTAAGCCCATCAAAAACAACTTTAAAAAATGGAAGGAAAGTATATCCCTATAGTAACGATAGAAGTAAATACACAAAATTCCAAACCATAGGCTGTGAACCACAAACCATGAACTCTGCCAAATGCTTTGAAACTTGGCCCAAAATGTGAAAAGTCACTGAGGGCTACACATAACCTCCCTAGAAATTAGGCAGGATTCCCTTAACATGCTGATGACCCAGGTCTGAAAGGTCAATATATGAATTCGTTAACAGAAACAATGAGAATGAGGGACACAGACCAGCCAAAGGAGGAGTGGGGACTGTCCCTGCACTGTCCTATTCTCCACAGCAGGAAAGCTAAGCAAGTAGAACTCAAGAAGGTACATTTCATTTTTATTGTTTACAACCCAGGCTTACAAACAAGGTGGTTTGGTGACCTGGTGTGCCCACTTTGTGTCTACTACCCTAGTGCAATTATAAATAGAAAGCCTCCTTTCACTACAGAGTGAATGATAACTTAAATAATGAATTCTCTGGTCTCTCTACTTGCTAAGAGAGACTGCTGGAGATGAGGTGGGGTAAACAGAGGAAGGACAGCATTAGCCAATGGATTACAAACAGAGGACTTTGCCGCTTGCAAGCGTTTCCCTTGAGTCACGGTATTGCTGAAAACACTGAAACACAAAAGGAGACGTCATTCTCAGCAGAGGAAACAGTGGTGAAACCTGAATCAAAGAAGCTGCAATTTACCCTCTCCATTCATCTCCACATGTTCTTATTTATAAACAAACACTTTTTGCATTTTTCTATACAGCATTATAATTCAACATCTGTATACACTACAAAGCAATCACCGCAAGTCTAGTTACCATACATCACCCTACAATCGACCCCCTTTACCCATTTCATCCACTGTCCTCTGGTAACTGTTTGTTCTCTGTATCTATGAGTTTGTTTTTGGTTTTATTTTGTTTGTTCTTGTTTTATTTTCTTTGCATTTGTTTTGTTTTTTAGATTCCACATATAAGTAAAATCATATGGTATTTGTCTTTCTCCATCTGACTTATTTCATTTAGGGTAATATTGTATCTTCAAGGTATTATCACAAATGTCAGGATTTCATTCTTTTATGGCTGAGTAGTATTCCAGTGTGTGTGTGTGTGTGTGTGTGTATGCCACATCTTCTTTATTCATTCACCCATTGATGGACACTCAGGTTATTTCCATATCTTGACTATTGTAAATAATGATGAAATGAATGTAGAGATGAATATATATCTTTTTGAGTTAGCATTTTCATGCTCTTCGGATAAACACCCAGAAGTGGAATAGATGGGTCATATGGTACTTCTATTCTTAATTTTTTTGAGGACTCTCCATATTGTTTTCCATAGTGGTTGCACCAATTTACAATCCTACCAACAGTGTGCAAGCATTCCCTTTTCTCCACATCTTCTCCAACATTTGTTATTTCTTATCTTTTCAATAATGGCCATTCCAATAGGTATAAGGTGGCATCTCACTGTGATTTTGATTTGCATTTCCCTGATGATTAGTGATGTCGAGCATCTTTTCATGTGCCTGTTGGCCATCTGTATGTCTTCCTTGGAAAAATGTCTATTCAGATCATCTGCCCATATCTTAATCAGGTTGTTTGTTTTTTTGTTGTTGTTGTATGAGTTCTTTACATATTTTGGATTTTAACCCCTTATCAGATATATGACTTGCAAATATTCTACTTCAGTAGGTTGCCTTCTCATTTTGATGGTGGTTTCCTTTGCTGAAAAAATACTTGTTTTTTGTTTAATTACTAAGTTACTCAATTACTTAGTTGAATTACTTGAAGATTAGTATTAGTTGGAAAGGAATCAACATTGGAACAAATGCCAAATACTTGGCAGAGAAGGTGTGGAAAGGAGGAAGGAAGTATTATAAGCCAAAAATTCAAACCAAGAAATATATATATAGCCCCTCAAAGAAATTTCCAACAACATGATGTCTGAAATAAAAATAACTCAAAAAAGAAAGTTAATATGTTTCAATTCCTATTGCTATGTAACAAAGTACCTCGAAACTCAGTGGCTTAAAACATATTTTCTCACAAATCTTCAATTTGCACAGGGCTTGGGGAGGACCATTCGTCTATATCCCATATAATATTAGCAAGGGTAGCTCAACTAAGTCTGGTGAATGCACTGATAAGATGAATCACTCAGATGGTTGGCCTCTGGGTGCTGAGTAAGCTGGGAGCTCAGCTGGGGCTGTGGCCTGGGTCCCTTACTCCACATGGTCTCTCTATCTGGCTAGTTTGGGCTTCCTCACAGATGGCAGTCTTAAGGCAGTTGGACTTCTTGTGTGGTAGCTAACTTCTAAAAGTACAGAAGTAGAAGCTGTCCAAAATTGACACAGTATCACTTCCAGCACATTTAACTGATTAAAGTGGGTGACAGGGCCAGCTCAAATTTATGGAGAGTGAGCTACACTAGGACACAAATGCTGGCAGACATGACTCATTAGAAGACACTAAAGTAATAGTCTATTACAGTGAATCCTTTGACACCTAATGATTTATCACATTCCCCATAGCACATCTAACTCATGCAAAAGACACACCTCCTAATCCCTGAGAATCACCAGAATCTCATCCATTACAGCACCAGATTCAGACTTGAAGTCCAAGATATTGTCATTTAAATGAGCTACAGTTCTGAATGAGGCTCCTCAAGTGCAGCTCTTGATCTGAGGATGTATGAACTAAAGAGGCAAGTTTCTAACTCCCTGCACACACGTCCAATATATAATGGTAAGGCAAGGTCAGAAACACTAAAAGAGATACTCTCATTCAAAAGAGGGACAATAAAAGCACATAACAGTCAGTGGTCCATAATAATTCTGAAATCCAGCTGGGCACATATCACAGGTTCCTTGATCAGGATCCAGTTCTGTCATAACCTATGATGACTGTCCATGTCTCCTAGCTTTAAGCTCTGAGTTGTGGCTATTCTCTTTGACTCATCTTTCCCTTTCCATAAAATATGGTCCATACTTACAGCTGAGTAACTTTCTCAACCTGCAACAGAAGTTAGGGGCCTAGAGGCCTCTTTTAATTCTCAGCTCTTTCTGTTAACTTTTAGTCCAAATTGATATAATTCCTATAAAAAGTTTGTGTAATTTGTAGCTATCTAATTATAACTCAATTCATTAGAAAAGAGAAATGTCCATGCAAATCCTCTCTACTTTAGAACTGTGAATCAGAGTGCTATGACAAGACCCTTAAGATTTTTAGAAATTTATTGTCTAGCTGAGAGGGTCTACAAGTCATGCTCTTAAAATTACTAGAAGTCTCTTTATTCTAGATAAGAAAGGATCTATGAAGCACTGCCTTTCATCTGTCTAATGTCTTAACAAAGGATCTTATAGAGTTTTGACCACAAAGCAACATTCCATAGGCAGTGTTCTATATTCTATATTTGCCCTGACACTGTATCTTATTTTGAGATAATTTTCCTGGCTAAGAATGTTAGAATGAGAAATAGTTTTATCTTCTGACTTAGCAAGTTCTGGGTTAGAAATACTCCCTCTAATTCTGTTTAAAAATGAAGTAGTTCCTTCTTCAGTTCCTCTCTCTCTAACTGTACCTTATTATACGTAGATGAAAGGATCAGTTGGTGCTTTCAATATCTGGAAATATCCTTAGCTAGGTATGTAAGTTAGTTAGGTACATTTTCTTTCTTTTTTTTTTTGGCCACACCATGCAGCTTATGATCTTAGTTCCCCAACCAGGGATCGAACCTGGGCCCTCAGCAGTGAAAGCACAGAGTCCTAACCACTGGACCACTAGGAAATTCCCTAGGTACATTTTCTATTTTTCAAGTTACTACAGGTATAGTCTAATCAACTGTCCCATTAAATGTATAATATGGGCCCCCTTTTATGAAGCTTCCAGGAGCAGTTTCCTTTCTTCTTTTCAAGTCTCCACTGACAGTCTCCCAAGACGCTTCTAGCTCTGCCCATTGTCAGGTTCCAAGAAGTCTCTCAGAAGAAGTTCCAAGAGAACAAACCCCAATGAGCAAGAATATTTTCTTGAAATAAAGATGGAAATCTATATCCAAAAAGACACACCATAACTCAGGAAAAATATGTAAAGAGATATCCTGAAAAACTTCAAAGATATACAGAAAGAATTCTATAGATATATAGGCTAAAAAGTAGTAGCCCATGTACAAAGGGGAAATAGTAGACTTGCTTCAGATATCTCATGGTAACATTAGATGATAAAAGGCAAGAGCAAATATGTGCAAAATTCTGAGGAAAGTTTATACACAGCCAAGACTACAGTAAGTACAAGGTTAAAGACAGAAACTCATTAGCCTTAAGGACTCAGAGAACACCCCCATGAGTCTTTCTGCGGGGGAAAAAAGACTGATGATACATCTAGCCAAATAAAAGATAGCTTAAAATGAAGTACTCAAAAATGAATATGTTGTGATAAAATACCAGTGAGAATTAAATCCAGTTCAACACAGAATTAAGACACATCAACATCATGAACTATGCAGAAAGCCAATGTTATACATCTTAACAATGTGTAAATAAAAATATAAAACAGTTAGTGGAGGGCTTCCCTGGTGGCGCAGTGGTTGACAGTCCACCTGCCGATGCAGGGGACACGGGTTCGTGCCCTGTCCGGGAAGATCTCGCATGCCACGGAGCGGCTGGGCCAGTGAGCCATGACCACTGAGCCTGCGTGTCTGGAGCCTGTGCTCCGCAACGGGAGAGGCCACAACAGTGAGAGGCCCGCGTACCGCAAAAAAAAAACAGTTAGTGGAGAAGCAAGTTGGAACAAAGTAAAATGTATTCTCAGCATCCTCATTTTTCAGACTAGAGAGTCTATAAATGCTGACTAAGTTTGATACTAAAAACTAATTACCTCAAACTTTCCACATTTCAAAAATTGAGTATTACTAGAAATTATAGCTCTTCTTACCTGAAGTTATATAACAGCATTAGATGACTTTTCTGAGGTTAAATTCAAGTAATTAAAATTTTGTTAAAATTAAACATATAGGACTCTGGCCATTACAGAATAACAAGGACCACTTTTAACCTCCTATGATAATCAGCTAGAAAACTGGACAATATATAGGAAATAATCATTTGCAGACATTGGAAAATAGGCAACACAGATTGGGATCCCTGAGAGAGGGGAAACAAACAAGGTGATCCCTACAATTGTTATGGTTTTCTGCCTGAAGCAATTTTAAGACCATGAGCAGGGAAGGGATAACCAAATACAGGTTGATGGCTTTGCTGAAACACACATCAGAGATTGAGGAGGATGAAATGGCTGGAAACTGTGGGTGGAGCTCCAGAAAGAATGAAGTTACACAATAAAAGGGCTCTAGAAATCTGCATAAACGTTACCTTGAGTCTTTGCTAAGTGCAAAGTTGTGCAAGAATAGAGTGAAACTCCACAAGACAGAACGATGAATGACTGAGCTGTGAAGGCAGAACAATTGCCAGACCTCACATAGGACTGATAGGTGTTCTAGCTTCAATGTGCCAGAGTAGGGAGTCCACAGTGATCACCTGGGCAATTCCATGGACACCCAGAGGAGTCATGATTTAGTAATAGGGCTGATCTATGCCTAGAGTTAAGTCATACACTAATCCTCACAAAGCTTAAAATGAGGACTCAGTGAGCTCAAACTGATAGAAAAATACATGTCTTTCAATACAAAGTTCAAAATTCTTTAAAAGAAGACAACGTAGTCCAGACATTCAACTATATAATATTCACAATGTGCAGCACCCAACCAAAAATGACTAGTGTAAGAATCAGAAGAACGCGACCCATAATCAGGAGGAAACTACGTCGACAGAAACAAACATGGAAATGACAGAGATTATGGAACTCACAGACAAGGATAAGTTAAAGTTAAACAGTTACTATAGCAATATCCTCATATTTTATAGAAAACATAACTATAATGAGGAGAGAAATCAAACATATAAAGAGTCAAAGGAACTTTTAGAAATAAAAAGTACAATATCTGAAATAAAAATTTTATTAGATTTGACCTTGCAGAAGAAAATAGTTAATCTTGAAAACATGACAATACAGTACGAAGGAAATGAAGCTCCTTTTAGTAGTTAACCCCCTGTTACTATAATAATATTTTATAACATAAATTAAAACTTTCTTTATTAAAATTACTTGTTAAAATTACTGCTGTGCTTTCTATTTCCTGGCTGGATCCTGACTGGTACAGCAAAGCTGCTGAATACAAAGTCAATACACAAAAATCAATTGTTTCTAAATACAGACAACGAACAATTGGAAACTGGAATTTTAAAAACAATATATAATAAAAAATTGAAATCATAAAGTGCTAGAACAACTGGGTATTAGTATGGGAAAAATGAAACTTTGTCATTAACTTACACCAGACATAAAAATTACTCAAATTGGATCACAGACTTAATCGTAAAAGCTAAAATGATAATACTTCCAGGAGAAAACATAGGAGGAAATCTTCACACAAACAGGGTGTACACAAAGATTTTCTTTTAAAGGAGATAAAAGGCAATAAAGCAAAAAATCTAGCAAATTGAACTTTATAAAAATTTGAAACTTTTGCTATTCTAAAGTCAAGATTTTAAAATGAGAAAGGCAGCCACAGACAGGGAGAAAATACTTGCAATGCATATACATATGATTAATACATTTGACAAGGGACTAGTATCCTGAATTTATAGAATATCTCCCTTTACCACTCAATAGTATTAAGATAAATAAACCAATTTTAAAAATGAATAAAATATTTGAAAATACATTTCAAGGAAGAAGGTATATGGATGACCAGTAAGCACTTGAAGAGCTCAGTATCTTCGTGTGTATATAAAGATAAAAGAAATAACATGTAGAAATACTAGGACAAAACAGGATCATATTCTACATGTCAATTCTAACTTTTTTACTGTAATTATCATGGAGTAGCACAGAGAAGTGCATTATATATATATATATATATATATATATATGATTTATATATATATATATATATATATATATATGGTATATAGTATATATATTTAGCAACAAAATGAACCCAGGTGTAACCACTGCCCAGAGGAAGACTAGCAGATCACCAGCACCCCAAATACCAGAAGTCCCCATTGTATCCATAGCAATCACAATCTTCTCATTCCTCATCCATTTTAATTCACTCCCTATGTCAATTTTAACTACTATGATTATTTCCCTGATTTATTTTATGAATTAACCTTCTATGCTAGCGAACCTAAACAATATCATCTAATTTTGCCTGCTTTTTGGACCTTACATAATGGACTCATATTGTAGGTATACTTATTTTTCTTGTTTCTTTTTTTTTTTTGCTTAATATTATGTGTGTAAAGATTAATTCAGATCATCCCCCATGACCATGATTTGCTCATTTTCTTTTAGTATGGTATTCCATTGTATAAACATATCATAACTTATTTATTGACCCTACCATTGATGAATATTTGAGTTGTTGCCTATGTCTGGCTCTTACAAATGAGCTCTTATAAACATTCTCATATATGTATCCTGCTATATATATGCATGAATTTCTTTAGGAAGTATTCCTAGGAATGGAATTTCTGAATCATAAGAATATGTATATTTTTTAACTTTGTCACAGAATGCCAAACTATTTTTCTGATGTGGTTGCACTAATTTACATTCTCGACATCAGTGTATAAGAGTTCCAGTTGCTCCATATCCCCTCTAACACTTTATATTATCAGGCTCTTCCATTGTAGCCAATCTGATTTCATTTCCCTGATTGCTAACTAAAAAGCTGGCCACCTTTTTATGTTTAGCAGCCATGTTGATATTCTCTTTTGGGAAGCCTTTTTAAAGTACCCATATTTGTATTAGGATGCCTGTTGTTTTCTTGTTGGTTATTTCTGAGTGGTGGGAAATTGAATAATTTGTTTTTTTATTTCCTTTTTGGCTATTGTATTAACTATTTAAATAATGAAATAATAAAAAATTTAAAATAATAGAAACACATACAAACTTGCTTTAGTCTACATGGTATTTCATTGTATAGACATATCTTAAACTATTTAACCAATCTTCTAATGATGGAAATAAAGATTATTTCCAATTAAAAAGTATTATAAACAACAATGCAATAAACAGTCTTGCACAAATACAGTGTTGGAGGAGAGTTGGAGGAGAGGGGCAATGGGTGTTGAATGGTGGGGAGCATGGCATTGATGAGAACCCAGAACAAATTGTTTTCTTCTTCCCTACCATGAATATGCTTTCCTGAAAGTCATGTCTGTATGCTGGCTCAGGTACATGAGGGAACAGGTAAGAAAGGAGCAAGACAAAAGAAGAAAAAAGATGATCAAAGATTGAAGGGAGTCTGGTTTTGTTTCCATTTTTTTAAATTACAGAAATGTTCAAACAGAGATATTGAAAGATCGTAAGGAATACACACAGAGCAATCGCTAAGCCCAACAATTGTTAACTTCTTGCAATATTTGCCTTTTTACCAGAGCCATTTTAAATTAAGCAGCAGGCATCTTGACACTTCACCCTTCAGTGTTTCCACCTATATCTCCTACAAATAAAGACTTTCTCCTATATAGTCTCCTCATACAAACAATACAGCATTATCGCCAAGAAAAATAAACCATAATCTAGTGGTATATATTACCCAGACCATAGTTTTTGAGCAGAGCAAATTGTTCATGAATTAGGTGGGAGTGGGGATGCAGGGAAGAAGCCTTAAAAGAAGAGGAGTATCTTTGTTCCCTCACCTCTCCCCACCTCTAACCACAATCTAGAGGCATGGGATGTAAGCAGCTATTAAGATCCAAGTTTTTATTCCTATTTTTTAAAGATTTTTTTCTGAGAGGCAAAGAAATATACACTCATTATAGAAAATGCAGACAGTACAGTGAAAAGTTACCCACAAAACCATCCCTTTTTCGTTTTAAGAATCTCACAGAGACTGAGGCAAACAAGTGAACGTTCATGGGAAAAACGTTGTCCTCGGCCTAAATCCTACTGGTGTTTGGTTCTTCCCCTTGCTTTTCTGTAGGTGGAGTCACTGGGCATAGCTGGATCCCACCCTAGACTCAGCCACATTTTAGTCCTGTAGTTTGTAACCTGGAAATCTGCCTACCTGCTAGAAGAAATTTGGAATGAAGGCTCTGTGTCCAGCTGCCAAAGCCAGGCCTTATTATATACACTTCACAACTCTGCCTACTTAAAAAACATTCTTTTTCCGCCCACAGGTGGACGCTCCAGATGAACTGTCTTGCCGGCTTCTCCCCACTGGAATATTCAGAGAGCTCTCAGACCTCTCCAGGAAGGAGAAACACAACTTCCTGGTAGGAACACAGTGCTGAAGACTGAAGTTAGAGCTTGAAACAAACAACTTTCAGATCACTCAGAGTCAGGCAGCCGGCATGCGCCAGGACTTGCTCAGCAGCTGGTGTCCAAGGGCGCAGCCTTCCTTCTCTTTCTGGCATGTGGGAGGATTTGCCAGCTAGTTAGACCACAGCTAGGGTTTCAAAGGGTAACTCTAGACTTTTCCACAGGGAGGAAAAACGCCACTCCTCCTTACCACTTCTCCATCATCTCCATCATCGTGAGTCAGAGTTCTCACCTCTCCAACTCCTGCCCTTTCCCCTCCCCACCCCGCTATCTAACAGACACCAGCCCTTCGCTCATTACCAGTTCTGCGCAACTGGCCTCAGAGTACAGAGCCAGGAGAGCAACACCTTCTTGCAAACGCTCCTTCAGGTCTAGAGTCCTTCCAGTCCCCACGTTGTTTTCTAACTTTTTCTCTAAAGTGAAACTCAGAACACTGAGGGGTAAAAATGCACGTCTCTGAAAAACAGTCCCCTTTCTTGCCCTGGGACTTCCCCGGGTGGGCTGTGGTCCAGATCTTCTCTACGTAAGTAACCTGTTGCTGCTTTCATTAACTGGTTTCTAGAACACTGCTTCACTTTTGCATACATCTGGTGTCTTCCAGGATACTGGTTCCAGCCTCAATTGTAATGTCTGCAGTTTGGACTTTAGCATGATGACCTAAATCCTAGTAATAGCAATTACAGTCACAATGATGTTAATAACAGCCCTTTCTATGTGTAAATCTAAAGTTTTCAATGGCACTCTGGTACTGGAGCCAGACAGATGAGTGAAAGTGGAGATGATGTTAGTGTAAAAAGGTTGTAACTTTTAGCTGGCAATACAACTTGTTTGTACAGGATATATAAATGTAAAATTGTAAATAATTTAGACCAAAATTAATCTGACCTCCTCACCCCTCCCTCACCATTAGTGGGAATAGTGGCACGGGCTGGGGGAGTGAAGAGTGAAAACTTAATATGCAATCTTGCTTAAAACTGAATCTAATCTAAAAATTAAACAATATCTTTAGTTCAATCTCTCTTCCTAAAAATGCCCAGACTCTCAGAGGTTCCTCTCCCCTGTCTCTCCCCTAAGTAGGTATGCAGGTATCTTGCACACTAGATACCTAGATGTGAGTTTTACAGGATATCAGGAGGTACATGAAACTCAGGGTTTGGGGCACTGGGTACAACATACCCAGATGAACTCTGGATCCATCCAAGATAACATCCTTGTCCAAATGCCTCAGTGGCATGGACAGTACCCCCACTTCCGTCAGTTAAGGCCTTATTTATGTGACATAACTGCCTTCTTCCCTCCCTGAAGCCAAGAGTGAGGAAATTTATAACATCCTGTTTCTGTTGCTCTTTTTCTTTATTTACCCCTTTATCTTTCTACAATTTGCCAGGCAAGAAAAGGGATGGGCTATTGGCCTTTTACTACCCCTACATCCTCATACCCTACTGCTACCTGAGTAGCAGGTTATACCTGCTCTGCAGCATGTGACAACACTATAAACTGGATCCTCCATGCTTACCCCCTCAATTTACCAGGCAAGAAAAGGGATGGGCTATTGGCCTTTTACTACCCCTACATCCTCATACCCTAGAGCCAGCCTAGCTACCTGAGTAGCAGGTTATACCTGCTCTGCAGCATGCGACAACACTATAAACTGGATCCTCCATGCTTACCCCAATCCTCAATACTCCAAAAGAAGCCATAAAAATTTTAAATATTATTGCAAGGAAATTATCCAACTTGCAAGTTGCCTTGCTGTCTATTTTGCCCTTGTATCTCAGAATCTAAGGATTATCTTCTTTTTTGTCTCTGATTTTTTTCCTTGACAAATCCTAATCTTCCTCTCCATTCCCACACTCCACCCCAAGAAGATGCCAGCCTGGGGCCAATGAGAGCAAAGATCAGATTCCCAGAAAGACAGAAGAAAAAAGCACAGCAACAGTTTCTAACAAGTAACTCCTTTATATCAAGCAACCCTTTCACCGAGTTACACTGAGGTTTAAATAAACTATTGCATGTAAATTGCTTAGGAAAAACACTTAGTCAATGGATGTGCAATAACATATCGTTATTGTTATTTGTCACTTATTGTGCCATCTAACCACTGAAACGTGTGAGGCAGTTTGACCGGGTGGTATTCTCCATTTTACAAATTAGAAACATGAGGCTCGAAGGCCCTGCTATTTTCTGTAGGTCAAATGAAAACTAAGCAGTGGGGACAAATTAGAGTTCAGAGTTTGTGACCTCTTCTCCTGTACTCACTTCTAATCTTCCTTTCTTAATCAAGTTGCACCTCTTATATGTAACTTTCTAGAACTCTTAGACCAAAGGTCAGCAAGCTTTTTCTGTTAAGGGTCAGATAATAAATATTTCAGGTATTGCAAGCCCAAAGGACTCTGTCACAAATATTCACCTCTGCTACTGTAGCACAAAAGCAGCCATGGGAAGTACCTGGACAAATTGCTGTGGCTGTGTTCCAATAAAACTTTATTTACAAAAACAAGCAGTGGGCCAGATTTCACCCAAGGGCTATAGATGGCTGACCTCTACTTCAAATCAATACCAAGTGCTTGGTACGTAGTGAGGGATCCAAAATGAGTTCAGAAAGATAAATGAATAAAACAATGATTTGTCCTACTTTGAATTCTTTTAGCCCTACAAGGTTGTACTATCTAATCTAATAGTAAATTTCATGTTCTTGTATTATTCAATATAATTTCATATGTCTCTTCTTTTTCCATGTATAAAATAATATTGAATATGCATCTTGTTACTTTCCAGTCAGATAGGCCTGGAATTAAGACCTAACTTTTCCATTTGGGCAAGTTAATTTACCTTGAACTTCTGTTACCTCATTTGCAAAATGGGGATAAGGATGCTTATTTAACAGTAGTCTGAGGTTCAGAAATTATGTAGGCACAGTGCCAAGTGAATGGTAGATAGGGATTAGACTACAGTCCTGCAGACAGGGACTTCTTTTATCCAAACTTTCCTATTTTTAGTCTTCCTCATCGCTTTTTAAGTGGATGGGAATTGGGAAGGGTGATGATTCTGATCTGGCATGTGAGGGAAGGAGGCTACAGACTGGGAGGCAGGCCATGTGCTGCGGTGGCTTGGATGCTGCTACCTCTTTTTAGCTGTGGCTAACTTCTGAGGTTTCGCAGATGACCAGGAAAAGGTCCCCACTCTCGGCTTGAGCTCATTGCTCAAAGCAGCTGTTCCAGGAGCTATCCATAGTAACATGTTCAAGACCTACATTTGAAATGCACTGTTGAAGATCTTAACACTTCACTGTCTAGGTTAAACTCTTCAATTGACATACATGAGAAAGCTTCACACTTTCTTCATGGTGAAGAAAAACCTGAAGTGGGGATACGACCAGTCAAAGAAGGAAGAAGTCCCCACAGTAGTCGAAAGACCAGGAAGATCCTGGGGGTTGGAAGACATGAATAAACAATCCTAGCACTGCTTCTCACTTGCTGTTTGACCTAGAGCAAGACGAACCCATCCTTTCCTCTGGACCTCAATATTTTCCAAATCTCAGTAATTTATTTCCCATCTTCATAATTCTTATCATGTCCATGTATCCCCATACTATTACTTTTTCTATACTTCAACCAAATCAACTAATTTATTTTAGCCTTATCCTTCACAATAATACCTATTATATAATACCATGGGTACACTAATTATATTTTTCCTATCGCACATTATAATAAATACACACATATCTATTGAAATATCAATTGTAACTATCATAATAAAAATGTTCTCTTTTCCCAATCTTTCCCTTTACAGTCTAGACAGGTTTTCCTTTTCAAGGAAAACCTGCTTTTTACCCAAGCGAGACTGGTTCTTTTTTTTTTTTAATATTTATTTATATTTTTGGCTGCTTTGGGTCTTAGTTGCAGCACACAGGATCTTTCGTTGCAGTGCACGGGCTTCTCTGTCTAGTTGCGGTGTGCGGGCTCCAGGGCGCATGGGCTCTGAAGTTGCAGCTCGCGGGCTCTCTAGTTGTGGTGTGTGGGCTAAGTTGCCCCGTGGCATGTGGGAGCTCAGTTGCCCTGCGTCATGTGGGAGCTTAGTTCCCCGACCAGGGATTGAACTGGTGTCCCCTGCATTGCAAGATGGATTCTTAACCACTGGACCACCAGGGAAGTCCCAAGACTTGCTCTTGAACAAGAGAGAGGCCCTGCCCCTTCTGCCCCCAAAATTCCTTGATGAAGAACCTGGCCTCTGAAGAGGGGTCATGGAGCGGCAACCAGCTTTATCTTGAGGGAACTGAACTACATGTTTCTATAAGAGATGGACTGTGCCAAAATACCATACAATGGAATTAACATCACTATTTTTGTATTTAGTAGGTCAATGCTATCTTATTTGAGTGTAGGTCATATAAACAAATGCATCTATTACACCAATTTTATTTTCCTTCCAGAGTGGTCATTTTTGGGATTTAGTGACCACGTGTACATTTTATTGCTACATAAAACCATTTGTGTGAGTTAGAAACACCTGCGTAAGTAGTATTCTCTCTTAAAATTAGTCTCATTAGTTTTGGTTTTCCAGGATTAATATACCCACAGGCCACACAAAGCTAATTTAAGTAGTATATTTTCATTCTCTTATGCAGCTGATTGATTTTCTATCACTTTCTCCAATTAGGAACTTGAATCTTTTATCTTAGAATCATTATTGAAATCATAACATTTACTAAAAGGGTTGGGAAATTTTTGCCTTTTGTCTTTCGTTTATTCATCATAAGTAATGGTGGAAATGGACAACTTAAACAAAGGAAATTGTTCCACTTTTTCCAGTTTTGGTATTTTTTGCAAACTTTCAACTATATCCTAACATGGAAAAGAAACTAAATATTAAGACCGGTCCCTATAATTCAGTTAGGAAACATATATACATTTAGCTGAAGCCAAGTAAGTATTGCTCAGGTTAATACTACTAACTTCCTGTAGAATAAGGCAATCAGTCAGAGTGAATTAAAATTGTAGACCATCAATTGCAATGATCCAGTTGGTTAACAGCCACTACTAATTTTCAGTTGATAAGACTAAAGTGTGGTCCAGTGCAAAAGACTGAGCAGGTAGCTGCAGGCTGCTTAAGCATTTCACCTGAACCAGGTGAGCTCTTTGTAGGTGTCCAGAGCTTGCGACTTTTGAGCTCTCATGTAAAGTGCATGCTGGTGTGAGATGCAGTGCAGATACTGGGGAGCTGGAGAGAACATCATCTGTCTTAGGGGCATCCCTTTGCAACCTGAAGTACTGACCACGAGGTAGGGCTCTGAGACAAGAGTAGCAGAAATCACTTCTCACTCACTGGGAGGTCTAAGGTCTCCAAGGGCTGGGTTTGCTTTGTTAGGGTTGTTTTTCTTTGAGTTGCTCTCATTGGCTGTCTTAATGAAGTGGGTAGGAGAAGACTGAAAAGCCAGTATGTTGAGCTGGGGATGCAAAATATTATTATTATTCCTAAATAGCATCCCTTTCATTAGACTCAGTTCACTCTGCTGGGATGCAGTTAGGAGTCAAACTTGACTTTGAGTCTGCCACTTACTAGCTGAGTGAACTTGTGAACGTTATTTACCCTTTCTGAAACTCAATTTGCTCATGTGGAAAGTTATGATAATGATATCAACCACCCCTTAAAGCTGCTATGGAAAGTAAATGGAATAATGCACATAAAGTGCTTAACACAGTGCCTGGCATGATGTAAGGATTCTGAATGGGGTAGCTATTGTGTGATGTTGTTTTCCACATATGCACGGGCCACCGTCCTGACCTGGGATGGTACATTCCCATGCTTTCTCCTAATTTGTCTGGACCCTCTCAGAAACCACAGACACACACATCTCCCATTTGGCCCAGAATGCTCATAAAAGCCTGCCGATCTTGTTATTACACACCTTTACGTTTTTCCCTACCAACTTCTGTTATCCCTATTCATGGGGCCAACAGTGTGCTTATTTATACATTTCACCAGCATCGTTGAGCATCTGGATGGGCCAGACATTGGGATAAACCAGAGGCGAGCAAAGCAGACAGGACCCTTAATCTTTGAAAGTTACCGTCCAGCAGGAGACACAGAACAGTCGACAGCAATAACAACTGACATAAGAAATACCAGTTGCCATGGGAACACATAGTAGGGCCATCTATCCTCATCTTGGGTGGTATGGGTGGGGAGTCAGGGGAACTTAGCTTTGCTTTCTTCCACAGCAAAGTCTTGTACCCCAAATCCAGCCAGCTATCACCAAAGTACAAGTCTCTGGTTACCAAAGGGGGCAGGTAGCAAATGGATGATATGCCAGGTAGCAAATGGATGATATGCCAGTAACAGGGTATTACATGCAGCACCCACTCAGATACAAATCACAGGGTCTTAATATGGTTGTGTATGAAAAGTCAATCTATGGGCAAACACATTCTCGATTTTACAACTCAAACTCAAGTACTCATGGGAATGCCCTGGGTGACAGTGTGATTTCTACTACATCATTTAAAAAAATTTTTAGACTTTTAAGCCAGCATTTCTGCAAATAACATGAGATAGAAACATTTTTTTGTCAGTCAGTATCCCCATACCACTTGTTGAATGATCAGTTCGTCTCTTGCCCATTTGTTTCAAATGCCAACTTTCTCATATGCAAAGTTTCCATTTATTTATGAGTACATTTCCAGGCTCTCTGACTTGATCCATTTTTCAATGCCACACTCTTCCAATTGCTATAGTTCTATAATATGTTTTGATACATAGTAGGGCAAGGGCTCTCTTTGTTCTCTAAATTTTTCTTGGATGTTTGAAATCCATATTAAATGTCTTTACAAAGAAGCTGAGTCTGAAAATCTACTGGTTTACATGTCTCAATGTCAAACTCTGATTTGTGGCTTATGCACTGCTTTTCATTATCTATTATGTCCAACACTGTCGTGTCATCTCAGATTCTCTTTGTTTATACAATAAAAACAGGGTAGTAGAAATACTATGGCTTGAGTAACTGCAGATCTAGATTTGAAACTAGGCCCTGCCATTTGCCAGCTGTATGACCTGGGGGACAGCATTTACTCTTCCTAAACCTCAGTTTCTACATTTATAACATGGAGATAAGGACAACCGGTCTCATAAGGTATTGTGAGGGTTCTATAGGAGAAAGCAAGAAAGATTTTATCAAAGCTCCTGTGCCACACTCACAGAGATACTAGAAACTGTGGATGTGAAGAATAGGCTGTGATTTTTTAAATGCTACATACTGTTCAGTATCATTATTGGAGAAATTGGCTTGAATATTTCACAGCTGAATAAAAGCTTGTCCTGGAACTGGGAGTCTATATACCCTTTGGTTTTCAGGCAATGGAAATTTTGATGGCCTCATCTTATGCTGTGGCTTCTACTTTTAAGATGTTTGAGTGGTAAGCCACATGTCCAAATCTTTGGCTTTTAGCCACAAGCCACAAAGGGAACTCCAAATTTCAATAAGTGTATCTGCCAAACTCAAACGGGCCGTGGTTCTACCTGGGGTGTCTTGTGAGACTGAGGCAACACACAATGCAACACGTGGACAGGATAAACCAAAGGGGCCAGTGTCTGCATCCCAAGAAAATTACCTTATGAAATGATTATCAGGAAACCAATCATCTTGGCCTGTAAATAACTCCATGTACAGTAACGTGGTTGTCACTTCATATTTGCTACTTCTCAACTGGAAGAAAAGGAAAATGGAAAAGTGTGAGATAAGTCCATAAGTATCTCTTAAGAGACTACTGCAAATTTAATTAACTGAGCAATTGACTCAGACTTCTTTAAATTTAGATCTGAAATACAAGGGGTTCCTTCAGAGCTTTATTCTTGTTGGAATGGGGCAGTGCTGGCAGGAGGAGAAAAAACAAAACAACATAAAATGTTCCACTAAATTTTAGCTCAGTAATGTTTCATCATTAAGAAAGGATTAAAAGGAAGAATTGTTTTGTCCCTTATAATCACTAGAGTACACTAGAAAAACTGTACCCCAGTTGGTCTATATTTCTCCGAGACATAGGACAGGGCCCAGTAAACAATTTCACTACATTAAATAAACATCATGATCCCTACTAAGTGTAAAGCACTAGGCATTGCAGGAAATAAAATGGTGCCTAAGAGGTGGCCCCTAGCATCCAAGATCCCAAAGTCTAGGAGAAGATACAGGTGTGCAGGTGTATGTGGATCACAAGGTCCACATGGCTGAGTCCCCATGGTAGAGGCAAAGGTCCCATGGGGAGGAGAGGACAGAGGATGGGGAGAGGATCTTCAATCATCAGGCCGCATTACAGAAGTGGTAGGAACACTGAATCAAAGGGGTCCTCACACAAGATGCACCCTTCTGCCACCTCCTGCTCTACACAGAAGCAGGTGGGGCCAGCCATGCCCACTGACAGACAGTGGGTTGGGGAGGTCTGTCTTCCCTTCTCCACCAGGCAGCAGGTTGGGTATGTGGACTTGGAGTTGGCTCTGCAGGTCCAGGTCATCTCCCCTGCCTCCCTTCCTTCCTGCCTCCTTCCTCTCCTTTATACTTCCCTTCCTCCTTCTCTTTCTTGCTCTTTTCCTTCCTTTTTCCCTCCTTCCATCCCCCCTTTCCTATTCTCCTTCCTTCCACCCAGTCTTCCCTTCCTCCTTCCCTTTCTACCTTCTTTCCTTCCTCATCCCTCTCTCCCTTTCTTCCTCCCTTCTTGTTCTCTCTTGCTCTGAGGTCCAAATACCCACTCACTCTCTGTGTCTGTCTGGCTCTCTCTTCAACGTATCCAACAAACATACCGTGAAATAAACATGCCACACAATAAAAACCATTCTCAATACTTCTATCTGGGGAAGTGGGCATAGGTGGTCTAATTAGATTTTTGCCTATACTGTCTTTTCAATACAGCTTTCACTGCAGTCTTGTCCTGAGGGGGGAGGGATTTTCAAGGAACTGCATTAAATACAGCGATGCAGTACTTTGTTTCCCCCATAGCTAGCTAGCTGTGTTTGTCTGCTCCTTTGCGGGGGGAAGGCTAAAGGGGGTGGGGAGGGGCACCAAACCCCTGTCAGGAGAATTTCACACGGGCTGATACAACATGCGAGCATGTCTTAGAGGAGCTGAGATTTGAGCCAGGCTTTGGATACAGCACAAACCATTTTCTATTTGGGGAAGAGCAGACCTGAAGTTAACCCAAGGAAGGCTCATCTCTTCACTCCATCTCTGCCCTCCTGGAGCAGCCAAACCTTTAAATCTAGGTCATCTTGAATTAATCCCTGTGCTGCTTGAAATCATCCTGTAAGTTCCTCATCTTTGAGCCCTGTACTAATGTCAGGTTAGAGGACTCAGAAGCAGTGTCAGGAACACATTTATTCCCAGAGGATTTGGGCCAATACTGCCCATAGTGATACTAGAAATTATGACAAAATCTGACTGTCTCACAAAGAGGCACCTATCACCTCTTTGTGAAATCTATTGTGGGGAAATTTATAAGTTGAATATTTTGAGCATCCACTTTAAGCATCTTTGTGATATCTGTGTCAGTCTGGTACCTCTAGGAAATGGTATATTTCTTTAGGATTTATGATCATAGTATGGGACAGCTGGCAAGAAGTGTGACTGCCAGCTTGTTGATAGCACTGAGCAACTGAGATTGTGCTCATCAAGGAGGAGGCGAGCACATACAGTGTTCCAAGTGTGTGCTGGGCACTGGGTGCCTCATGTGTCATCCTTACAAAGCCCCTGTGAGTTAGGCACAATTGGTATTCTCCCTTTACAGGCCAGGAATCAGGGGACAGAGAGGGGAAGTACTTTGTGCCTTAGAGCACTCAGTCAACTGGAGTAAGGCAGAACATCTGGTCCATGAGGACAGAGATCTTTGGTTTTTTTCCCCTGCTATATCCCAAGCTTCTGCACAGTGCCTGGCACATAGTAAATGTTCAGTAAATACTTTATGAATGAAGCAAGACCGCAATATAAACCCAGCAGTCTGGCTCTAGACTCTGTGGCCTTGGTATGGAACGGGGTCAGAATATGCCATCCCCAGATATGCCACTTTGGCATAAGAGTTATTTTGAACTGAAAGTGATTGAGAAACAGCAGATGCAAGAAAAGCTCTCTGCCCTCCCCCTTTCTGTCTAAAAGCAGGGTATAAATGTCCTTTGGTGAAGGTGAATCCACTCCCCTCTCCCACACCAGGAAGAGGAGACAACTTTTATTACTGGAGGCAGCATTTACTTGATTCTGCATAAACAAATATTACTGAAATCTTACCTTCCATTAGTTTCTCCCATATATTTACTTTCCCACAACTTACTGTCCTTAGAAGCCCAAACTCTTTTCCTTCGTCTTATCACCTCTCCACAAATTTATGGCTCTTTGTTAAAATAGTATATAAGCTCTTAGGCCCAACTGTTTCTTTGGGTTTTCATGTCTTTTTCTATGAGACCCTTACATATACACACAAAATGTTAACATCAAATACAAATTATATAAATTTTATCCTGTTCATCTACTTTTGTCAGTTGAATTTACATGGCCCTGATATTGAACCTAAGAGGGTTTTCCTCCCCATAGGACACGATGCCATTTCTCTCTTCTCTATCCTTCCTGTGTTTCCCCATCTTTTCCCTAGACTGCAGTTCTCAAACTTTAGCCTGTATCAGCATCACCTGGAGGGCTTCTTTCAGCAGACTGCTGAGCCTCACCCCAGAGTTTCTGACCAGTAGGTCTAGGATGGGGATTGAAAATATACACTTTTAACAAGATTCCTGGAGCTGCTGAGGCTGCTGGTCTGGAGACCACACTTTGAGAACCCCTGCCCTAGGCCAAAAATCCCTTTTAAGCTCTACAATTTTTTTTTTTTTTCTCAGTACACGGGCCTCTCACTGTTGTGGCCTCTCCCATTGCGGAGCACAGGCTCCGGACGCGCAGGCTCAGCAGCCATGGCTCATGGGCCCAGCCGCTCCGTGGCGTGTGGGATCTTCCCGGACCGGGGCACGAACCCGTGTCCTCTGCATCGGCAGGTGGACTCTCAACCACTGCGCCACCAGGGAAGCCCAGCTCTACATTTTTATACAAACATCCTTTCCCTTTATCTACCAGAAGAGGGAAAGCTTATCCTGTTCACAATGCTGAGGGAAAGAAAGCATAAATGAACATTTCCTTCTCCATTTCAGCAGAAGCATACTCCGGAGCAGCAGGAGATATTGCCAGAGTAATAGAGAAGACCCATAATTTATAATTAGAGAACCTGGATTCGAGTCCTGGCTCTTAGGCAAGTCAGTTGACCTTTCTGCTCCTCATTCTGTAAAAAGGAGCATGTGGATAATCCCTGCCTTTTCTACATCCCCGGGCAGTTGCGAGAATTAAGGGATAAAACAAGAAGAGCACTCTGTAGACTCTAAAGGACTGTAGAACCAGTACGTGTTATTATGTAGTCAGCTCATAAAATCATAATGTTGGTTTTGAAACTAGAATTAACTCTGGTGGGTGATGGGTGAGTTCAGAAAGAAGCGTGGGCTCTCTTTATATACCGTACAGCTAAAACAAAATGACACCGTGAGATGTTTCCAAGTAGAACATGAAAATTAAAGCTATATGCTTCCAGATGAAATATACTTCATTATCACAGGCCAAACATAAAATAAATAGGGCAGAAATACAGCTACCCATCCCCATAAAGAACAGGGAGGAGATTTAGTGAACAATTCCTGAGTAACTTTAAATGCCTCTTCTATCTCTTTACTGCAGAGTCAAGAAGGGCAGAAAATTATGACATACTAATTATTATGATGGATGGGGAGCCAGTCCCTAACATTAGCTACACTGCTGAAGCAAAGAGGAGCTCCACAGCTCACATACTTCAATAGGCGAGACACTCTAGATGATAATGGGCAATAGAGATTAACAACATTATGTTAAAACAGGATAATTATTCTTTTTCATTTCCTAGTTCCTTCCCATGAACCTGGTCCTGCCTTACATTTTTCTGTTTCTTGTTTCTAAGGTGCTGTGTATATCAGGCAGGCTCCTCTCCTGCTAATTAAAGGTGATGTTGTGCTTGCTTTTCCTGAGGTCACCAACAGCAGGGGGCCAGGGACCAAAGATTGATGAAACTACTGCAAGGGAACCGCCCCTTCCGAAAGCAAGATGAGGTCATGGGAGGATCAGGGATACAAAGCAAAAAAGCTCTGCAAAAATGAATTCTGCTTCTCTTTCTTTTTTTTTTAAGTGCTTTTTGAGAATTTTAACAATGCATTCAGCAAGCTGGTGTGGATGAGCTTAGAATTAAGAGGGGGGCATTTTTTTTTTACTTTGTTTGGAGATAAGTTCCAGACAACATCACATAATTAAGCAGCCATTTAGCGATAAGGTCATGAATCCATTCACTCATTCATTCATTCATTTATTCATTCAGGCAGTCAGTCAGTTAGTCATAACCAGTATCTATTAAGCACCTGCCAGGTGCCTGGCACTGAGGGACACCAGGGGACACAATAGTGTAGGGGACGATATAGACATGAGCCCTACTATTCCCAAGGGGGAGATAAAACAAAACCAGACAAATATGCAGAATGGCTACGACTTGTGTAAAGCGCCGTGCAGGAAAGAAACAAAGGGCTGAGACACAGGCTGACAGAGGGGGCTACTTTAGGTAGAGCACTCACAGAAGTAGGGGATTAACCGACATGAGAAGGACCAAAATGAGCTATGAATTCAAAGGAGACCGATCTCAGCAAGGGAGAAGCACGTGCAAGGTACACTGGCACGGGGCAAGCTAACCTGAGGACCTGAGGTGGAAGAAGCTGACGCTGAGTGAGCAACAAGAGGAGCAGCGGCAGCTGCTGAGACACACGGGAACCAATTCTGGCAAGACCTTGTGGGTCTTCCAGGAGCACGTGTGAGGTATGACACTTAGTCTACACATAACAGGAACACGTGGGAGGGTTTCGCCTGGAGAGTGATGTGACGTTTTCTCTGAGCTGTGCTGAATGGTGAAAGGGTAGGCAGTGGAAGTGGAGAGCCACTAGGAGGCAGTAGTTCAAGTAAGAGATGGTGGTGGTGGTGGTGGTGGTGAAAATGGAGGGAGCCAGGAAGACGGAAGGGAAATTTGGAGACGGGCTTGATGGGACGTGCTGATGGACTGGGTAGAGGTGGGTGTCAGAGGACCTGAAGCTCGCCGGCTTCACTGATGGCGTGGAGGGCAGCACCTTTTACTGAGCTTGGCTAGAAACAGATTTGTGGGGAAGAAAATCAAGTTCCAGGGTGGAAATCTCTCATTGCTTTTGGAGTTTGAAGGAATTGTCAGTGTTCTGACAGCATGTATACGTTCCCATAGCTCTTAGGCCACACTGATTCCACACGAAATCGTATACTGGGAAGCCGGAAATGTAGTTCGTTGGCCGGTCCTAGGAGAGCATCCTACACTGACTTATAAGGTGCCTCCACCAGCAACTCGTGGCGGCCGCGGTTCACAAAGATGTTACCCACAATGGCGGCAGAGTGATTTCAGCCCAACAGACTGGCAAAAACAGGAGAAACGTACATGCTAAACACTGAGCCATGCTTCCACCGTAGAAAGTGTATTAATGACAATTTCTAATACTGTATCTCATGTTATAATTTATGATGTATTTTAAGACAGTGCCTCTAAAACTTTCGTATGCATACAAATTACCTTGGCATTCTGCTAAAACAAAGATTCTGATTTAGTAGGTCCAGGGTGGGGCCTGAAATTTTGAGAGATGCTGAGGCCAACAATCTGAAATGACATTTGAACTAGCAGGACTATAATGTACCTTATCTTTTTGCTTCTACACAGTCTTCAGGAAAGTTTAAACATCTTTATTGTACAGAAGAAATAACTAACCCTTAGAGAGTTTTAAAATGTATCTTGTCTAAACAAGGAACGGTCAATAGGACCTAGAATGTAAACCACAGTTCACCAATACTAGTTACAATTAGAAAAATCTGTGAGGCTATGCAGGTTTAATCCTTATTTAATAAAATTGTCATTTGGCAAACAGGTAAAAGAAAGAACTATTTAAAACAGAAGTGATCGGGCTTCCCTGGTGGCACAGTGGTTGAGAGTCCGCCTGCCAATGCAGAGGACATGGGTTCGAGCCCTGGTCCGGGAGGATCCCACATGCCGCGGAGCGACTAGGCCTGTGTACCACAACTGCTGAAGTCCACGTGCCTAGAGCCCGTGCTCCACTACAGGAGAGACCACCGCAATGAGAGGCCCGAGCACCACAACGAAGACAACAGCAACTAGAGAAAAGTCCACAAGCAGCAACGAAGACCCAACACAGCCAAAAATAAATAAAATTTAAAAAAAAACAAAAAAACAGAAGTGATCAATATGTTTGCATGAGGATCAATTCAGGAAAAAAACGTTTGAGACCATTTAACAGATATCTTTGTGTGTGTATAATTTTATTCATTTTTTAATTGAGGTATAACTTACATACATTAAAGTACATAAATCTGAAGTGTTCAGTTTTATTCATTTTGAACTGAGGCATAATTTATAGACATTAAAATGCATGGATCTAACGTGTAACCACCACCCAGAACAAGATATAGAGCATTTCCATCATCCCAGAAAGTTCCATCGTGTCCATTTCTAGTCAGTTCTTTGATTTTTATCAACAGTGATAAATTTTGTCTGTTCTTGAGCTTCATATAACTGAAATCGTATAGTATGTACAGTCACCTGGTATCCACAGGTTGTACATTGGCTGATTCAATGAACCACAGATAACGTACAGTACTATTTTTATGATCTGTGGTTGACTGAATCTGCAGATGTGGAATCTGTGGATGGAGGACCAACTATGAGACTTTGAAAATCCAGGGTTTTGGTACCAGGATTTTGGTACCCAGGGCTGGTCTTGGACCCAATCCCCCCTCAGATATCAAGGGATGACTGTACTTCTTTGTGCCAGCTTCTTTCACTCAATGTAATATTTTAAGGTTCATAACCTTAAAGTTTTTTTTAGGTTTTATCAAGAACTATCCCACCTCTCACTATACAATATCTACAGTTTTCTTTCACCATGATTTCATGATTCTTCCACAATGAGAGGTTTCCCGTTTCGGACTATAATTATAGAAATTACCCATCTAGCAACCACTGAGCATTTGATGGTAATAATAAAGTTTGGCCCAACTTTACTGTTGAGTAAAAAACGCGTTTGAAACGAGTTTATTTTGTCTCTTGCTGACTGGCTTTGTGAGTTAGTTAATTGCACATTGTGGGTTTTCTCATGCTGCCTCTTAACACTGAACCCTCTAAAACAAGAAATTTCCTCAAGCAAGAATGAACAGCAATAGCCCAACATCTTTAAGACAAAGAAGTATTATTCAGTATACTTCATTCAAACATGCAATTTTCCTCAGCCTGCTTTTTTTATATATATTCTTGTTAGCAGGCCTAGCAGAGGTAGAACTTTTATTGAGCAACACACACACACACACACACACACACACACA
>NW_020173377.1:7089648-7094597 GCF_003031525.2 Neophocaena asiaeorientalis asiaeorientalis | reverse complement strand
AGAGCGACACACACACACACACACACACACACACACACACACACACACACACACACACAAAGCCAGAGTCAAAGATCCCAGCCTCCTGCCAGCTAACCTAGCTAACGGGTGCTCCTCTGTCAGCCATACCTGCCAATAGATAATGAAGCTCTTGATCAGCTTCTGACCACAGGGGCCCAAGTGGGATGGGTCATGCAGTTCAGTCCTCTCAGCAGCCTAGTTTTTGCATCTCTTGAGATGTGAGAGTTCCAGAAATTAGGTTGCAGACCATGCCTTTAAGGCTGAGAGCATTAAACTCTAATGCTCTAGTCAACACCTGCAACTTCTTTTCAGTAGAGCTGTCTAATCCATTACACACACACACACACACACACACACACACACACACACACAGTATGAGTGCTTAGTATATGTACGGAGTGGGCAGAGCCATCTGCATTTGGTCCCTCCCATGCATCTGAAATAACCCTTGACTTCTGTTGTGCTGGCCGCCAGCATCCATGTCAGGGCCCATCACTTTGCAGACTGGGTTTGAGAGAAATTTTTGTTTCGGCAGGAGTTTGTTTGCATTTTACTTTTTATTTTTTGTCTCTGAGACTAGGTGGTAAAATCATACTTCTCTGTGTACCATGTAAGGTTGGGGATAAACTGCTGTAGGAGCTACTTCTGTAATACTGAAGGGTTTTAGGGAGTAGCAAATGTTAAACTGTCTCTTTGTAAGTAGAAGGCTTGCCCTGAGAGGCATAAAATGATATGTCCAAGAGGATAAACATTTTGTCCTGTTTGTCTTGGTATTCCCAACACCTAGCCCAGGGCTGGGCACAGAGTGACGCTCAATAAATGTTTGTGGGATCAAGGGCATTTTGTATGCCAAAAATAAAGTAAAATAACATAGATGTTTAAAAGAAGTGATAAGGCAGACATTCCTTTCACTAACAAAGTACAGAATAATTATGGAAGCAGGAAGACAACAAAAATATACTTTGGAAAAAAAATGTTTATATTAAGAAAATTTCTGTAAAGTGATCCTAATGCTTTGTAAGACCAAAAAAAACCTATAATTTTTATGCTTTTTACTCAGCTTCAAATTTAAGCATTCATAGCACATGATTTCATTGTAGATAATTACTGAGTGATAATCACATACAGATTTATTCAGTACCAGTTAATGGAAAATGGCTCCCATAGACATTCACTAATATATTAGAACCACATTTAGGTATTAGATTTTTAATCAAGAAATGATCACCCTTCTCATGAATACTGATGTTGATGGCACAAGTGGTCAAAGATGTGAAGAAATACTATTTTGAATAGTAAGTTGCATTTCTCACTACAAAAAAGTGATAGCTTTGTCTGCCACATTTTGATTAACTTTGCTTGATTTGGTCCTACGTTTTCTTACATGGCCATTGCACCAACTGAGGCGGAGACGTGGTGGAGAAGGGAGAAGAGGGAAGCACAATTCCTCCTTTCTGTTTCTCCAAAACACAAACAAGCCCTTACCTGCTTCCAGGCCCTTGCATTTGCTTTTCCCTCTCCCTGAAATGTCCCATCCCCAGTACTTCATGGGACCAGCTCATTCTCATCTTTCAGGTTCTTGCTCTAGTGCTCTCTTCAGAGAGGCGCTCCCTGACCGCTCAGTCCACAGTGGCTGCCTTAGTGGCCCTCCACCTCATTGCATTCAGCTGTGCAGTTGTCTTGTCTATTATCTGTTGACTTGTTAACTATTTCCCTCATTCAAATGGAAGCTCTCTGAGGTCAGAAATTCTGTCTGTCTTATTCGCCCCTGCATCCCCAGCTCCCAACCAAGTGCCAGCACATGGTGGGCACTCAATAAAAATATGAAGCAGGGGGCTTCCCTGGTGGCACAGTGGTTGGGAGTCCGCCTGCTGATGCAGGGGACACGGGTTCGTGTCCCGGTCTGGGAGGATCCCACATGCCGCGGAGCGGCTGGGCCTGTGAGCCATGGCCGCTGAGCCTGCGCGTCCGGAGCCTGTGCTCCGCAACGGGAGAGGCCCCAACAGTGAGAGGCCAGAGTACTGCAAAAAAAAAAAAAAATCTGAAGAAGGAATGAATAAATGTATGAATCCACCACTTTTGTTTATAAAACACTTTAACTGCACACAACTTGAAGAATCAGCATAAAACTGTTTCTAAACCCAGCCTCCCAGAGCTTAGTGGAGACAGAAGGCTGTTAGTCGCAACCTTTCAGGTTCTTTGGCTATTTCTTGGCATTCCTGTGGTGCTAGGATAGTTATGGTAGAAAGCAGTTCAGATGACATGGGTTTGGCTCACATGAGAAACTCTGGTGGGAATCAAAGAGCTGCTTCTCTGCTGTTTCTGACAGAGTTCACGTAAGGTACTATGTCATAATTTATAGTAACTTCTAAGAGTCTGTAGTCAACTCTGTGGACACCTCAGAGGTTGGAAAACCAGGAGACGTGCTACAAAATGTTAAGGTGAGGTGCCTGTGATATTAGTCTTTTATTCAAAGTGCCTAGATTATCTAAATGCATTCATAACAGGTTTTTTAAGTTACATTAATTCTCAGAGTAATTCACATTCATTATGTAAAACTGAAAAAAAAAAATCCCAAAGCATCAAGATATCCAAAGAAGATCATCATCACATGTTTCAGTAGTGTAGTGTGACTCTGCAATGAGATACCTAGATTCTAATACCTTTCTGGCCACTTACTGAATTTGTGACTAGGATAGATTGCAAACGGCCACAAATTTTTCCCATTCCTGTATGCAAGTCCCCTTGCAATGTGACTATGCCACTCTTGCAGTCAAGAAGTGGAATCTATTTCCCCACCCGTTGGCCCAACATGGCTTATTTCATTTAACCAGTGGGATGTTAGCAAACATGATACCAGCAGAAACTCGAAAAATGCTTGGGTATTTGGTTTTGGCCACTCTTGTGACTGGGAACTCCTCCATCACCGTGTGAACAAGCCTGGGTTAGCTTCCTGGAGGATAAGTAACCACATGGGGCGAGGCCCAGCTGTCCCATTGTCCCAGTGAAGGCCCAGAGATGGGAGAGAGGCCATCCTTGACCATTCAGCCCTGGCCAGGTTACTGAGTCCAGAAGAATTGCAGTCAAGCCACAGAATTATGGCAAATAGTAAATGTTTGCTGTTTTAAAACACTTTATTTCATTCACAGAAGCTAACTAATACAATAATTCTGTGCAAATTGTTTAATCTCTTTAAGCCATAGCTTCCTAATCTGTAGAATAAAGATAATAATAGCACATTTCCCACAGGCTTTGTTTCAAGTACTAAATGAGATAATGTGTAGAAAGGATTTAGTATCATTCCTGGCACATAGTTAAGTGCTGAATACATTTTTATTGTTTTCTTCCAAGCTTCTTAGAAACTCAAGAATGTGCGCTATGATTTTCTGTTCTGTTTTGTTGATACAATATTATACTACTTAATATTTATCCACAACATAAAACCATTGCCTCATTGTTTATTAATTAGGTTGTGTCCAACTTTAAAATTTGTAACCTCATCAGGGTCTCACAGAAGCACCCTCTCTGCCATACTGAAATGAAAGAGGGCTCTTCCAGGGCATTTGGGAACTTCCATGCAGCTTCTTCAAGGAGAAATAAGGAAAAGTCTTCCCATGGAGCAAACAGAAAAATTCTAGTTTATCCAATATAACAGTTTATTTTAAGCAATTGGGTTGGGGAAGGCAGGGAGATTCCCATGGCCTGAAAGTGATGCTCTGAGAAGACGTATGTTCTTTGTGGCAAGGAAGTCCCTTGTTGTTCCATATCACAAGTATTTGTTCTAAGACTAAGAAGCTCCTGTTCATGGCAACCCTGGAATGAAGGGGCTGTTTCCCAAATTACTGGAGACAGCTCTACAGATTGTTGGAAAGCTCCTCCCTGGGATGAGGTCTGTATCATCCCCCAGGCAGACTCTATACCTCTAGCAGCTGTCAGAACCCCTGAGAGATGCCTGCAGATCACTGTTGGTCAGTGGTGGTTCAGAGACTGAGTGGCTGGCATGAAAGGTCACAGCTACAGCATACCAGGTACACTAACTTCCTGTGGTGATTCTAATGACGCATGTTTTTAGAGGTCCTGTTGGAAGACCAGCTCCTCTGGTATAGGCTGCAGTCTTACAGACTCCCAGAAAGTGCATTTCAGCTCCACAACCTCATAAAAGAGCTTCCTGAGGTTTGAAGCTGCAGGAAACAATCAGCTGTTGTCCAGAAAAGAAGAAAAGGTGAGGATCCCCACAAGGAATGGACAACTGGGTGCTTCATGACAAAGATCGAAAGAGCTGGGGATTATTTCTGGTGTGTGTCTCTATCCATAGGATTAAAGACAATAGGGGGAGACCTCCAAGATGGCAGAGGAGTGAGACATGGAGATCGCCTTCCTCCTCACAAATACATCAGAAGTACATCTACACGTGGAACAACTCCTACAGAACACCTACTGAACGCTGGCAGAAGACCTCAGACTTCCCAAAAGGCAAGAAACTCCCCACGTACCTGGGTAGGGCGAAAGAAAAAAGAATAAACAGAGACGAAAGAATAGGGACGGGACCTGCACCAGTGGGAGGGAGCCGTGAAGGAGGAAAGGTTTCCACACACTAGGAAGCCCCTTTGTGGGTGGAGACTGCGGGTGGCGGAGGGGGGCTGCTTTGGAGCCAAGGAGGAGAGCGCAGCAACAGGGTTGCAGAGGGCAAAGCAGAGAGATTCCCGCACAGAGGATCAGTGCCGACCAGCACTCACCAGCCCGAGAGGCTTGTCTGCTCACCCACCGGGGCGGGCGGGGGCTGGGAGCTGAGGCTTGGGCTTTGGAGGTCGGATCCCAGGGAGAGGACTGGGATTCGCTGCATGAACACAGCCTGAAGGGGGCTAGTGCACTACAGCTAGACGGGAGGGAGTCCAGGAAAAAGTCTGGACCTGCCCAAGAGGCAAGAG
>NW_020173377.1:6776833-7089494 GCF_003031525.2 Neophocaena asiaeorientalis asiaeorientalis | reverse complement strand
GTGCGAACAAAGAAGAGAAAGGGAAATCTCTCCCAGCGGTCTCAGGAGCAGCAGATTATATCTCCATAATCAACTGGATGTACCCTGCATCTCTGGAATACCTGAACAGACAACGAATCATCCCCAAATTGAGGCACTGGACTTTGAGAGCAATGATATATATATATATTTTTTCCTTTTTCTCTTTTTGTGAGTGTGTATGTGTATGCTTCTTTGTGTGATTTTGTCTGTACAGCCTTGCTTTTACCATTTGTCCTAGGGTTCTGTCTGTCCGCTTTTTGGGTTTCAGCAAACGTTCTCCCAGAGATCTCCATCTCAATGCTAAGACTCAGCTCCACTCAATGACCAGCAAGCTACAGTGCTGAACACCCTATGCTAAACAACTAGCAAGACAGGAACACAACCCCAACCAGTAGAAGAGGGTCCCTAAAATCATAATAAGGTCAAAAACACCCCAAAACACACCACCAGACACAATCCTGCCCACCAGAAAGACAAGATCCAGCCTCATCCTCCAGAACACAGGCACCAGTCCCCTCCACCAGGAAGCCTACACAACCCACTGAACCAACCTCACCCACTGGGGGCAGACACCAAAAACAATGGGAACTACGAAGCTGCAGCCTGTGAAAAAGAGACGCCAAACACGGTAAGTTAAGCAAGGTGAGAAGACAGAAAAACACACAGCAGATGAAGGAGCAAGGTAAAAACCCACCAGACCTAACAAATGGAGAGGAAATGGGCAGTCTACCTGAAAAAGAATTCAGAGTAATGATAGTAAAGATGATCCAAAATCTTGGAAAGAGAATGGAGAAAATACAAGAAAAGTTTAGGATCGAGAAGAACTGAAGAGCAAACAAACAATGATGAACAACACAATAAATGAAATGAAAAATTCTCTAGAAGGAATCAATAGCAGAATAACTGAGGCAGAAAACAGATAAGTGACCTGGAAGATAAAATAGTGGAAATAACTACTGCAGAGCAGAATAAAGAAAAAAGAATGAAAAGAATTGAGGAAAGTCTCAGAGACCTCTGGGACAACATTAAATACACCAACATTCTCATTATAGGGGTCCCGGAAGAAGAAGAGATAAAGAAAGGGACTGACAAAATATTTGAATAGATTATAGCTGAAAACTTTCCTAATACGGGAAAGGAAACAGTTAATCAAGTCTAGGAAGAACAGAGAGTCCCATACAGGATAAACCTAAGGAGAAACATGCCAAGACACATATTAATCAAACTATCAAAAATTAAACACAGAGAAAAAATATTAAAAGCAGCAAGGGAAAAACAGCAAATAACATACAAGGGAATTCCCATAAGGTTAACAGCTGATCTTTCAGCAGAAACTCTGCAAGCCAGAAGGGAGTGGACATATTTAAAGTGATGAAAGGGAAGAACCTATGACCAAGATTACTCTACCCAGCAAGAATCTCATTCAGATTTGACAGAGAAATTAAAACCTTTACAGACAAGCAAAAGCTAAGAGAATTCAGCACCACCAAACCAGCTTTACAACAAATACTAAAGAAACTTCTCTAGGCAGAAAACACAACAGAAGGAAAAAACCTACAATAACAAACCAAAAACAATTAAGAAAATGGTAATAGGAACATACATATCGATAATTCCCTTAAATGTAAATGGATTAAATGCTCCCACCAAAAGACATAGACCGGCCGAATGGATACAAACACAAGACCCGTATATATGCTGTCTACAAGAGACCCATTTCAGACCTAGGGACACATGCAGACTGAAAGTCAAGGGATGGAAAAAGATATTCCATGCAAATGGAAATCAAAAGAAAGCTGGAATAGCAATTCTCATATCAGACAAAATAGACTTTAAAATAAAGACTATTAGAAGAGACAAAGAAGGACATTACATAATGATCAAGGGATCAATCCAAGAAGAAGATATAACAATTGTAAATATTTATGCATGCAACATAGTAGCACCTCAATACATAAGGCAAATGCTAACAAACATAAAAGGGGAAATCGACAGTAACACAATCATAGTAGGAGACTTTAACACCCCACTTTCACCAATGAACAGATCATCCAACCTGAAAATAAATAAGGAAACACAAGCTTTAAATGATACATTAAACAAGGTGGACTTAATTGATATTTATAGGACATTCCACAAAAAAACAACAGAATATACACTTTCTTCTCAAGTGCTCATGGAATATTTTCCAGGATAGATCATATCTTGGGTCACAAATCAAGCCTCAGTAAATTTAAGAAAATTGAAATCATATCAAGTATCTTTCCGGACCACAACGCTATGAGACTAGATATCAAAAACAGGGAAAAATCTGTAAAAAATACAAATGCATGGAGGATAAACAATACACTACTAAATAACCAAGAGATCACTGAAGAAATCAAAGAGGAAATCACAAAATACCTAGAAACAAGTGACAATGAAAATATGATGATCCAAAACCTAGGGGATGCAGCAAAAGCAATTCTAAGAGGGAAGTTTATAGCAATACAATCCTACCTCAAGAAAGAAGAAACGTCAAATAAACAACCTAACCTTACCCCTAAAGCAATTAGAGAAAGAAGAACAAAAACCCCCAAAGTTAGCAGAAAGAAAGAAATCATAAAGATCAGATCAGAAATAAATGAAAAAGCAATGAAGTAAACAATAGCAAAGATCAATAAAATTAAAAGCTGGTTCTCTAAGAAGATAAACAAAATTTATAAACCATTAGCCAGACTCATCCAGAAAAAAGGGAGAAGACTCAAATCAATAGAATTAGAAATGAAAAAGAAGTAACAACTGACACTGCAGAAATACAAAGGATCATGAGAGATTACTAGAAGCAACTATATGCCAATAAAATGGACAACCTAGAAGAAATGGATAAATGCTTAGAAGAGCACAACCTTCTGAGACTGAAGCAGGAAGAAACAGAAAATATAAACAGACCAATCACAAGCACTGAAATTAAGACTGTGATTAAAAATCTTCCAACAAACAAAAGCCCAGGACCAGATGGCTTCACAGGCGAATTCTATCAAACATTTAGAGAAGAGCTAACACCTATCCTTCTCAAACTCTTTCAAAATATAGGAGAGGGAGGAACACTCCCAAAATCATTCTATGAGGCCACCATGATCCTGATACCAAAACCAGACAAAGATGTCACAAAGAAAGAAAACTACAGGCTAATATCACTGATGAACGTAGATGCAAACATCCTCAAAAAAATACTAGCAAACAGAATCCAAGAGCACATTAAAAGGGGCATACACCACGATCAAGTGGGGTTTATCCCAGGAATGCAAGGATTCTTCAATATATGCAAATCAATCGATGTGATAAACCATATTAAGAAATTGAAGGATGAAAACCATATAATCATTTCAATAGATGCAGAAAAAGCTTTTGACAAACTTCAACACCCATTTATGATAAAAAACCTCCAGAAAGTAGGCATAGAGAGAACTTACCTCAACATAATAAAGACCATATATGACAAACCCACACCCAACATCACTCTCAGTGGTGAAAAACTGAAACCATTTCCACTAAGATCAGGAACAAAACAAGGTTGCCCACTCTCACCACTATTACTAAACATAGTTTTGGAAGTTTTAGCCACAGCAATCAGAGAAGAAAAAGAAATAAAAGGAATCCAAATTGGAAAAGAAGAAGTAAAGCTGTCACTGTTTGCAGGTGACATGATACTATATATAGAGAATCCTAAAGACACTACCAGAAAACTACTAGAGCTAATCAATGAATTTGGTAAAGTAGCAGGATACAAAATTAAAGCACAGAAATCTCTTGCACTCCTATACACTAATGATGAAAAATTTGAAAGAGAAGTTAAGGAAACACTCGCCTTTACCACTGCAACAAAATGAGTAAAATACCTAGGAATAAACCTACCTAAGGAGACAAAAAACCTGTATGCAGAAAACTATAAGACACTGATAAAATAAATTAAATATGACACAAATAGATGGAGAGAAATACCATGTTCTTGGATTGGAAGAATCAATATTTGAAAATGACTATACTATAAGGATGCTCAACATCACTAAACATTAGAGAAATGCAAATCAAAACTACAATGAGGTATCACAGAATGGCCATCATCACAAAATCTACAAACAATAAATGCTGGAGAGGGTGTGGAGAAAAGGGAACCCTCTTGCACTGTTGGTGGGAATGTAAATTGATACAGCCACTATGGAGAACAGTATGGAGGTTCCTTAAAAAACCAAAAATAGAACTACCATACGACCCAGCAATCCCACTACTGGGCATATACCCTGAGGAAACCATAATTCAAAGAGTCATCTACCACAGTGTCCATTGCAGCTCTATTTACAATAGCCAGGACATGGAAGCAACCTAAGTGTCCATTGGCAGATGAATGGATAAAGAAGATGTGGCACATATATACAATGGAATATTACTCAGCCATACAAAGTAACGAAGTTGAGTTATTTGTTGTGAGGTGGATGGACCTAAAGTGTGTCATACAGAGTGAAGTAAGTCAGAAAGAGAAAAACAAATACCATATGCTAACACATATATATGGAATTGAAAGAAAAAAAAGTTCTGAAGAACGTAGGGGCAGCACAGGAATAAAGATGCAGACGTAGAGAATGGGCTTGAGGACATGGGGAGGGGAAAGCGTAAGCTGGGACAAAGTGCGAGATTGGCATGGACATATATATACAGTACCAAATGTAAAATAGATAGCTAGTGGGAAGCAGCCGCATAACACAGGGAGATCAGCTTGGTGCTTTGTGACCACCTAAAGGGGTGGGATAGGGAGGGTGGGAGGGAGACGCAAGAGGGAGGAGATATGGGGATATATGTATATGTATAGCAGATTCACTTTGTTATAAAGTAGAAACTAACACACCATTGTAAAGCAATTATACTCCAATAAAGATGTTAAAAAAAAAAAAAAGAAAGAAAACAAGAAAAAATAGACAATAGGGATGTTGATACTAAATCAGACATTCCACGCATTTTGAACTGGTAAGCTTGTTCTTAACACAGTCTGTGCTAAATCATTTTAGCGTCTACTTTTCATCAACTTGTTATGCATTCCAGCCATGCTATCATCTTTGACCTACTTTCTTTACTTTGTAAGGGCAGAAAATCTCTGCAGGAACTAGACTTAATCAATATCCGAGTTCTAAACCAATTATCAATTTGGCCGAAGCACAGTTTGTGCCACCAATTTTTGCCACAGACCATGAAGAAAAATACAGCTTCTTATTCTTTGTATTTATATATTGTGGTCATTCTATATAATTTATAGAATTTTATTAGTAAATCCAGTACAATGAAAACAGATGACAATGGATTTACTCATTAACTGCTTTTCTTAGTTCTCTGTAGAGAGGAGCTCCTCCAGAAATACCAGCATGCTTGCCTTGGTCTCAAATCCAATCACACAAATTTTACTGTCAGTCTTAATGCACTTACGTGTCCACTCTCTCAGGCAACAGACCCATATGCTGAATATTTGCCTTGATATATTTATTTTATTTGAAAATTATTCTGTGCCTATTTTCAAAAAAATATCTGAGGCAACTTACAATGAGAGATGTATAAGATAATGCAATCAAAAATAGTGGGAACCTGCTGCATAGCACAGGGAGCTCAGCTCGGTGCTCCGTGATGACCTAGATGCGGGGGGCAGGGAGGGAGGTCCAAGAGGGAGGGGGTATATGTATACATATAGCCGATTCACTTCATTGTACAGTAGAAACTAACACAACATTGTAAAGCAATTTTACTCCAAGAAAAATTAATTAATTAATAAAAGAAAATGGATAGGAGATATTAAAAACTATACCAAGAGAGCAGAACTATAAATATTACCACAACATTGGCTAAGATGGGGGCATACACATTAACTTTATCTCTGACAGCACAGGAAACACTGTGATCTGTTGGAACGGTCAAAAGATTTGGATTCAGACAGACAGGGTTCAGATCACTTAATGGGAAAATTTAGGCAAGTTACCAACCCTTTTTGAATTACAGTTTTTTTCTACCCCAATGCTTATAAGAGGCGTGTCATAGAATTGTTGTGAGGAGTAAATAACAACACAAATGTAATAAAAATAAATATATACACGGGTGATAACCATGTGCCAGGCACTCTGCACACATTACTTCATTTCATTCTGACAAGGATTCTGTGATTCTTGACTCCTATTCCAGTTTCACTAATTTGAAAAGTGAGGCACAGAAAGTGTAATGAGATGTCTAAGGTCACAAACCAGTAGTGATAAAGTCAGTATTTGGAGCTGCGGGTCTGGCTCTACTGTCCATACTCTTAACCATTCGGCAGCACTGTCTCTCATTAACTCAAATGAGATAGCATTAAAATAAGAAGTGAATGGGAGGTACTCCTGTTACTCTCTTCAGTTTCCTGGCAGCCAAAGCAAAGAGGGAAATATTTTATATATGATAAATGTATAATATATACATTGTAATATAAATGCATATAATAAAATAAACTACCTTTAGGAAAGACCCCACTGCCAGTACTGGTATTAAGTTACTGTATCCTGGGATGTGTTCCACAGGAGATTCTTGGGGATACTGAAGACTGGCAACCCCTGAGCGCTGCTCTTTTCTGCCACTTGATTGTGTTGGTGAGTTGAAATGCAAGTGGGCTAATCCACATCCACAGCTTCACTTACTGAAAATTATCTTCCTCAACTTCTTCACCCATAACACTCCCCAGGGGATGCCCATTATCTGTTTTGGCTGTTGGTCAAACCTTGTGCTTCAGCAAAATTCTACCATTGTTTAAGTTAGGTCGGGGCATAGGATTAGGTTATTTAGGGAGAAGGAAATTTGACAATTTCCACCATGTGTTTAAGCAAGAAAGCCTCTCACTAGCAAGGGGATAATTCAGCTCAGCACCGCCTGAAGTCATCAAGAGTCAAGACTGAGGGAGTAGTCTAGAAACAGCTGTAACACCGAGATGATAGATTTATTCTGGATCAGAGGCCTGTATTATGCACTTGAAGATTTTCTAAAGTACTAAAGATAAGAGCAAATAATTTGCCCACTCTTTCAACTTACAAAATCTTGGATTTCAGCATATCTGTGTCCAAAGGAATATAGCCGAAAGCAACTGAGTCAGCTCTTTTTCTTAGAAAATTATTCAACGGGAAGGGCAACAGCTGTACTTTATGCTACTCTGGACAACGCAGTCACCAGTGACACTGCTAAGCAGTGTACCACATAAATATTTCTAGTTCAAAGAGGGAAATACATCTAGTTCAACATACACACACACTCACATTCACACAGATGCACTCAAGTTCACACACAGACACACACCGAGTAGTGTGGTCAATTTAAGCTTAAAAATATTAAGAGTGAACAGGGGCTTTAACAGCTGTTGTGTATTTTGAATTTACAGCAAAAAGGTTGCTACTTAAAAAGTTACCAGCAAGTACGGGTCACCCGTTAAGATCTGCTTTGCACCTTAAGCACAAGGTTAGCCCAACCTAACATGGTGGTTGGCCCATTAGGAACTTAGTAAATCTTTTTTGGATAAATGAACAAGTGAATAAATGAATTATTGGATACCACTTATTTGTTTAGACAAAAACCCAAAGTATAAGACAAAATTAGGAAATCTATACAATCTCTAGGAAGAGGGTACCGGTTCCTGGTGTTGTAAGAAAAATAATTTGGTCTAGATGTTTTCCCCTACTTATGCTGAGCATAGAGTTATATCTGAGGGAAAGCTATGTAGACTGTGAAGCTTTTTTTAAAATGTAGAAAAATAAAACACTTCCACCATAAAACGTCACTGGGTGACTTGAAATATAAAATACATTAGAAACTTGGCAAAAAAAGAAAGAAAAAACACTAGATTCTTAAAATCATATCCTTTAAATTTTAAGCAGAACTGTTTTGTGCTCTTTAATAGTTTAATTTGCTTTTGTGATTATTCTTTTTTTCTGATATCTCTTTATTCTCCATTCCACCCCCACTTGTGACATTAAAGAGAATTAAAATAAGAGTTTACATCAAAACTCTGTGAGACACAACCATAAGGGAAATTTCCATGGTATCAGAGTTATTTCCTATACTCTATCTATAGCTGGTGACATCCATTCAGTCAACAAATCTTCTTTATACTTAGTGGGTATCTCAACAAATATTTACTGAGCACCTACCACATGGCAGGCACTGTGCGAGATACTAGAGATGGAACAGAAAACTCTTCCCCCACTAGATCATGTAGGTCATAGATAGATATTAAATGATCACATGTTAATAAGCTCATGGAGATTGTGATTAGGACCATGAAGTGTAGATGTAGGTAGTGTAGATTAGGACCATGAAGTTGAGTATAGATCAGTTCCTTTAAATAATAACACCACTTGATGAAGGAATACAGACTTGATCCTAGAGTTGTGGGCAACTACTATAAGCGTTTTCATCTGGAAGTGACATATCAAGATCTTTCATGAAAGGTAACTTGGGCCATGCTGAGGAGAAAGGATTTAAGTGAGGCAAGGGCAGATGCTGAATGACCAATGAGGAGTCTGTTTCAGTATTATTATCCAACAAATACCATACTCCAGGTGACAAGTGATTGTGGCACGGTCTAGAGTGACACCACTGGAGATGGTGAGAGTAAAGTAAGGATGATAACAATAACCAAGATGGCCATTTGCTGTGCCATTCTCTGTGCTAAACATTTACAATGATTGACTCATTTCAGCCTCATAGTCCTGATAATGAGGTACTATTATCATCCCAAGTTATTATCAAGGAAACTGAGGCACAGAGAGGTTCAGTAAGCTGTCCACGGTCACACACCTAGCAGCTAGCAGCAATAAGAACTCAGAAAGTCAGTCTCCAAAGCTCAAGCCCTTGACCATTCCATGAGCTTGCTAAATTGAATGAGATCTTCTTCTGAATGTTTAAACAGCTACCTGGTTTTCCACGGCCCTGGCCATTTATTCATTCCCTGCCCTGTTCTTCCACTGCTATTCAACAGGTTAAATATTTTATCATGGGCCAGTTCAAGAGAGTAACTTCAGTGGGAACTGTATCTTGTTCTTTATTTTTCTATCCTCTTCCTAGTCTCAGAAATGAATGTGTCTTGAAATTTTATGCGTTGACCTATTCTAAAATTTGGCCTCGGAATTTCTTCACATGAAATTCTTTTCTGCACAAACCATGGGCCATAGAACAGAGCTCAGTTGTGAATTTTGTTGATGCTTCCATTTGAAAAGATTTGTTAATGTTGAAAATAACTATGATTGATCAATCTTGGGTAGTGAATGTGGACGGAAGAAAATTGTTCATTTACAGGGTCACTTCCCTATGGGAGCCTGAACAGAAATGTCAATTTAAAAGTTATGACCCTATTACTGAATTTGCTGTTTTAGACTGTGTCCCATTAGAATGGACTTGATGGACCAGAGGCTGGACTAACTGTGAGTCAGGTCAGACATTTGCAGACCCAGAGGGCAAGGAGACTCATAGGACCTGTCAGGTACCTGCAGTGCTCCTGATGAGGTTAGAGAGGAAAGTGTCAGATAGGTCTGCTGGTCAGGAGGAAGGCGAGGGAAGGGAGAGAAAACACGAGGTGACAGGGTGTCAGGGTTATCCGGGAACCCATCACTGTGATTCACTCACTGAAAGGAGGGTTAGGGCAAGAAAGATGGTCAGACCTGAGCTGGAACTAAATCTTGAAGAAGAGAAGTGTTGCAGACAGATATTCGTGATAGGATTGAGATACAAGAATAAAACACACACTTGCATTAGCAGCTGGAGTAGAGACTGAAGCTTGGTTACACTGAACATGGTGGTTCATTCAGGCAGCCAGCACTTCGTGTGTCAGGAACCAATGAAAGGTTTTGAGATTCACAAATTAGCCAGTTCACCATTTCTGCATGGCAGGAACTAGTCAGGCTAAGTGGAACAGTTGCTCCTTTTGGAGAACAGAGGCACATGATCAAGGCAAGCATAACATTAAAGCAGGCTTGATTCATGTCACCTCCTGCCCATCCTAGGGTCAAGAGTATTCTTACACTCTGCAGTTAAGTGGCCCTTGCTTGGGGATCAGAAGTTTCTAGGTTCTAGGTTCCAAACATTTTCCAGCTTTTCTGGGCAATGCCTGTTATTATGAAATGAAGTCAGACCAGAAGCTCAAAGCCACTCTCTCTATAGACAGAACTCCGTGTCCTCGGAGGAATCATGTTTCTTGCTGGTTCCCTGTTCTTGGCCACTGAGGTGACCCTGTCTTAGATTCAACTCCTCTGAGCCTGTCTCCATCTCTGGCTCCTGCTTCTCTGAGAGCCCCAGACTTGACAAAGGGGCCAAGTCATGCTTATCCTCTGACATGGTTTTCCTCCATGGTACCCTGGCTCCTAAGGGTCATCGGCCCCATCTCACCTCCACCTTCTCCTGCACCTGGTTCTGAAACTAACTGGTGGGTGTTTTCTTCAGCCCCCACCTGCTTCCCACGCTGGCTCTATGCTGCACTTCTGCTTCTCTGTGGCATCATAACTGACCTACTAAAATCACCAGCAGAACTAAGAACCCTCAGTGTTCCAGAGCAGGGCGGTAAGACTGCTGCACCATTGGGGGAATTTCTAGCTGTCCTGAGAGTAGGCTTCTTAAGATACTAGAACCGGAAGGGACTGTCTGGTCCAACATCCTGAAGCCCAAAGTCTAGAGAGAACATGAGGCAGAATTAGTCAAGAACTCAGCTCCCCAGACCTCCCCCAAACACACCATGTTGCCTCTGTAAATGAAGCTACTGGGTAGAAGTTCTGACAATTACAACAATGGGCCTCTTGTTCAGGGGCCATCTTACACTTCCTGCTTTCATTCTTGTCCCTCCCCTGCCAACTCCATTTTCCACCTGAGAGCCAGAGTGATCGTAAAAGATAAATCAGTTCACGAGTCAGTAAGCTACTCAAAACTCCCAATGCCTTTCCATGACACAGAATAAAATCCAGACTCCTTCCCATGGGCCTGCCCGTGGTGGTCCCCGCTGATCTTCCCGACACTGTCTCCTGCCGCTGCCCCCTTCTCACTGTGCTGCAGCCGCACTAGCTTTTCCCTAGTCCTCAGGCACACTAAGCTGTCCCCACCTCAGTGCTGGGGACACTTCTCCCCCAGGCGGTTGGCTGTTCTCATCTATTGGCTTAACTGCCGTCTCCTCAGAGGTGTCTCCCTCTGAAGGCTCCTGCCCACCCACCCCATCACTCCATTCCCCATTACTAGCTTCATTTCTCCACAGAACTCTGTACTAGCTGAGATGATTTTATGCACTAGTTTTTTGTCTCCCTCTCCTACCAAGTACACCCCACGAGGGCAGGAATCAGTTCTCATCCTCGGCACTGTATCCCAGCACCTGGAATAATGACTAGCATAGTAGGTACTTATATATTTATTGAAAAAAAATGACCACAGGCTCCTCCTCTGGAATGAATGTGCCATGATAAGGTTTCAGTTTTTAAGTTCTGGAAATAGACCATGTAAAGAACAAAAACAAGGAGAAAAATCTATTTGTCCGTGTAGTTGTTTTAATAAGAACTAAAATATGTAGTTACTAAGCCCAATCTTATACATGATATTTTTACTCTGTAAAAAGAAAATTGTTGCTGCCAAAATTACAGAAATGTGATTTTGACTTGTAATAATGTAGAAACAGTTCTAATAAGTTGTTAAATCTTGTTTATTTCTGGGACTCTGCTAAATTTTTCTTTTCATGAAATTATTATTTAAAGTTCCAGTTAGTGAATTAATGTCAATAATTTAAGTGGATTTCTTTATATGCAATTATCTTGGATTGGAAGGCAATAAAACAGTTGGAATTACTTTTAACAAATTGCACGTTCTTTCCCCTTCATACACTCTACCGTTAACATCAGGGAAAGTTACTGCAGTAATTTCATATTTAAAGTGGAATATTTGGTATAGAGGGAACTACAGAGCTAAAAAGAATCCACATGCTCCTCACTTTTACCTTAGAGAAATAAAAACACCAAGAGGTCATGATTCCCTAATAAATGGTATTCAGTCACACTCAATGTACTTGGATTTTGTTTTAAAGAAATTAGATTGGGGAGAAAGCATCCCAGAGCCAGAAGCTGAACTTTGAGAAGATAAACAAATTAATGCATAATGCATTTTTAAACTCATGAATAGCTAATCAGTTCCTTAACATGCAGAAGTATTGGGCATTTTTACCTTGGAGAGATGGGGTTTACCTAGTGTCTTGGAATGTAAAGGCAGTTACAGGAAAGGGTTAGTGATTAAAGAAGAAAAACTATTCACCTGAAATTTCTATTTTTAGCTAGTGGATGATTTGGTCAAGTTGGAAGATAACAGTAAAATGTTATAGGCAACAGTTGAGAAATTGATGTACCCTTAGGTTGCAAACCATGTTCTGGAAACAGAAAAAATAATGATGACAAAGTCAATGAGCAAATGCAAAGAAAAAGCCTTGTAAAATTGATTTATCTTCTATGAAAATGTAGAGTAGATTAGACATACTTTATTTACTTTGAGGATAATGACATTGATCCTTTGGAATTCAGAATCAAAATATATTAAAGCAAATCATGAATATAAAACAGGAGAGCAACATAGATTTAAGAATGGGACTCTTGTTTGGATACTCAGCACATGACAGCTTTTGGTGCACACAGATTTCTTCTGTTAATAATCATTCATACCAGTAACTTTGCAGGGGCACATCCTTCTCTGCCCACCCTCAAAGTGAAAGCCATGTGTAGAGTAGGGTAATGTAACAGAGTAATGAAATCTGCAAGGATAACAACAGGGTAATGTAACAGAATAATGAATGCCAGTTAGATGCATACAGTCTGGAGCCAAAATCAGCCTTTCCTGAATCACCCTGTTCACATCATTTAGCATACATTATATTAAGTGAGGCCAAAAAGTATACATATATCTCTCAACACAAAAGCTTGCAGGAACATGTAGACCTCAGCCAAATGTAACTAAATCTAATCCTAAATCTATTTGGATTAATAATGAGACCTAAAATTACTTAACCTTCACACAACCCTATGAGGTAGGCACTAATATTACCCACATTTTGCAAATGAAGGAAACAAAACACAGAGAGTTCAGGAACTCTATCCAAGAACAGACAGCTGATACCTGGCAAAGCCACACTTGAATCCAGGCATTCTGGCTCCATATTTCATACTTTTAACCATGATACGATTATACAACCCCTATGGAAATTCTTGTACTTATTTAGCTGTCATAATTTTTACATGAATAAAGTTAGATTTCTTATGAAGCAGCCATGGAACCCTGATGCATGGGCATAAGCATGGGGGTTAGAGCATCTTTGCTCAGATAGAAGTTGTGTATGCCTGCACGCTACTTCTCACCGAAGCACTTACCAGGCCTTCCCCATGTAGTATATGGACCTCAAATAATTCAGCAGTAATTAAAGTCTTTTAAATCACATTTTAAATTTCAAAATACATTTTTTTGTCAGAAAGCTGCTTATTTTCACTCATATGCACTGAATTTTCCTCAGGTGTATGTCTTATTTGGTATGACTTTCAGGTACACTATTAAAAATCTTAAGGACCCAGTTATCATTTCTGTAAATATAGTCAACATCTCTATATAAAACATGACTTGACAGTCACAGAGTGTGGCCCATATAGTGGCACCACAAATGATATTACTCACTTCCCAATATGTCCAAAGAATCTAGACACCCTTTGGATCTATTATAATGGTACTTAAGCTAAATTTAGTGAAAATGTTTGAAATGTCCTTCAGTTGCTTTTGACCAATACAACTCAACATTTCTCAACAATATAAATTAAGCAAGTCTCTGAAACTAATGTAGACATTGATTATAATGGAATTGCCTAATGGGAAGCATTCAGTATACATTTTAAAACAGTAATTCAATTATTCTTGGGGCGGGGGGCAGAGGGAGAACAAAAGAGCCCTTTCAAAGCCCAAAGCCATGCACAGAAGAGGAGAGCTTCTGCTTGAGGTTTAAAATCCTTCAGTTTTATAGCTCTGGCAGCATAGGTTTCTCCTCAGCTCCTGTCCTTACGCGTTTATGTAATTCTGGGAGGACAGAGCACATATTAGCCATACTACTGACTTTGATAAATCACCTGAGCTCTATAGAACGCAAAAGGATATTGTAAGGAGAAATGCGATACTGTCTGTGATAATACTTTGAGGTCTCCAGAGAAAGGCACATATTTAAACATGGCAAAAGCCTAGGAGTGAGACGGTCAGAACAGGACCGACTAGCCAGGCCCTAGTTTTAGCTCCCCCCAGTGGCAGATAGTGGTAGATGATGACCTATCTGCCTTCATCCTTCTAAAAACTGTCCACATGCAGACCACTGCATGCCATTGATCACCTGGTCTGCAGACGGCCATTCCGGCTACTCTGATCTAAAGGAGGTCCACCATACCAGGCTTGTTTGTCCTACCGTTTGTTTTCATGCTAAAGCCATACCACGAACACAACATTTTCCATCTGGCCATGCTACAGAGAGAAATTTACATGTACCAGCTGGTACTTAACAGCAGCTTGTAGCCAACTCCACCTTCTCATCATGTCCGTGGACACTTCTACACTTTAACAATATTGGAAAAAGGATGTTGTACTAAGGTCAAAATATCAATTCAAGTCCTAACTCGTCCACTAATTAACTATGCGACCTTGAACTTATTAGCCTCTTTGAAGCCAATAACCCCTGCTTCATCTGCGTTCCTGGGGGATAGAATGATCCAATGAACTAATAAGGTACTGAAATGTTTTAAAAAGGTAAAGTGGAATTTTTCAGTAATAGTGCTGCTATTGAAAAAATACCAATTAAATATAAAAGTAATCTAAAATACGCCCTATATGTAGTTTTACACTTTCATATGCATGCACACATGTAACTGAAACATAACTTTACAATGTAATCTCTCCATATGTACTCACTCATATATCCTGAACATGTTATGAACTTCAGGTCCTACAAATTCTGTGCATCATAACCATGCCCAGCCCAGGTTATGGTAGAAAAGTTTATTTTCAGAGTGGTTAACACTCATTCTTTTTTCCCTGACACTGCTATTTAGCTGAGCTAGAGATAATCTTCACAAGAAAAAAAATTTTCCTTGAAACACAATTCATTATGTTCAAAAATAGCCACAGTCCACTTAGAACTGAGTTAATGATAGATTTTCCTGAGCAGAGTTTCTCCTTTAGTGATTTAGTAGCAAAATGTTTACTCCTGGAAAATGCCTGTTTCCCAGGGATTATTAATCATACTTTATTGGGAAGTAATCAGTAAAATAGTTTTCTTTCCTACCCCTTTTAGAAAATTTAAATGCTGAGATACTCATTTTTGCTATGAAAAGCTACCCAGTAATTACCATATTTATTTTTCATTTATGGGGGAATAATCTGTTTTAATTAAGCCTAACTGAAGAACTTTTATCAGATGTAATTATCCCTTTCAATAAATATGTCTCCATTAATTACATTTAACCATGGGATTTATAGCTCTTAAGTCATTTAGTAGGAAACATAATAAATCTTTAGTAATACATGTTAAATTACTATAAATTAATTCAGATCATTAACATAATAAATAAATTAGGATAATTTTGCTTAATTAGTTAGGGTGGTTAACTCAAAATCCCATGTAAGCTTCATGGTAATCTTGATTTTCACCATTATTTCTGGAATGACACATTTTGAAACAAATCTATTGAAATATTTAAATATAAAGCAGTTCCCTTCTCTTAAGCCTTAACTCTTTTAACAACTGATTATTTTCCAAACAGGAAATAAAATTGACTGTCCTTTAGTTTTTGAACTTTATAAAAATTTGCATAAAACTTTATAAACTAAATATATAATATTTCAAGCAAAAATACTTCCTATTTCCTCCTTAAGGAAGCTAATTTTCATTTTCTGCTTTAATAAATGTATCCCAATTTTTAAAAATTTTACATATCTATATCTGTATGATACATTTTAGGTGGATCGCTAAGAAGCCTGAGCCTTAATTTAGGCTAAAGAAGGAAAAGTATGTAGCAACAGAAAGGGAATATTAAACTAGGAAGCACTTAGAGAAATTTGGAACAAGTAAAAGGAAGTGTGTCTTTCACCATGAATGTAAACCTTATGGAAATTTATTATCCCAAGAGGTGGTGCAGACCAAAAATGTAATCACCCCCCAAAATAGTCCAGCTAAATTCAGAGATGCTAGCATTCATAGATGGCAGACTCAGGATGAGGTACTGGAGAGGCAATACGCCATGTTCTCTCATACTTCTGCCAAGCATTCCCTCTGTTCTTTCCACTTGTTTTCACCTAGGGAACTCCTGGGACACTTCAAGATCCAGCTCAGGGGCCACCTTCTCTAAGCAACATTAGAGAATAATCTGTTAGGTGTCTTTGACAGTACTCCCCATTTGTTTCTGCATTTTCTCCCACACTGGATGATGAACTTCAGACACAGGTGGCCCTTCCAGACAAGATATCCCACCTATCAGTGAAGATGAAGTGAGAGGGCACTGCCACTGGTCCTGAATGAACCTGCAAAGACCCAACCTGCCTGCCCCTGGCTCCCTTTCTCCCTAGTGTTTTAAGTGCCCAATAAATATATTTGTTTCATTCTTTCATTCAATCACTCATTTAGGAAACACTTAATTGTCAGGCACTGCTTTTTACCTCTCTCCCCTTAAATGACACTATAGATTCTCAAAGAGCATTTAATCTTCTCTAGGATATCACTCAGCTTGATGTTGGGAGAAATCATATGCATATTTAGTTCCTGCTCTTAATGAGATTACAGCCCATTAGACTGTTTCGTACTCTTCATTTCTGGCCCATTTGAAATTTCACTTCCTCAAAAAGGCTTTCTCTGACTCCCCAGAAGCAGATGGGGTCTTTGCATTTTAGATTGTCCTAACACGCTATACATCTCCTTTAAACCATTTTTCAGGATATTTGCTTAATGCCTTTCTCCCACGTTAAACTGAAAGCTTCATGGGAGCAGGGACCACATCTATCCTGTTCACTGTGCCATCACTAGTACCTAACACAGGTTCCCCCATAGTAAGCACTCAATGATGGCCAGTCTGGAATAAAAAAGATCAAGGGGAAACTAGAACAAACAGTTTTAAAATTTGTATGGAAACACAAAACACCCCAAATAGCCAAAACAATCTTGAGAAAGAAGAACAGAGCTGGAGGAATCATGGTCCCTGACTTGAGACTATACTACAAAGCTCCAGTAATCAAAACAGTGTGGTACTGGTACAAAAAGAGAGCCCAGAAATAAAACCACGCACTTATGGTCAATTAATGTATGACAAAGGAGGCAAGAATATATAATGGAGAAAAGACAGTCTCTTCAATAAGTGGTGCTGGGAAAACTGGACATCTACATGTAAAAGAATGAAATTAGAACATTCTCTAACACCATATACAAAAATAAACTCAAAATGGATTAAAGGCCTAAGTATAAAATGAAATACTATAAAACTCCTAGAGGAAAACATAGGCAGAACACTCTTTGACATATCACAGCAACATTTTTTTGGATCCATCTCCTAAAGTAAAGGAAATAAAAGCAAAAATAAACAAATGGGACCTAACTAAAGTTAAAAGCTTTTGCAGAGCAAAGGAAACCACTGAAAAAATGAAAAGAAAACCTATTGAATCGGAGAAAATATTTACAAATTATATGACTGATAAGGGATTAATATCCAACATATACAAACAGCTCATACAACTCAACATCAACCCAATTAAAAAATGGGCAGAAGAACTGAATAGATATTTTTCCAAAGAGGAAATGCAGGTTAAAAAAAAAAAAAAAAAAAAGAAAAAGAACACAAATAACAAAAGTTGGCGAGGATGTGGAGAAAAGGGAACCCTCGCACACTACTGGTGGGAATGCAAATTGGTGCAGCCACTGTGGAAAACAGTATGTAGGTTTCTCAAAAAACTAAAACTAGAACTAACATATGACCCAGCAATTCTACTCCTGGGTATATATCTGAAAAGAACAAAAACACTAATTCAAAAACATATATGCACCTCAATGTTTATAGCAGCATTATTTATAATAACCAAGACATGGAAGTAACCTAAGTGTCCATCAACACATGAATGGATAAAGAGGACATGGTAGGGACCTCCCTGGTGGCACAGTGGTTAAGAATCTACCTGCCAATGCAGGGGACCCAGGTTTGAGCCCTGGTCTGGGAAAATCCCACAGGCCACAGAGCAACTAAGCCCGTGCACCACAACTACTGAGCCTGTGCTCTAGAGCCCACAAGTCACAGCTGCTGAAGCCCGCATGCCTAGAACCTGTGCTCTGCAACAAATAGAAGCCACTGCAATGAGAAGCCTGCACACCACAAAGAAGACTAGCCCCTGCTCACCGTAACTAGAGAAAAGCCCATGCGCAGCAATGAAGACCCAAAGCAGCCAAAAATTTAAAAATTAATTATTTTTTTAAAAGAGGACATGGTAGGTTATTCAATGGAATACTACTCAGCCATAAGAAAGAGCAAAATTTTGTCACAGCAACATGGATGGATTTGGAGGGCATTATGCTAAGTGAAATAAGCCACATAGAAAAAGACAAACACTGTATGATATCACTTACATGTGGAATCTAAAAGTACAACAAACTAGTGAACATAACAGAAAAGAAGCAGACTCACAGACATAGAGAACACACTAGTGGTTACCAGTGGGGAGAGGGAAGGGGGGGCACTATAGGGGTAAGATATTAAGAGATACAAACTATTAGCTATAAAATAAGCTACAAGGATATATTGTACAACATGGAGAATATAGCCAATATTTTATAAACTATAAATGGAGTATAATCTTTAAAAATTGTGAGTCACTATATTGTACACCTGTAACTTACATAATATTGTTCAGCAACTATACTTCAATAAAAAAATGTTTAGCTGCAAAAAATAAAGGAATTATTAACAGATAAGGAAAAAAGATCAAGGGGAAAATTGAGTTATTTCATTATATATATATATCATTATTATATATTATAGCTAATATTATAAACTGGTTAGTGTCAGGAACTCTTTCAAGTACTTTACATGTAAAAATTCATTTCATCTTCCTATTAATCCCATAATGTAGGTACTATTGTTACTTTATAGATAGAAAATGTATGTGAAGCTTATGACCATACTATTGCTATTTTATAGATGAAGAAATAAAGAGAGATTATTAACTTGCAATCATCACATAGTTAGTAACTGGCAGAATTGTGATTCCAAATCACAATCACTAAACTATATACATTCTCTATTCCACTAGCCACAGAAAAGTGGGCCAGAAACTAAGACTATCTCTGATTTGAAAGCTTACTAGATTTTCCAAGTATTATCATATTGCACATCTGAGTAAAGAAAAGACAGCTGGACCCCTACCTCACACCATAGACAGAAAAATCAATTCAAAGTGGAACAAAAGATAGACATGAAAGTAAAAATGATAGAGTCATTAGAAGAAATAGGAGAAGATCTCTGTGACCTTGAGGTGAACAACATTTCTTGGAGAAGAAATAGAAAGCATAAAACATAAAAGAAAAACTTGATCATTTGGAATCATTCAAGTTAAAAGTTTCTGCTTATCAAAAACACTGTAAAGGAAATGAATAGGTAAGCCACAGGCTAAGAGAAAATATTCGCAAAGTATATATTTGACAAAGAACTTGTATCCAGAATATATAAAGAACTCCTGCAACTCAATAACAAAAAGACAAACAACTCAGGAAAAATTAGGCAAAAATACTGAACAAACACTTTATAAAAGAAAAAATATAAATAGCCAATAAGGACATAAAAACATACTAAATATTATTGGTCATCAGTGCAACACAAATTAAAATCATTAAATACTAAAACTCACCCACCATAAATTTAAAAGATTGATAATATGAAATATTAGAGAGGATATGGAGTATATAGAACCCTCACACTTTGCTAGTAAGAGTGTAAAATGGTACAACTTTGGAAAAACCATTTAGCAATTTCCTAAAAATTTAAATATACAGTACCTTATAACACAAAAATTCCATTTCTAGTTTTTTACCCAAGAGAAATCAAAATATCTGTCTACAAAAAGCTTTTTACACAAATGCTTATAGCAGCTTTATTTATAGTAGTCCAAATATGGACACAAGCCAGATGTCTATCATCAGGATACTGGGTACATAAATTGTGGTATAATCATACAGTCAAATACTAGTAACCAATACAAAGGAATAATCTACAGACCCATGAAACAACATGGATCAATCTCAAAAAATATCCTGAGTGAAATAAACTAGCCAACTAATAAAAGGACACTCTGAATGACTTCATTTATATGAAATTCTAAAATAGGCAAGACTAACATTTAGTGATAGAAATCAGATGAGTGGCTGCTTCTTCTGGGGCAAAGGAGGAAGAAATGATGAGAAAGTGGCATAAGGGAACTTTCTGGAGTGGTCTATAAAAGTTCTGTGCCTTGATATGCATTCAGTAAAACATACTGAATGGTATGCTTAAGATCTGAGAATTTCACTGTATATAAATGATACCACATTTTTTTAATGGGGGAAAAACAGCCAGAGAAGATCCATGATGATTTTAATAACCAGATACAGCTTTCACACAGATAACACCAGTTTTTAAAATGAGTGTGAGGAGGTGAAAGGACAAGAATAAATAACCATTAGTCCATGAGGAAAGAATGCCAGTGCTGTTCTGAATATAGTGGCAATTTTTATTTTTATTTAACCCAGATGATTACCTTAACATTCTTTTAACATTTTATGATAAAATAGTGTTAATTGCTTGCCTCCAGCTAAGAGCAAATATTATACCCTGTGTCAGAGACTTATACCCTCCTTTAGAAAAAAGATGGACTCTGGGATCAGAGATATCTTCCCTGCCTTTCTCAGGCTGATAGATGCTCCCAAAGACCCTGAATAGGGGCCACTGATTTACTGCCAAAGTTCACAGAAGATGAAGTCATGGAGGCAGCTCCAATCTTACCCATAGCAGAAGTTACAAGGTCTGACTTGAAAGGACCCAAATCCCTCATAAGACTGCCTTCAAGGATAGTGTTCCCACCATGATATGCATCTGTGCAGGAAGGTTCACTTGTCATCTGTGTGGTGGAAAGCAATTGTAATCCATGACTCATGGTCATCAATATAGTCATCATCAAGCTAAGAGGAGACATCAATCTTTTCCCTCCTTTGTTCTAGCTTCCAGAACTCGAGTTTTACTAAACCAAGTCCTCTTTTCCCCAACTTTCTTTACAGTTTGGGAATTTATGATTCACGGGGAAGCTTTTTCTTTGCTAATGAAAAGGAAACAGATGCTGTTGGTACCAACTTTTGCTCTACTTTCTGTCTTGAATGTGGATGGGATGTTTGGAGCTGTAGGAGCTCTCTGTAGCAGCAACCATGAAGCAACGGCCAATAAGTTAATGATGATGAACTAGAGTCTAGAAGGAGGCTAGGTTCTTGATAGCATGAGTCAGGCTCTGCACCAACTTTAGACTATGTACTTCTAGAGTTTCTGTTCTAATGGGTGAGGATGCTAGTTGGGAAAGTTCAAGGGCATAGCATACACTCAGGGAGAACCTAGACACACACAAAATATTGCCCTAAAAGCATGTAGAAATACATAAAAGAAATGGATAGCTCCAAAGATTAACCTTGTCCTGAGCAGGCCCTACATTTAATATCAGGTTTAAAGGATTAGATGGAAACAAAGAGGAAGCCTAGCTCCATCCACCTTACTACAAATAAAACTCAATTTCATTTTTTGTGGCTGAGTAATATTCCATTGTATATATATGCCACATCTTCTTTATCCATTCATCTGTTGATGACACTTAGGTTGCTTCCATGTCCTAGCTAAGTGAAGTAAGTCAGAAAGAGAAAAACAAATACCATATGCTAACACATATATATGGAATCTAAAAAAAAAAACAGGTTCTGATGAACGTAGGAAATAAAGACGCAGATGTAGAGAATGGACTTGAGGACATGGGGAGGGGGAAGGGGAAGCTGAGACAAAGTGAGAGAGTAGCATTGACATATATAGACTACCAAATGTAAAATAGATAGCTAGCGGGAAGCAGCTGCATAGCACAGGGAGATCAGCTCGGTGCTTTGTGTCCACCTGGAGGGGAGGGATAGGGAGGGTGGGAGGGAGACACAAGAGGGAGGAGATATGAGGATATATGTATATATATAGCTGATTCACTTTGTTATACAGCAGAAACTAACACAACACTGTAAAGCAATTATATGCCAATAAAGATGTTAAAAAAAAAAAAAGAGGAAGCCTAAAATGTCTTATTTCCTAGAATTTAAGGAAAAAATTTATATTTGGCTTCCAACTTGTACACCAAGGTATTTGGTACTCTGTGTTTCTTTTCTAAATTTCTGAGCTTCTACATTGCACTTTGCTGTATTCCACCCAAGGGGCATCCATCAATCACTGTCCCATTCTTGGCAGTGACAATATAAACAATGCATCATGTCAAAGATGTTCCTGTTGGGGCTTCCCTAGTGGCGCAGTGGTTAAGAAACCGCCTGTCAATGCAGGGGACACAGGTTCAAGCCCTGAGCCGGGAAGATCCCACATGCCGCGGAGCAACTAAGCCCATGCACCACAACTCTCGAGCCTGCGCTCTAGAGCCAGCAAGCCACAACTACTGAGCCCACGAGCCACAACTACTGAAGCCCATGTGCCTAGAGCCTGTGTTCCACAACAAGAGAAGCCACCGCAATGAGAAGCCCACACACTGCAACGAAGAGTAGCCCCTGATCGCCGCAACTAGAGAACGCCTGTGCGTGGCAACGAAGATCCAGCACAGCCAAAAAAAAAAAACAAATAAAAATAAAAGATATTCCTGCTAATAATTAATGATAATTTCCATAATGGGGGTGGGGGTGACACAATGTATTACACCCAAGCTCAAGATAACTAGGCCTGCCCTCCACTCTAGTTGCTCAAGAGTGCATAAAGGGCAGCCTCAGAAAACAGAGTGGCCGACATCCGTTGCTCCCATTAATCTCCCATGAGGTAAATGATGGTATAGAAGGTATTTTAGAAGAATTGAGCAGTAACAGGAAGGCCTGCTCAGTCCATTCTTGAGCTTGTTGTCTACACCAGCTTTTATATAGCCCAGCTTGCATTAGAATGTGTCGTACCATCAGCTTTCCCACCTTCTCCTGCCCCCAGACGTTCTAAATTTGAATATCCTACAGTGGCAGACACTGTTTATTGCCTATCTAATGTTAAGTACCCCTTCCCTCTTGCTAACACAGCCCCAGTTTTGTACAGGGCATCAATGGGTCCAGCTAAATACTCTCTTTTCCAGGTTCCCTTGCAGCTGAGGGCTGCCATGTGACACAGATCTGGTCAATGAGAATAAGTCTCTGATGAGAGCGTCCAAGAAAACTTGCTTTCTTGATCATATATATATATACATATATATATATAAAATTTTATGTGTGTGTGTGTGCATATGTGTGTATATATATATGTAATATTTCTGGCACTCCTCTTCCCACTTCTTCCTGACTTAAATGTGGACATGGATGTCTAGAGCTACAGCCACTATCTTGTAACCAAAGGCAATGACCAAAAAGCTAAGAATAGCATATCATAGCATAATAGCATAGCATAACCACCTCTGTGCCACATGTCTCTGTACATGCTTTTACATGAAGAAAGTCAGCCCCTATTTGTTTAAGCCATTTCCTTTTGGTTATTTTCTTACCTGAAACCAATATATTCCTAAGTGATACAGGTAGGTGTGAGAACCTGTACTTTAAAAAACTGCACAGATGATTAGATATCTAATAAGCATATCTAGATATCTAATAAGACATTTAACATGTCTAAAACAGAATATTTTATTCCCACCTGCTATCTTCTTTCCCACTACCTCCCCCTCAAAAGATCTGCTCTTCTCCCAGCCTTCCCCCATCTCAGGAAGAGGCACTACACAATCTACCTTGTTGCTTAAGCCAAAAACCTAAGGATCATCCTTGACCTCTCTCACCCAACACCCACTTCATCAGCAAGAGTTATTAACTCTATTTATAAAGCATGCCCTGAATCCACCTACTTCTTCCTCTCTCCCCATTCCAACACACTTCTTCAGTCCAGGCTGTCACATAGCCTCCTAACTAGTTCTTCCCCAGCAAACAACAGTCTTTAATAATACATGCCAGATCATGCCATTTTCTGATTAAGACCCACTAAGAGCTTCCCACTGCACTTGGACTAAATACTTATCACCACCAGGAAAGCCATACATCACATGCCTCTGCTACCTCTGAGATCGCAGCTTATATCACTACCCGCACCCTCACTTCAAGCCAGAGAGGGCTTCAACCTCTCTGGGACTTTACACTGTGTCCCCTCTCCCGGGGGTGTTCTTCCCCTGTAACCTGCACATTCATATTATTTAGATCTTAGCTTAAGTACCACTTCCTCAGACTTGCCTTTCCTGGCATCTCTATTTAAAGCAGTCTTCCACTCACTCTGTCATCATTCCTTTTTGCTTCATAGCACTTACCACAATCTGATATTTTATTTATGTTAATTGGTTTATTTTCTGATTCCTGCCATTAGAATTTATGATTCTTGAATTCAAGAGGTTTATCTGTCTATTCCTTAGTGAATCTCTAACACTTAGAATGATGCCTAACACATGCCTAATAAGCTCTTATCTAATGCATGAACAAATTTATTGAATGTATGATTTTACAACCACATGGTGGAATCACTTAGATAAAATATTCAGATTATTTATTTAATTTCTGCTTTTACATTGGATGTCCTAATCATAAGAAATACACTCTTCAGTGAGTGAACGCGGAATGTTGATTTCAGTCACAGCAAACATTCATGATTTCATTGACTTCCAATACTGTGATCCCGACAATGCTGGTAGCTTGTTGCTCATTCTTTTCAAGAACGAGAAAGAACATTTTGCCTTGGATTCTGCTGCATTTTGCAAAAAAATTTCTATTTTCCTCATTAAATGCACTCTGAATTTTCCCCTTTTTTAATTACTAGGAAAGCACCTAGATCTAGTTATTTTCATAAAACATGCAGTGGTCAAAATTCCTGAACTTGCAGAGTGATAACTTCCTAGGACTCATTCTGAAGTCTATCGCAGCATTTGCCAATAGCTATAAGAACAAAAATCTAACATAGAGGGCTTGGGGATACGTACAGTCATTTAGTTTGAAAGATAAATTATACCAATAATGTACACTATCACATGCTGAAGAGTCATCAACCTGCTTTAGCTCATCTTTGTTAGAAAATTACTCATCTTAATTACTGCCTTCTTTTTCTTATCTCATTTTTCCACAGTCATATTAATGGTCGCATAATAATATTAGACAACGTTCACTAAGCTTAACTCTAAAAGTAATGGCTGTTTTAAATCAGAGTTAATTAGTATGTCAAGAAGTTCAGGTAATTATGGGGCCATGTGATTTTTTAAAGGCATTGGGGGGAAAGTCACTTCACCAAATGTTACATTCATGATTCCACGAAGTATTTTTAAGATTTTTCTTAATATTGTCACTGAAAACTGAATAACGCAATTCTTCAGTGATCATTTGTCATTGCCAACTACAGGTGAGTGAGCTCTCCCTAATCCTGCAATCAATGTGGAAAATAAATTTAACATTAATTTATGAATCTCAGTGCCATTTCTCTTCCAGGTTTAATGGTGAATCACGGTTTATACTGTTTATATTTCATCACATATAAGGAAGGTTGTCAGGAGGAAAAGATCATAGTAACATAATTCTCCTCTTCTCCTGCACTCTCGTCAACTGTTCATGGAGAACACTCAGTGGTCTGAGGGGAGTTAGAAGGCATGCTGTCCTTGGATGTGTGTGGGAAACATTCTGGGACTTCAAGGGGAAGGAGTGAGTAGAGTGAGGGGTGTCTCTGAGAACTGCGTGCATATGGAATAAGCATCATAAATAAAAGACTTGTTATCGTGGGTATCATGGCCCATAAACTTGTCCATCTGTGGGTCCTCTGAGAGGACCCACAACCTCTCCCTCAATCCTTCACAAAATAAGCAGAATTTCAGCACAACTGAAAAGGAAGAGCAAAAATAGTTTGCCTTTGTTTCACTGGTTCCTGAAATACATTTCTGCTTGAGAAATAAGGCCTATCTCTTTAAAATCAACATTAGCAAAGAAGACAAAAGTGAAAACAGGAAGAACTGGGCAACAAAAATAAAGAGGCTCCCTCAGTACATGGATATATTCTCAAGCCTCAGCATCAATTAATCTTTGAGCCATTAATTAAGCTTTAATAGGGCAGCAAAGAGATTGTGGGTAGTCAGCCATGGACTAGGCCTAGCAAGGGCAGTGCTGTGGGTGCTGACTGGAGAGCAAGGAGATGTCCATCTGTTTCATGACCTGCTGGGAAATCTCTGATGAGGCCTGCCTGACCTCAAGTTGAGAGACAACAACCTATAATATTATTTTCAACTATACTGAGTTCCCAACAAGGTAAAATCGTAAACATTTTCAATCTATTAATATTTACTGAGCACCTGCTTAGTCTGAGGCACTATGGACTGCATAAAGATACCTGGGCTCCTATGACCCCCTTTCTGTCCCCTGTAACAACATGTCACACTGACCACAGTTGATTGTTTAACTGCCCACCTTCCACACAGGCTGCTAAGGAAGAGGAAGAGACTGTGTCTATCCAGATCCCACTACCTCTCCACTGCCTAACACATGGTAGGTGCTCAAACTATGTGTTTGAACGAGTGACTAGAAGCTCATGAAATAGTTTAAGAGATAAGATATAAACACATGAAAAGCTGAATAACAAGAGAAGAGGTGTCCCCAACTAGCACATGAGTTGCTGAATGAAAATTAAGACAACAGCTTGAGAGAAGGGAGATCAGTGAAGGCTGGAGTGGGGACTCCATCAGATTATCAGACACTGACACTGAGTCTGTTCCATGCTTTTCCAGGATGGAGACAGAGGCAAGCATCCAGTGAGGGAGAATAGTAGGAAAAAGGAGAGACTAGTCGGGGTAGAGAGGAGGAAGTGTCCTATCACTAGGGTCTCAATTGCTATTGTGTTTCTATTTGTTCACACTTCAGGTACATGTATAAATTGGGCTAAAATTATTATAAGGAAGTGTTGAGGACTAACACTCATTTACCATTAAGTAACTGAATTAATAATTAAGGACCAAGCACTTACCTTCATGCTCCCATTTAATCTGCATGACGATCTATGAGGTGTCATATCCCCATTTTGTGGATGAGAATACTGAGCCTCAGAGAGGTCATGTGAAGTAGACCACAATCCAGAATAGTTGACTTCCAAAGAATTGCCTCCCTATTTAACCCCAAGTAATGACCTAGTCAGATGCTAATCCTGTTGAACCCAATATGTTAAATGAACAGCTCTTAGATGGTAAGATGAAATCAAGCTACATTTATTGAAGAGGTGAGGAACCCTTTACAGTATGGAAGGGCTATGGACTACTGAGAAGCCTAGAAAACAATGAACTGTCCTAAGATGCCAAAAGTTGATACAGCAATGACTCCAAAATCAGAAGGTTTCAAGGTGGTGCAGGGTCTAGGAGGGTAGGAAGCAGCAAGCCTGAGAGAGGAAGATGGGGTCTAATCCATGGTGTGATTCCAGTCTGACCAACAATACCCCTCCTAAAATTACCTCCCCACCACCTCTGTCTGACAATCCTCATTCAGACGTATACTCCTTGGCTTAAGAAATGTTACTTTGCTATCATCAATTGCCATCATGTTCCTTCAACTCAACTTCAAAAATGTGTATCAATTACCTATTGGGAGAGAAAGCAGTGTGCTAGCCCTAGGGTGCAAAACTGAATAAAGCCAGGTCCCTGGTCTCAAGGAGGAGATGGGAAAACGACTCAATATATTGGAATTTACACTTAGTGGGATCACCGAAGTGTTATGGGAACATGTGGCAGGGAGTGATTAATTTTGCTATCCCTAGCTCTATTTCCAGTTCCATCCCCCTTCACATACCTGATTCCCCACCAGTACTGTGAAGAGCCCCTCTATTTCTATTATACGCTCTCACTGTGGTAAGCATAATAGCCCCCCCAAATGTGCCCATGCCCTAATCCCTGGAACCTATGAATATATATTATGTTAGACAGCAGCCAGAAAGAAAAAAAATTGTAAATGTAATTAAGGCTCTGGACCTTAATATAGGGAGATTATCCCGAATTATTTGGGAAGACTCAATCTATTCTAATCACACAAGCCCTTTAAAACAGAAATTTCTTCGTTGGAGTCAGGAAGATGCAATAAAAGGAGAAGGCAGAGAGATTCAAGGTGGAAAGGGCAATGAGATGAGGGTTGCAGGCAGTCTTAGGAGGTGAGAGAGGCTCTCAGCTGACAGCTAGCAAGGAAACTGGGACTTACTACCACAAGGAATTAAATTCTGCCAATAGTCTCAATGAGCTTGGAAGTGGATCTTTTCCCCCAGAGTTTTTAGAAAGTCACTTGGTCCTACAGAAACTTAGATTTTGTCCTTTTGAGAACCTAAGCAGAGAACCAACTGAGTCATGCTGTGCTAGATTTCTGACCCACTAAAACTGAGATAATAAATTGGTGGTGTTTTAAACTACTACATTTATGGTCTTTTGTTATTGCAGCAGCAATTCATTGTATCCATATTTAGCATCCCTGGGTGTAGGGCAATAGTAGGCACTCACATGTCTTTTTGGCTGGTAGCTAGGGTAGTGAGATGTCAGTTCAAGACAATTCCTGGTGAGAAGGGCAGTGTTATACAAGAAGAACAACTCATTAGTGATCAGTTGACACCATTTTATTAACCTATATTGACTGCTTTTTAAATGCAAATTGAATGCTTTAGTGAAAACTAAATTGAAATATTACATTGGAATTAGTCTTGATAAAAATACATCATAGATTGATGCGGGGACCATCACCTGCACAGCTATAAATTAACAGTGCATCAAAAGCCAACTTGATTATTGTCCCTCAGTTGAACAAGACAATTTAGTGTTTCAGGAAAACCATTAATTCATTGAGACATAGCAAGCATCTCTACATAAAAGAGCTAAGGAGTGAAATGTGATACTCATTCCTTAGAATAAACTAACACTTTAATATATCAATGGTGCTTTCTTAGAATGGCCACTCAATTTATTTGAACAACTAATTAGCAAGGAGGTCAGAACTATCTGGAACGTGGAAAGATGATAAATTCTCTTTTAGAATACATGATAATATTATATAATTCTAATGATCTTATGGGGGAGGTGTAAAAACAGGTATCACGTACATTTTGGTTAAACCCACTTTTTACTCATATTCATCATATATTAAAACTGCTAAACAACATAGCCTGTCTAACATCCAAGTAAGTTGAGAAATCTCATGTGATCCCACAGTCCTTGACTCTAAGGAGAAATCAAAACTCCCAGCGGAGATATAAACGTGAAATATGTACATGTGTGTGCATTATTATTACTGATGTAATTGCCTCAAGTAATGCATTCACTGTAGGTAAAGAAAATCTATAGGGAATTACTGGTTTATCTCCTCACTACAAGGTGTCCTCCATACTTGAGTAGAGTGATATATTTATCTGTTTGCTAAAAAAGAAGTGCTAATAGGCCAATCTGGTTAAACTCCCTGGAGAGAGAGCTGGATGAATGGAAGGTTGTTAAGAGGTATAAACAGATCAGAAAAGGTAAACCAAACTGTAAATCAAAACCCAAATAATTGTTAAAGAGAGAGAAGAGAAAGTAATTTATGGAGCAGAAAATGCCGTGAGTTTATGTATCCTAACGCTGACAGTGATGGGGAAGTTAGGGAAAGCATCCAATCCCAGATTGGCCAGGGATCTGACTGCGGTAACTGTATTGTAGTGTCTGTGAAATAGAGCTGCATTAGGCCATGGACTCTAGAACTTAACTCCTTCATTCAACCAACCAGAAATGTTTGAGTGTCTACTCCAGCAACTCCCTGGACCAGGTAGTGAGGAGTTAAAAAAAAGAATCGGAAGTAAATCCTGCCCTCAAATGGTCTGAGCAGAAAATATAACAGATGTAAAGAGGGCAGAGGTTTTCAAACCTTTAGCAAAAATAATCTCACATAGAACTCCACCAGGTAAAACAGACAAAAATGTAGCTCTTCTTGTTGAAGTAGAAGTCCAGAGTCATAGATTCTAGCTCTACATATTATCACTGGAAAACAATCACTCTGATATAACTAATCAAGGTAGAAAATGACTTGTTCCATAAAGGAACAAAAAGGGTTCTATGAGAAGACAGAGAAAGTTGAGAGTATATTCACCTAGAGTGCTTGAGATAGCACTATCCAATAGAATTTTCTGAAATGTTGGATATGTTCTATATCTGCATTGTCCAAAAGAGTAGCCACTAGCCAGATGTAGCTATCAAGCACTTGAAATGTGGCCAGTTGACTAAGAGTTTTTAAATTTAACTTTAATTAATTTTAATTAAATAGTCACATATGCTTAGTGGCTACCATATTGGGCAACACAGGTTTAGAGAAAATTTTCATGGAGAAAGTAGCAGGGGTTTAGGAAATGGGCAGCATTCAGACATTCAGAGGTGAAACAGGAAATGGCACTCCAAGTAGACGGAACTGAATAAGAAAGATAGGAACACTGTTTCCTAATAGAAATATTACTTTTCAAAAGAATGCACGTGATATAATTTAGAGTTTTTACCTTCGTGGGTCTTTAGTCCTTTCTATCCAACAATATGGAATTTCCATGGATTTGGCTGATCAACACTCAAAGGATATTAGTTTCAAGATAACTAATCAGTCATCATTTTACTATTTGCCGAAAATAGAGCAAAAACAAAGAGCAGGAACCAATGGCCGTCAGCCCAGGAATGAGAAGCTTCCTGCCTGAGAAAGGTAATACTGAGGACACTTGTCTTCTGGTCTATCACTCCATCATGAGTCCATGGGTTTACACCCTTTTACTTCCTTGCACATACAGGATGACCTGGAATACATCATATAAACTTGCTGTACTTTGCACTATTTTCATAAATGAGCATGGAATCAACCATATTTTTCAGTCAAATCATTTTTCCCGCAATAATTAATATCTTATATAATTGAAAGGCAGCCAATCTGATTCAGTTGAGGTTTATTTGTGAAAATTGACTACTTTTTCCCAATATATCAATATAGCATCAATTAAATAAAATTAAGCTGATTCTTAGTTCCAGAGTCTCTGGTCAATCAAGATTAACGAACCATAAATTATGCAGATCACTGAAAAGTTATGGAAGAAAACCACAGGACCAACTGTTCCTTTGTCTTGCATTTGTCCCTACCCTGCAAATTCTTAACCAAAACAAGCCTGACTCTCAAATTCAGCAAGCTCAATTCTGAAAGGAGAAAGGAAACACAAAAAGTATTTGTGAATCAACAAAATTCCATTGTACCGAATTGGCACAGTCTCGATAATAGAAAAGATCACTTATTTGGGTTTTAGAGCAGTCTTGGTACTAAGCACTTTGTAAGTCATTTCATTTCATTCTGAAGCTTTCTTATGACACTTTACAAACTTGTGGGAGATATTCTTAGCCTGAAGCTGAGAGGGTCCTTGACAACTGCCCAGCCACTGTCCCTTTGAGCTAAGGAGTGAGAGGAGGGAGGGGGGGAAGGGAGTGAGAAAGAGTAGGTCACTATCTGTGAGCTCCTACTGGGTCCTAGGCCCCATGGTGAATATTTTTACTTATATTATCTCCTTTAACGCTTATAACAATCTTAAAGGCAACAATTATTTTTCTCATTTAACAAACAGACATTCTAAAGCTCAGTGTTCATTTAACTTGTCAAAGTTCACACAGCAGATCAGAACAGAGTCACAATTCTGCCCTACATATTATTTGACTCTAAAATACAAAGTTGTGTTTTTCTCCCCCACTAAGCCATAGTGCCAAAGTATAGAATCATGAGAGACAGGGGGCAAAAAGGAGGACAAAAGTGTCTTAGAGTATGAACTCAGAATCCTATTGAAAATATGAAGTCGCAAGTCCATGGTGACGGAAAATTAATTTGATTTTCAGCTCAGGTATGTCAGAAAAAAAATCTAGTTTCAGTTATTGTTATACATGTAGAATGTAGGTTATCAAACTATAATGAAAAACACTGGCCATATTTAACGAGCCAGACTTTTTTATTTCCCAAGGCCATGATAAGGAAGATGACTGAAATTTCGTTTGCATAACTGTAAAGAAACCATGTCAGCAAAAGGAGAGCAGCTTATTCCATTGCTAAGAAAATCAATTCTTCCATCCAAATGAGAATGCCAGGTCAGAAATGGAGACTTACATGGCTACCTTTCACTGTGATGTTTTGATTTATGTAAGTAAATTCTATACCTTTCCAGTTCCTAAGTGCAGTTAAGCTGATGCATATCAGAGCCAACTCACTTTCTCATTTGAAGTTGATAATTTAAATGCTTACATCAGGACTTCCCTGGTAGCACAGTGGTTAAGAATCCTCCTGCCAATGCAGGGGACACAGGTTCGAGCCCTGGTCTGGGAAGATCCCACATGCCGCGGAGCAGCTAAGCCCATGTGCCACAACTACTGAGCCTGTGCTCTACAGCCCGTGAGCCACAGCTACTGAGCCCACGTGCCACAACTACTGAAGTCCACGCGCCTAGAGCATGTGCTCCACAACAAGAGAAGCCACTGCAATGAGAAGCCGGTGCACCACAACGAAGAGTAGCCCCTGCTCGCCGCAACTAGAGAAAGCCTGCGCACAGCAACGAAGACCCAACACAGCCCCCCCAAAAAGCTTACATTAAAAAGTTTCTACGTTAACTTTCAGGGTTTTAAAAACGAAGGAAGTTTCGATTCTCCATCAGCTCAGGAGCAATGGGAATTAATGTGATATTGTCTTTAATGAAACGTAGTGGGGACTTGCGATTCATGTTTGTTTCCAATCGTTCCCTTCCCTTTAAAATGCCATAAAATGGAAAATACAACAGCTATTTCATGTTAAAGAGAAATGCAGATGTGCATTAATGCAGCTCAAGAAATATTTTTTAAGAAATGTTTTATATGTTTGGAAAATTTATTATTTATATGAATGTAATCAATCTACATTTTTCCCATTTAATAAAATGGCACTTATTTCAATGGTTTTGCAAGGTATTTAAGCCAAACGCACAAAAGGAATGGTCTAGGATCTAAGTCAAAGGTATCTTTCTTTTCTCTAGAAAAGTATAAACAACAAAAAATTTCTGATGCAGTTTGCCCAACAAAGACATAAAAGCACCACATTCTCCTTATACCTAGATTAGTAGACTAACTAGTTTCAGTTGCTTATTCAATAATCTCATCCGAAGAGTCAATTGTTTAGGCTGAGCTTTGTCATAGGGTGATCAAACCCAGGTACTTCTTGCACTGGTAAAGTGTGTTTGGAGAAGGCCTCCTGGTGAGCAGTAATGCTTCCTTATTATTATACTCCTTCTATTACCTACTTTAGATGCAGATATAAATTATTTAAAAGAAGAGCGGTTTCCCTTGCTAATTAATGGCAGGCTGACTAACCGGCTCCTATCAATGCCTAAGGCTTCATTCTATGCACAATCCTCCAACCAGTATAATAGCCCACCTCCATGGTCTCGTTGGGTAATTTTCATCTGTCATTGTGTACACCACAGAAATCCAACAGCCGTGACCTTATTATCATCAGTGGCAAATTGGTTGCTGAGCAGGGAATTTTTCATCAGGAAAGACTACATGATCTCACAAACTTGGGAATGGCCAGGTTCTGTTTATTTTTTTCTAGCAATAACTTACAACTTACGAGATGAGCATATTTAGAGTGAAATTCACACGTTAACAAAGAGAGATATATCTGAAGTTTCTTTCTAACACATATTCACTATTTCTTCATTCTCTCCCGGGGAATAAGAGAATTGTCATCATTTAGATAATTTCCCAGTGAATGAATGGGAGGAGTCTTTTGTGACTTGCTTCTGGCATTGGAAATATCAAAAGTTGCCTCATGGTGGTCAGGGAATCAATAATTTTCTGGAATCTTGGGGAAGTAACTCAAATCATTGACCCTAAAAGGAGATCTTTAGATCCCTATGGTGAAAGATGCACATTTTTGGTGCTAAGAAAAAGTCAAATAACTTGCTGGAGACATGATCACTCACAAGAGCATGTTTCAAACGAGTCAGTAGATATTAATTTTACAAACCTGGCACAGCCCAGACGTTACTTTTTTATCAGGTGTCCCAATAATCCACATTTTAGAACGGAGCTGCCATGTTTTAGCCTTTAAAATTTTCCTATATCACCTTAAATTTAATATGTAACCAAGCTCTTATCTTTTAAAAAATACTCCTAATGGGAGAATGCACTGCTCTTTCTTCTGGAAGGGTAATTTCTCTAGAGGAGAAAGTAGTTTTGTCACAACTAGTCCCTTAACTCTTTGATAATATCCAAAAGCTCATTCTCCTCATTATTAGCATCCATGTGACATGCAGATCAATTTCTTTGCAGTTCCACAGCAGTGCTACCAAATGGAATGATGGCCCCAAAGATATTTAAATATGATGCGTACATGTGCAACTAAGGATAGAGAGTGGTATAGAATATACAAGCTTCCTGCCCTTCTTGCAGAGCCCATGGTGCTGATTTCCACATTTGTTACACCAGCCTTGATTCTCTGTGATGTTTATGGCCTTGCCTCTTGTGGGTATACCTGGGAAAAATTATGAAGGATGTAAAAATAAGACTTCAGTCTTCTCCTACCTTCCCCGTTTGGCTCTCTTTCTCTTTCTTCATCCCCCATCTCATACCCACACTATTGTACTCTAAAGGACCTGGGGCCAGCTAGATGGGCACTAAGTGATGCTCCACCCAGGGCTGCTTTCCAGGGCCAACAAACCCATCCCTCAACTGCTGGGAATGTCAGCTAAGGAAGGCTCCTAACAGCATCCCTCACTGGAACATTACCTCAGCCTCAGGGAACGACCTCACCCAGTGTAATGCCCACTCCCAGGAAGCAGCCCACAATCAATGACTGGCAAACAATGGGATACAAACATCGGGCTCCTTGGCCTCAACTGGGACAACTCTGAAGGGTCGTCCCACCTCTAGAGCCCCTGTAGGACTGGCTGAGGCCTCAGGTGCAACCTCACTGCACATCAGCTTCTCTCTCTGCCCAATCCTGCCTTCCTTGCCTCCATACAGGTTATCTCCGGAGAGCACTCCCGAATTAGCTTTCTGCACCCAGCTTTTCATCTTTAAGTATGTTCCTAGGGAACCCAATCTAAGATAGGAGTTACACAGAGTAGTCTGAGACTGCTGTGTCATAAGGAAGGGTGGCCAGATCATTCCCCAAAGAGGCAAGAGTTACAACCAGGAAGACAAAGCAGTTATATCCAAAATGTAAGTTACAGACTGAACTCAATAACCCAAAGTAAAACGGTGAGGTTTAAGATACAGATAGAATCAAACTTTTAAGGGCAAATTCCAAGAGCAAAGGGAATACAATTTTCAACATCTTAATCTAGCATCTCTGGCTGCTCAGAACACTCACTAAAGTACATTCTAGTAAACCTCCATTCTGAGGCTCCTACAGCCATAGAATGGGATCCGTAACCATAGAATGGGATCCTGTAAGCATGCCTCTACAGACCACCCCTCTTCAGAGTTCCATATGAAATTCCAAGGCTGAGTAGCCCATCTGTCCCTCATGTCTACATCCCAACGCTCTGCCTCTCTTATCACTGTCTTCCATAGCTCGGGCCATGAGTCAAGTCCTCTGGGCAGCCGTCATTCCCCTGAGCACTCTGGGAGCTCGGGTTATTGCCAAGAAGTTACTTTAGATTTCCAGTGATGCTTATTATACATGACGATTGGGTTTTTTTCTTACAAGTTTCCTTTAAATATGGATATATTTTTCTCCGGGCACTTGTTTCCTTCCCCTCACTGGGAAGGAGAGCCAATATTCTCCTGCCTCCTTCCCCAAAACAGCCTTTACTTCTCCTCCTCTGAGTTACAATGGCTAATATTGACTGGGCGCCTACTATGAGCTAGGCACTGTTCTGAGTGCTTTACAGGCTCTATCTCATATAATGTTGACAGTGGTCTTGTGAAACAGTTATTATTATTTGATCCCCATTTTGAGGATGAGAGAAGAGAGGCACAGAGAGGTGACCCTAACTTCCCCAGGGCCACACAATCAGAAAGTGGCAGAGCCAGGATTCAAGCCCAGCCAGTGCTCTCAACCAATAAGCTCTTTTGCCTTGCCCCATTCCCAGCATCCACTGGCATCCACTTCACATTCCTCTATAGGTTGAGGATTTCCTTTCCACTCTGAATGCTACCATCACCCAGTAATGTAATGTCAATATCCCCACTAAGGACCCCACCAAAGCCCTAGCTTCCCAGTTACGTGTCTTCGTCTATTTCAATGATACTCAGCATGACTCCCAGGGTCATACTCTTCTCAAAACTTCAATTCTGAAATTTCTGTCTGACCACCACGTTGAATTCTCTACTTGTCCTGCTTCTTCATTCCTTCTAAACTGCTCTCTGGCATTACTCGTTCCTTTCCTGATATGGCCCACCCCCTCTCCATACCTTCAGCTTCCTTCCTTCCTTCATGAGCCCATGTTCCCTGTCTTCCAGTCAATTACTGTTTTATCGGCACCTGAAACTCCCTTACCTTCCTTTCAATGAAGATAGTATGCTGATTCCCAACTCTGCATTTGTCCTGTTGTTGTTTGTTTGTTTTTTCCCCAGTGACTCTGCTCTGTGTAAAGGACAAAATCCAAGTTCCTAATCAAGACCTTCAAGGTACTGCATGGTCTTCCTCAACCTGCTCATCTCCCACCACCACTCTCCCCCATGACTCAGTACTCGGTCCACACTGAGCATCAGTTTTCAAATAAGCCACACCTCTCCATAGCTCCTTGTCTGAAATGTTCCTCGATTTTCCCATTCTGGAAAGAAATAACAGGATCAGGTGACTTCTTAGATGAAGGATTAGGGGGAAGGAGGAGGAATAGTGGGGATGGGGTAGAGGAACAAATGGAAGATGACTCAGGAATGCTTACTCTGAGGACCTGCAAAGATCAGGCTGCCATTATACTGAAGGGGCACCACTGAGGAAGGAAAGCAGATGAGACAGAGGGTCAAAGTGGGCCTTCTCAGACCAGAGGTGCTGATGAAACGCCATGCAAAAGCACCATTAAAACAATAATAATAATCACAATTAAATGTTGATGTCCCAACAATTATCTAAGTTTTACTATGATTATGTGCCAATGGTTATGCATGAGATATAGTTTATATGGATTAGCAAAGCAAATGAATTTGGGAGTATTACAGAACATAACTGCCATTCAGATAGCTGATAAAATGAAGGAATAACCAAAACTAACCTATATGGCTGCAAGCTACTTAGAAATATGACAAAAATCCTTGTGTAAAATAAATGCGAAAATGAGTGAGTTAGTTATCTGACATTTTATCTCACAAGCACTTATCATATTACCATGAAATTTATATACTGATTATTATAATGAACTTAGCCATTAGGGCTAATATTGTTATATATTAAAACCAAATTTATCTGAGTCATTAATTTGAAATACTTTTGAAAATACATGTATGTATATTGTCTCATATAATTTTCCATTTTTTACCTTTAAAATGACTTGTAGATGTTAGCTTTAGATTTTGTACACTCTGAAATTTTGATTTTCTAGAGAAAATGTGGAAATAAAAAATAAGAACAGAGGCAGATGACAAAGCAGAAACATACTATTTATGCTCTAGAAACTAGGAACCACAAAGTGTTTACTTATTGAAAGAATTTAGGCTTTACCATATGTCTATTTTTATCACGGAAAAAATATTTTCCTGTAGAAACTAAAGTGTTTTCTAAGTGCTATGTGGATTCTTTTATACAGAAGCTCAAGAAACAGGATATTAGTCATTCTTGCAAACAAAAGCCACTTAACACTAAAGGCTCACAGTATCATGACATAGTAATTGGGCTAAGCTCAGAGGAACCCAGAGCAAACATGTTCCTCATGAAATCACCTGTACTGCAAAAGAGTCGAGATTTCATCAAGTTAATGATGGTGATGTTGGAACGTTGCTCAATCTCATACTACATCCACTGATAAATGAGAATCTAGCAAAGCTAGACCTGTTAACAATAGAAGCAAAAGCTTTAAAGCATGGTGATAGAAAAGGGACACCAAAAGAAAACAATATAAATGTCAAAGTATAAGGAGATCTTCGAGGAAATTGATGAAGTCTACATTTTTGTGCTGCAAAATTCAAGTATGACGTAAAGGCTATTGCATCATACTATCATACCATTTTGCTACATAAAAACATCAACACCAGATTTATTCTCAGTAAACATCAATTACTGCTATTATTGTTATTATTATTATCGTTGGTCATTAGAGTAATGGGGGAATGAGGTCCATTTCGACTCAGCAGGGAGGGAGCTCCAGGAATAAATACTGAGACCTCACTGTCCTCCCATCCTCAGATCTCATGATGACGTCTCCCCTTGGCTGAATCCAACCTGAAGCCATTGGTATATATACAGATCAGCTTCCTCAGGCCCAGAGACAAATGGAGAAGGGCAGAGAGTAGATATAGAGCAGCAAACAAAAGGTGTCCAAAATACACACACGCCCGCACACGCGCACACACACACACACACACACACACACACACAACCTGAGTTCTATTAGGCCAGACCCCAAAGTTTTCAAGCTATTTCATTTATCTGGACAGCAAATTCATTTTGAGGGCTTACTATGTGCCAGATATAGTTCGAGGTGCTGAAGACCCACTAGTGAACAAGATGGACAGGGTTCCCACCATGGCTGCCTTATGACTTTCGTGGGCTCCTTCCTCCATAAAAACTATTAAAAATTATATTTTATGATTGTGTTTAAAAATAAATTTAATCCGCAATGAATTCTTTATTTTATGTTCATTATTATTACATTCATTTTTCTTCTAATTTTTAAAGAAATTAAAACATTTTCATGGGCCCCTAAAAGCATCATGGGTGCTAGGTTCTGTGCCCCCTGTGCCCAGTGGATAAGTTGGCCACAGCCCTGGTCTCCACTGTCATGGAACTTCCACTCTTGTAGGGGAGCCAGTAACAAGAAGTCACAAATAAAGCAAGAAGAAATTATCAGGAAAGTACAAGGAAGACAACTGAACAAGATCTCTTAGAAAGTGATCAGGGAAATGGGGCTGTATAGAGGGAGTATCCTATGGAGGGAGTGTTCAGAGTAGACTCCCTGAAGGGATCACAATTGAAATGAGAACCTCGATGACTAGAAGGAATCAGTCGTCTGAAAATCTAGAGGTCTCACAGGAGGAACAGATGGTGTACAATCCCTCAGGCTGGAAAGAGCTTGGTGCATTTGAGAAAAGTAAGGCAGCCACTTAGGCTGAAGCATAGTAGAAGATGGAAAGAGGGAAAAACGCAAGAGGTAGGCAGGGGTTAGGTCACACAATGCCTTACAGGTAAGAATTTGGATTTTACTCTAAGCTGGGGAGTTATATGGCTTGATTCTGAGAATGAATTACACGGAAAAGCAGGGAGACTGCTGAGTACTATAGGCTGCCCAGGTGAGAGGAGATGCTGCTTTGCGCCAGGGGGATAAGAGTGGAGAGATGAAGAAAGGATAATGGATGTGAGATGTCCTTGGAGCTTAATGAGTCAACAGGATCCAATGAATTGATGCAGGAAGTGAAGAGCAAAGAGAGGAATCAAGGATGACTTGAGGGCTTTGTGCTCGAGAACCTGTGGGATGGCAGTGTCAGTCACTAGCACTGGCTTCCATAAACCTTGCTACTCCAGTTATATTAGTAACTAACAAAATAATATTACAGTGACATAATATGTTTAAAAACACAGATATATAATGCCGTGGTTCTCACACATCTTTTCAGGAGCATGTTTATTGTGGGAGCACACCAAATTTGTGGATTCATGTTGTTATTTCCAGTGACATGGAAATAGCTCCTTTGGCCACCATACTGCTTGCTGCAACTGTGCCAACCTTGCCTCTCGCTTTCTCATCTTGTCTTTTAACCAAACATCGGTGTTTTGTAGCCAACACTTGCCTTTTGGACACACAAGTGCCTTTAGAAGGACCTAACTGGTTCAAGATTATCTGACCCACATGCTCTTCAATCTTTTGGTCTGGGACCTGACTCTCTTTTCTGTGTTCCTGATAAGAATATACCATTTGAATTCTGGATCTTCTTTGTTCATTCAAGTACATTCTAAAGTATTTGAATTCTCATCCAACTAGATTACTAACCACTTAAGGAATGATAAAATCATGTTCCTATTCTTATTCCTCTTATCTTCACATTCTGTATACTTTCTCTGGATGATCTCTGATTCATTCATTCTACAAACACTTAGCACTGTTTAGATTCAATGACAGTGATGACGGGAGCTAGCATTCACAGCGTGCTCACTGTGTGTTTGCCAGGCATTCATTTAGTCTTCAAGATGATCCTGTAAGATAGATACTATTGTTATCTCCATGTTAGAAATGAGGAAAGAAAGGGTAAAGATATATTAAGGAACGTGACCAAGATCACACAGCTGGTGCCCTTTGGAGTGAAGATTCAAACCCGAATAATGGGACTCCAGTGTCCATGTGTTATAAGAACTCCCCTATACTGTTTCATTAGCTGTGTGCATGTAAATTACAGACCCAAATATCCAATGTCTTACTCTCTGTTTGGAGGGTACACGGGAACCTAAAACTCAAAGTACTTTAAGCTGACCTTATCTTTCTCCCTACAGATGTTCTTCCTCCTCATAAATCTCAACAAATGGTGTTACCATCCATCCACTTGAGCAAGCTAGAAACCTTAATGTCATTCTGGACTTTGCCCCAGCAACTTTCATCCCCCAGCAACATGCATTCAGTCATTGATAACGTCCCGTCTCTTTTACCTTTTTCGTACCTTTCAAATTTATTCATTTCTCTATCCCCACCCTTCTAACTTCATTCTAGCTTTCACTCTGTTACTTGATTAGCCTCCGTGTGGTCTCTGACAGTAGTGAGTAAACATATCTGTGCTGAAAAAGATGCTGAGGCCATGACCAAAAGCAATGGAAGTAATGTTGTGGTTGATTGGTGATGTCTCCCATGGGAACAATGAGCAAGTAACAGCACTAGTACCAGGACTTGCCAGCCTTGCCCTAGCATTCTAATGCAATACTTAATACATGGAGGGCCTGTAATAAATGATGCTAAATGAATGAAAAATTGATATGAATGTCTTACTGTCTCTGAGACACTAAGAATAACCTATAGCTGGTCAACAGCTGTGTACTGGGATGCTCTTTGTTGCTAAAGATGATAATAGATCACTTTATTTCTACCAATCCAATCTAATTTAACAGTTTTGGGAAGCTACTTCTTGTTTCTTGCCATGGTCTGTTGACACACGCCAAGTCTCTCAAGTTTCTTTCTCACCCCTCCCCCACACACACCACCCTCTCCTCTATCCCAGCTTCGGGCAGTCTGACCATTTTAAGTGTTGACAATCCACCCATGGAAAATTCTACACATTCATTTTATGATATGTCCCCAATAATAAAGCTGTTCCACTTGTAATGTGAACAAATAACATACAGGAAGAACCAGTAACATGTAGAAATCCTAGCCCCTCAGTCCTTTAGAAGTTTAGATATGACTTATGCTACAAAACCTTCACCTTGATTTGGAGACTAATGTCTTCTTGGCCCATATTCTATCCACTAGAATTATGCTCTGACCTTTTTAATAGGGTTTCCTTTGTCAGTCTACTCCCTAAACTTGTCAGATATGATGCATTATGATGGATATTCTATATTTGGCTGACTGCTTTATTTTTACTTCTCAGGCAAAGCAAGCTTTCTATATATTAAATTGTTTGGTAGATACAAAAGAGGGTGTTGTTTTTATTCTACATCTTGTTCTCAATGCTCACAATCAATAAGCACAATCCCTAATTCTAATTTAGTTTATAAAGGTTACAATAGTCTGTTGTGCTGCCTCCCTTGAGATTCAAGGAACTTACTAATAATAATGCAGAGCTGCTGAACCATAATATCTATTGGTCTGTAAAACTAAAGCCTTTTAACATTTGCAGGACTCCAGCCTGCCACAATTAATTCTGATCAGATGTCCACAGTCCAGAGTTATTATTAGCTGGAGAGTGTCAGAAAGTGCTGGCCATTTTGAAGGTGGATCTTTGCAAATGCACTTTGTTGCCAAATAATTAGAAGTTAACATTCAACTTTATATAAAAGATTGTGAATGGATAGGAAAAAGTGTTTCAGCAATTAGTCAATTTTTTGCTGTGTTGGCTTTTCTTTTGCAGTTGAAACCCAACCTGCTTGTATAATTCATATATGTCAAATAGTATAAGTGTTTTCAAGTTGTAACTCAGTTGGCTAAAGGGAGCCCTTCAGATATTCAGGGAAAGAGAATGCATATGCAAATAATGGAATGTGCCTAAATCTCTGTTTAACGAGAACATTAGCATCATGACTAGTGAGATGTTAGGGTCCTAGATTTCACACAGGGTCTTCTCCCTGATGTTTTGGGGACAGATGGAGCCCAGAGACACCTGGGGGTTCAAGTCCAAGGACCAAGTTTGGAGTGGGGCCACACAGTGCCAGATAGGTAAAGGGCAAGCAAGGAAGCCACTGGATATTATTAGGCCAAAAGATATGGTCATCTGTGAGAATTCCCAAAAAGTTTCATTAGTCATTTACAAGGTGGGTAGGAGAGGGTCAGGGACACACAAGTCACAAAATGCCACAAGAAATTATCAGACCTATGCTATGCAAGGAAACAGTAGTTGAAGTGGCATATACAAAGCTGATTAGAATGCCATCCTGTTCTCAAGATACAGACTGATAGGGATATGGTAGTGAACACAAAACAGTTACAGAAGGGCCACACAGGGCAGAAGGAAGCACACAGCATAATGAAGAGCACAGCATTAGAGTCACACCATCCTGGATTCCGTTCTGAGTCTGGCACTAACTCTTGATATAACCTCAGACCTCAAAAAGTAAAAAAACAACAACCTAGGACTGCTCTAATGAGGTCGTTGTAAGAAGTAAATGAGAGAGATAGGAAATATAAATACATATATATATTTATTTATTTATTTTAATATTGTATATATCTGTAACGGTTTGGGGAGTAGGTAATAAGTACGCATTCATTGATAGGTAGCAATAGTGGCAGCAGCAACCATTGTATGAAGAGGTGATTTGTAAGGAAAAGAAATATCAACAAAGCACCGCTGGCAGCACACAGGCGGGAGAAACCAGTATAAACTACGAAATCTATAAGAATATTTCACAATATCTAGTCTTCCGTCTCAGTAAATGCTAATGTTATTTGCTCAGGCCAAAACTCTTGGTTTCATCTTTGGCCCTCTTTCTTTCACACCTCATGCCTAAACTATCAGCAAATCCTTTTGGCTCTATCTTTAAATACATTCAGAGTCCATCCACTGCTCATTACCTCTCCCACTTCCCACCTCCTTCAAAGTTCATCGTCTCTTGTCTGAATTCTTCAGTGGCCCCCAAACTGGTCTCCCTGCTTCTGCCCTATCCTCCTATGATCAGTTCTCAATGCAGCAGTGACAACGGTCCTTTTAAAATGTTAGATCACATTCTCCACTGCTCAAAATCCTCCAAAGGTGTCCCTGTCTTAGAGTAAAACTCTAGGTCCTTAAGAGGGCTACCAGACCCTGAGGACTCGGCCTCCTGCTCTGTCTCTCTTCTCATTCCCTACTACCCTCCCCATTTCTAACTCTTCTCCTGCCACGCTGGCCATGATGGTCCTCAACCACATCAGCATGCTCCTGCCTTGGTCCTTCACATCTGATGTTTGTGTTTTCACATCCTCCAAGAGCAGATGTCAAGATGGAATCAGATGAGCAAGAAATGTACTGTAGGGAAATGTGGGTGAAGGATAAAAGGGATGGAGAGGGAGAAGGTGGGAAGGGCCTTTGACCACAATGCCAGGCTGGCACCTGTGAAGGAGAAAGAAAGCCAAGAGGATTTCATAGGAAGGTTTCAGACTGCAGCACTGTCCTAAAGAAGCTTCCGGTAGGCCAATGGGTTGTCTTCGAGTCACAGTTGCCTGTCAGGGGTGTTCCCCATCTCATGGAATAGTCTTGAATTCGTACCCGATTCTGCTCAGTCACTGGCTGGGAGAGGCTCAGGAGAAGAGTGACCTCCGTGTAAATGTGGCTGTGGATCCAGACAGTGGCAACCTGACTGTAGCCAGTTATGTTCCCCTAGAAGAAGACCTGTGTCCATCACACTCTTCCCTCTACCCGGAATGATCTTTCACCAGATATCAGCATGCCTTGTTTCCTCACCTCCTTTAGGTCTCTATGCAAATGTCACCTTTTCAGTGAGGCCCACGCTGACCGCTCAAATAAAAAAGCAGCTCTTCCCTGGCGCTTTCTACCTACGTTACCCTGATTTATTCTTCTTCATAGTGGTTCTCTCCATTGTGACATACAACTTGTTTGCTATCTCTTCTCCCACTAAAATGCAAGCTTCTTGAAGGTAAGGATTTGTCTGTTCTGTTTACTGCTATATTCCCAGTGTTTAGAATAATGAATAATACATAACACATAGAACTTGCTCAATATATATGTTATGAATAAATAAAGTTTAAAAGACACACGTTAATATCATCATTGTATGTGCATTTAAATTCCCTGCTGATTTTAGAACCTGATCTCCCCATATAACCTTGTTTAACCTTCTCAACAATAACACAAGCAAATCTATTAATATGTATTCAAGTTACAGAGGCTTAATATTAAGACATAATGAAATAAGCCATGTAGTCAAGCAGAACCCTTTAGATTTCTCCATCCATCTTCATTTACTGCCTGAGATTTGCAAACTCTCTTAAGGACCCAGATATCTCCATACAGAATCTTATTTTATTCCTTGCTTTATATATTTTAGTCATTCCCAAAGTTTAGTGTGCAAAATCTACTTTTTAGGATTGTATACATAAGCCATGTTTCTTGTACTTATGGGAGACATAATGGATTTTCAAAGGTAATTTTGACATCTTCCACGCTATCTGTGGGTTAGGTTCTCCAGAAGCAGACTCTGAGATGAAGATTCAGGCGAAAATGATTTGTTAAAAAAACTTTAACAGATTCAGGTGAAAGATTCAGGTGAAAATTATTTGTTAAAAAAACTCCCTAGGGGCTTCCCTGGTGGCGCAGTGGTTGAGTCGCCTGCCGATGCAGGGGACGTGGGTTCGTGCCCCGGTCCGGGAATAAAAAAAAAAAAAAAAAAAGGGAGGGTCATGGGAAGTGCGACTGTGAAGATAAGGAGGCCAAGCAAAGGCAAGATATCCAGCAAAGTCCCACAGAAAGTAACTTTGGCTTAATCCTGCAGGGGGCGGGGGGCGGGGAGGCGTCTATAGATAGTGGATGTCGCTCCTCAGACTTGTTCTTAAGAGTACTGGACTCCACTCTGCCACTGGTGAGGGGCTGCCCCCAAGGGGATGTAAATTCCCAGGCACTTTAGCTCTTCGTCTACACCAGCAAAGTAGGCAGCAGCAGTCTGTGTGCAGTCCTCCAAAAAAGAGATCCTGGTGCTGGATATGGGAAGGGAAAACACAGGCGGCGCCAGAGTACATGAAGACAGTAAAGGGACAAAGGGATGGAAGATGATGTAGTAAAGGGATTCAGGGTATATGGACAGATCACTGGCACTGCTGGCTGTGTTTGCTGACTACCTATCTGTCTCACTGAGTACCGTTCCAGAAGGAAAAAAAAGGAGGGTGGGTGGGGGAGGTAGCTTTATAGGGAAACTTAGAATACATTTTTCAATTTTTTGATTTCCCTTCTTATTCATGAGCGTTTATTTATAAGTGCAATGGAATTTCTTTAAATCACCTGGTATAACGATCCAAACATTGTGCTTGAGATCACATCTCATTGGCTTTTTCAGTAGGGCTGTGTTACAAGACCACAGAGCCACGCCAACCAGACGCAGGCTTCCTTTTCTGCATTTAGTTGTTGACATTAAATACCGTATCCTCCTCTCACTGTGTTGCAACCTCAAGGTCTCAGTCAGCTTCTTGAATCTACGGAGGCTTCTGAACAACTGCTCAACTCTGAGCCAGATGGCAGGGGTCAAACATTTCAGCCGGGTCAGACAAATTTTGGTGCCATTCTCTACACCTGGAATTCTGTTCACAACAGCTTCTTTATGGCAGATGAAAGGATAAAGTTATACTGAAAATTGTAGTCCGTGAAACAAACAATGTCACTAGAGGCTAAAGAACAGCATCCAGTGACATCAGGCATGGTAAGTTCTGAAGCCTTTGGTATTCTTTTTTGGTAACTGAGCTAATTAGATTCTTTCAAAATGTCCTTTCTGCAATAAAAGTCCATATTCAACAATTGTGTGGAACATGCCCCAATTCACGGTTCAGTAATTCTATAGGAGATTCCCCCAATGTGGTCTCTGTTTGAGGGAGTTCCTGTGGTCTTCTCAAGGCCTGTGACAATTTTTCCACTGCTCAACATAATATCACAGAGAGATGAAAACTAACAGTTGTTGGATGCCAGGTACCATGGTAAGTACATATAGTGGTTTATTTAATCTCCATAATAATATTATAAGGTGGTATTACTATACGCTTTTTATAGATGATAAACCTTAGGTCCAGAGAAATAAAATAACTTGTATAGTCACATAGCTCGTAAATATGGAGTCAGAATTCAAACCCAGGGAGGCCTGATACCATCTGCTGATACAAAGGAAATAATTTCCAAAGCAGGAGTTATTCCCAGGAAGTAGCACTGAAGCCCAATCAAGGGAATATTCCTTGTCTTAGGCAGTTCAGGCCGCTCTAACAAAGTACCAGAGACTGAGTGACTTATAAACAGAAATCTATTTCTCACAGTTCTGGAGGCTAGAAGTCTGAGATCATGGTCAGGTGCGGCCCCCCTTCCTGGCTGCATGCTTCTCGCTGTGTTCCCACATGGCAGAATGAGTGAGAGAGCTCCCTGAGGTGACCGATTCATGACCTTTATAAGGACACTGACCTTCATGACCTTATCATCTCCCAGAGGCCTCACTTCCCAATATTATCACACAGTGGGGGGTAGGGTTTCAACATACGAATTTGGAAGGACACAAACATTCATTCCACACATTCCCTGTCCCAAGAAGAATCACTGATGACACGTACGTGGCTGGATTTCAGAACTGCTATAAGCAGCGACTGCCATGGGCCCTCTACGTCCCTCCTTTTGGGATAGAAGTATCTACTGTGGCAATACTGTGCCTTTCTCACCACCGTGTGTTGAGAGTGTGTAGGTATAAACAGCTTGTTTCTGTAGTTCACAGGTCTTCAGATCAAGAAGAATCTGTACACAAGGAGCTGCACTCAGTGATTCACATCCAAAGAGACTCATCCACATCCAGATCTGACTTCAATAAAGAGATCCTTGACAGTCAATGCTGTAATATGATGTAATTTGGGAGGGGAGTCCTTGGAAAAGAGTGAGTGTATTTTGCTTGTGGGAGGCACGTATATAATTTGTGGCCAGAGGGTGGACTTCGGTAGCCTTAAGATAGCCATAACCTTATTGAGCAGTAATCCTCCTCCCCTGGAATCTGATCTGGCTTTAGTGACTTGCTCCAATTAAATGCAACAGAAGTGACGTTCTGAGTCTCCTAAGACTAGGTCATAAGAAGGATTACAATTTTCACCTCTTAGAATGTTTACTCGGGGTGAAGTCAGCCATTGAGTAAGAAATCTGACTATACTGACTACACTACTACCCTGCTGCTCAAACCTGACATGTGGAGAAGCCTTGAGGAGACAGAGAGTGAGCCCTGGCCAGCCCCAGATACTTCACCTGTCTCAGCTCAAGCACCAGATATGTGACTGAAGAAGCCCTCTTAAACATTCCAGCTCCACCAGCCACAACACACAGAAGAAGTAAGGCAACCAGCCTACTGCCTACCAGCTAGAACCAAGGCCCTTGGGCACATGACCCCAGGTGAGCTTTCTCAACCGTTTCCTGCCATGTGAGCACCCCAGATGAGACGTCAATCATCAAGACGCAGAGATAAACCTCTCTCACTATGCCCGGGCCAAATTTCTGATCCACAAAATCATCAGCATAATAAAATGGTTGTTGTTTTCTGCCATTAAATTCTGGGGTGGTTTGTTAGACAAAAATGGATAACTGGAACATATAGTTCTAAGGACTCCCCAAAGAAAGTGATTGAGTTACCCAATCAGTTACTAGTTGTTTGAAATGACCCTTTAAAAAAACTCAGTATTATGTTCAATATCATTTATTATTAATCTTATTATTAAAGTAATGCAGGTTCATTAGAAAATATATGAAAGTATACAAAAGAAAATTAAAATCACCTATAATCCCACCATCCAGACATACATTTACATTTTTAAAGTGTATACCTGGGGACTTCCCTGGTGGTCTAGTGGTTAAGACTCCGTGCTCCCAATGCAGTGGGCCGGGTTTGATCCCTGGTCAGGGCACTAGATCACGCGTGCCGCAACTAAAGATCCCGCCTGCCGCAACGAAGATCCTGCATGCTGCAACAAAGATCCCATGTGCTGCAACTAAGACCCAGAGCAGCCAAATAAATAAATATTTAAAAAAAAATAAAGTGTGTATCTGAATTAGGATGACACCACATATGACCATTATCTACTGCTGCATAAAACCATACCCAAACTACAGGTTTATAATAACAACCATTTTATTATTGTTCACAAGTCCGTGGGTCAACTGGGTGATTCCGGAGGCAGCTGGTGAATCAAAGGGAGTTGAATGGGCTGTGGGCAGGCAGGTTACTTTATAGAGCCAAAGCTGGGACGTCTCTGCTCTCCACGTTCTCTTCTCCTCAAGAAGGCTGGCCTAAGCTTTTTCACATGGAGACCTCAGAACAGGAAAAGCATGAGAAGATTAACTACAAGATCTCTTGCAGCCTAGACTTGGAACTCCTACAACATCACTTCTGCCCCATTCTACTAGTCCAAGAAAGCCAGAAGTCCAGTCAGGTCAAGCGGGTACAGAAAGTGACTCCAACTCTTGCCAGAAGTGGCAGCAAGTTCACACTGCAAAGGTGCATGTATGCGAGTTTGGGAGGAATCTGTGGCCATTATTATTATTATCATCATCATCTACAACAGCGGTCCCCAACCTTTTTGGCACCAGGGACCGGTTTCGTGGAAGACAGATTTTCCACGGACCAGGGCCGGAAGCGGGGGTTGGATGGTCTCGGGATGACTCAAGCGCATTACATTTACTGTGCACTTTATGTCTATTATTATTATTACGTTGTAATATATAGAGAAATAATTACACAACTCACCCTAATGCAGAGTCAGTGGGAGCCCTGAGCTTGTTCTCCTGCAACTAGATGGTTCCAGCTGGGGGTGATGTGGGACAGTGACACCGACGTGTGTTGCTTACGTCCAGTCTACTCCGTGATCTCCTTTTGGTCACTGTCACTGCAGAAAACCCTGCTTCACAAAGACAGGATGTTGGAAATGGAAGCAGGCTTTTCAGTGCTTTTGTGGCAATCTCAGGATGTTCGTCTTGACTTTAATCCAGAACGTATGGAGATTTGAAGTTGTCTCAAACGTACTTTTAAGGCCACCATCATTTGTGGTCTCAAGCAGTTGATCCTCTTCTAACACGGACAAAGTCGATTCACCTGGCTTATTCACAAATGGGTTGTGGATCCATGCCTTCCCAGTTTGGGGGTCTTTTGTGGTTGGGAAGCAATGCTCAGACTCTTCTGAAAGCTGAGGTAGGTGATAATGCACCAGCTGGGAGAAAGAAGGCCCTGGCTCAGTCTCTTTCAAAATCTCTGCTAATGTTTGAAATGTCAAAAATCCCAGTGTTTACTCATTGCCCCCATAATTCCAGTTTGGCTTTGAATGCAGCCACTTTATCTGCCCACTTGAACACAGTTGTTCTCCCCTGAAGTCACAGATTGAGTTCGTCGAGCAGGTTGAATATGTCACACAAGTAAGCAAGTTTTGTGACCCATTCTGTGTCACTGAAATGTGCTGCCAGTGGTGCCTGTTTTTCTAAAAGAAATCTCTGGAATGGCACTCGTAACTCAAAAACTCTGGGCAGTGATCTACCTTGAGAAAGCCGTCTCACTTCTGTGTGTAAGAGAAGATGTGTGTGCTCTGTGTCCATCTCCTCACAGAGCTGCACGAACAGACGTGAGTTAAGGGCACGTACTTTAATGTGGCTGATAATTTTAATCACATCCTGAAAAACGTTGTGAAGTTCAAGTGACATTTTTCAGCTAGCCAGCATTTCTCTATGGATGACACAGCACGTAGACTCACATTCAGAAGCGACATCTCCGACCCGAGTAGTGAAACCAGAAAGCCATCCAGTCATGGCAGCCGCTCCAACCGTGCATATACCGACACAAAATGACCAATTCAGTTTTCCTGATATGTAATCATTCAAAGACTTCGATAGTTCTGCAGCTGCGATGTTGGCTGGCAACAAAAGTGCACATAACATATCCTCATGCACATCCTTCTGAAAAATGTATCGCACAAAAACAAGCATTGTTGCCTTGTTGTCAATGTTGGTAGACTCGTCAACCTGGATTGCATGCCATGGTGACTCATTAATCCTAACAAGTGTGCCTCAATATCTTCTGCTATTTCATCAATTCATCTAGTTATGGCGCTAGAAAGAGGAACACATGCCACCTTTTGAACTGCAGCCTCTCCTAAAAGTTCACGACAAATGTCCTTAGCAGCAGGCAGGATCAACTCTTCACCAAGAGTAAAGGGCTTCTTAGCTTTAGCAATGCAGTTAGCCACTAAGAATGATGATCTCAGTGCAGACACATTTGATGAAGTGGTGGCCTTCAATAATTGCTTCTGTTCTTCATGTTCACGTTTTTTTTCTTGTGAAAAACTCCAAAGGCTTGTCTCTTAATGCAGGGTGCTTGGTCTCTGTATGGCGAAGCAGTTTTGAAGGTTTCATGGCTTCCTTGGATAGCCGGTCGCCCCATATTATACAAAGCGGGCTTGGAGAATGTGAATCACCTGCTGCAATGAACCCGTAATTTAAGTAGGACTCTTGGTATTTTCTTTTAAATGCAGCTTTCTTTTTGTTGGCAGTCTTAGAGTCTTCTGCTGTCTCATCATTAGGTCTTTCCCCTTTTCAAAGAAGCTCTCCAGCGACGTTTGTTTTTTACTCATTTTGGCGAGGGTTAGCTGTGGGCTTACGGAAACTGTGACTGAGACAAGGGCACAGTGCAGAAAAGAGACGTGGAAGGAAGTGATAAATAAGACAATGGGCGGGACATGCACAGACTAAAATAAGTGTCAATTCTGACTTAAAGCCTGCCACCCGATGCAGCTTACTTGTCCCTTGCCACTCACTGATAGGGTTTTGATATGTCTGCAAGCAATTGATTTATTATGGTCTCTGTGCAGTCAAACCTCTTTGCCAGTGATATTCTGTATTTGCAGCCGCTCCCCAGCGCTAGCATCACCGCCTCAGCTCTACCTCAGATCATCAGGCGTTAGATTCTCATAAGGAGCACGCAGCCTAGATCCCTCGCATGCACAGTTCACAGCAGGGTTCATGGTCCTATGAGAATCTAATGCTGCCGCTGATCTGACAGGAGGCGGAGCCCAGGCGGTAATGCGAGCGATGGGGAGCGGCTGTAAGTACAGATGAAGCTTCCCTCGCTTGCCTGTCACTCACCTCCTGCTGTGCCGCCCGGTTCCTAACAGGCCATGGACCAGTACTGGACCATGGCCCAGAGGCTGGGGACCCCTGATCTACAACACTATACTTGAAATTTTCTACCCAAACGTTTATAAACTGCTATGCTCGGAAAGCACAATCAAAAGTTAGGGTAAGTAAACTCTGTCCATCATCCTCTAAGAAAGACTGTTATGTCTCAGATAGATGAGTCCTTATCTCAATAAGAACTCAATAAGAAACACTGTTTCTTTTCTTTAAGGAAAAACTTGCAGCTCCCAAAGCGAAATTTTTGAGTAAATAGATCAATCAATTCAATTCCCATTTCTCCTGCCCCAAACTAATGGGTTATTTAACTGCCCTGAGTTAACATCACCTAAGCATCGCATTGAGGCACCTAGTCACCACCCTCAGAGCTTTCCCGTTCTCTGAACTGGATAACTGAGTGATGTAATGATAGTGACAGGGTCCCTGGGCCTCAAGATGACCTTTGTTGCCGTACTTTAATTGAGTGTTTCTCTCAAAGACTTGTAAATATCTTAAAAGGCAGTACAAAGTCCACCAAGGTTTATTTCTGAGAGAAATGGTTATCTCTACCCTGCTTTGGGCAAAAACACCCCACGAGCTGAGGTTATACACCCTGAATAAATTAAATCCCAGGGATACATAAAGGTTAAATGAAAAAGTCGAAATAAGTAGGTGATCCAACTAAGTGGATCAGTTTGAGAAACACCTGGGAAGGGAGGGTAAGAACTGTATCCCTGTCCTCGGCCACAGTGTGGACTTCTATTCTCCATGGACATAGCTATTAATCAAATAGATTATTTTTAGAATATCCTAGAAATGAAAGTGCCCTTCTGGATTGTTACTGTCCTCTCTTAGGTCAATGATACACGACAAACTTATCATGAAGTCTGTTAAGGAAAAAAATATCTGCGATGTTCTTTGTGTCTTAAAGCACAGAAATCTCAACCTGGCTTAGGTCCATACTCGGTCACGATTCCTTTGCAAACTTCTCCATGGAATGCCTTATTTTGACGGTTTGCATTATGCCCATTTTGACGTGACACAGTCTAATAGCCTGGTATTAAATGGCAACCAGAGAAAGAAGCCATTGTGAAATGTGATTACAAGTTCGGGCCCTGGCAGGGACTGATCTGGTTTCAAGTTCCTGCTCAACCAACTACCACTAGCTGTGTGGGCTTGAGTAAGTTAATTCAACTGTTGAGCTCTGGTTTCCCCATCTGTGGCATGGTGATAAGTTGGGTAGAGAAATTGATTGGTATAATGCAAGGAAAGTGTCTGGCACCGTGTCTGGCACATGGCGAGTGCTGAATAAATGTAAGCTCTTAGGGAAGGAGGCCCAGTGTGGTGACGAACCTCTCTGTCAAAGGGATGTCAGTGGGACAGATAGCAACTGCAGGAGAGGCTTTCTATGCTCTAACGAGAAGAATACACTATACCTCATTAAGCACATATAGGACAAGACATGATCCACGTAGGAACTGGATTCATGGAATAGCAAGGTACACTATAATGAGCTTAACTAAATCTGTGAAATCCTAAGTCTCTGTAACGATAGAACTTTTATCATTCTCTCTGGATGCATATAATATAACACATATATACGGAATCTAAGAAAAAAAAAAAAGGTCATGAAGAACCTAGGGGTAAGACGGGAATAAAGACACAGATCTACTAGAGAATGGACTTGAGGATATGGGGAGGGGGAAGGGTAAGCTGGGACAAAGTGAGGCAGTGGCATGGACATATATATACACTACCAAACGTAAAACAGATAGCTAGTGGGAAGCAGCCGCATAGCACAGGGAGATCAGCTCGGTGCTTTGTGACCACCTAGAGGGGTGGGATAGGGAAGGTGGGAGGGAGGGAGACGCAAGAGGGAAGAGATATGGGAACATATGTATATGTATAACTGATTCACTTTGTTATAAAGCAGAAAGTAACACACCACTGTAAAGCAATTATACTCCAATAAAGATGTTAAAAAATAAAAATAAAAAAAAAAAACTTGGAAATAGAGAAATTGAACAAACCCTAATGTCACTTATTAAAATTCAGGAAAACAAACCAAATCTAGGTGTTATCGCTCTGAGGAATCTAGTTAACATCAGAAGTTACTTTTCCTTGCTTCTCAAAATATTCTCTTTCCCTCACAGGCAAGGGAATGTTGTGCTCACTGCTACTAACCAAGCAGAGGCTTCATCACAAACTTCTACAGGTCAAGGGCCCACTCTCTCCCAAATCAACCATGAAGAAAAGATAAAGTTCATTAATCGAAGGGCAATTAACAACTCATGTTTACCTAGACCCAAAACAATGTGTTGAAGAGTAAACAACATGTGGTTTTATGTAATTTTGTAGTAAGGGCTATCATTTTAGTGAATTCTAACTCATTTTTCCTCAGTTCATTCATAATATCTTATGAATACGCACAGTTGTAATCTAGGAGATTTTTTCAGTTGATTATAACTGTATTTCTCAGGTATTATTCTCCTGTGTCGCTCCTGGATTTTAAAAGAATAGTGTAGTATCTTCTAGGCCCATATACTCACTGGGGTTTCCAACTTGCATGCTACTATAACAACCATGATGTTTTTGGAGATTTAAACTGGTGTATGATATCATGACCTAGCTTGGCCCAATGATATAAAATACTCAGATTAAAGGAGAAAGAGGAGATTAAAATCATGAATATAGGGCTTCCCTGGTGGCACAGTGGTTGAGAGTCCACCTGCCGATGCAGGGGACACGGGTTCGTGCCCCGGTCCGGGAAGATCCCACATGCCGCGGAGCGGCTGGGCCCGTGAGCCATGGCCGCTGAGCCTGCGCGACCAGAGCCTGTGCTCCGCAGCGGGGGAGGCCACAACAGTAAGAGGCCCACGTACCGCAAAAAAAAAAAAAAAAAAAAAAAAAAAAAAAATCATGAATATAGCATAAGGAAATTCCCAGCTTGGACAAAAATCTTACAGTATATGGAACACAGAGCAGATGTCCAGTGGTTAGGGAGAAGCCCTGGTGCAGGGAAATTGCATAGAAGAAAATTAAGGCACTATATCTTCTGCAGACATTCATGAATGATGCTATTTGGAGGAATGCACCATGAGACTGCAGTGGAGGCTACCTAAACTGCCTCCTCACCAAACGTTTAGTGGGTTTCTTTCCAGAGTACACATCCCTAATTTTATAAACTAAATCAGTGGGGAAATGGGATTTACTTTATGCAATGTACTTTACTGGCAGCTCTTTGGAACACACCTATTCCATAAAAATAAAGGATAGCTGTCCTCCATCTGATCCAAACTTCAAGAGGCATGTGGATCAAACTCCATGAGTTACAATATGATCAGAAGGTTTAACACTCCTAGAAAACCATCTACAGCCTTAATGATGACAAATACTTCAGCTTGTTTCTCATAAACGCTGAGGCTGGAAATGCCGTCAGCCAGCGTGGCAACCCCTAGATAGGGTGCAGAAGCAAAACTCATGGTACATGCTTCCAGCAAACATTTCATCAACTATGTCCAGCCTACTCAGCAAGCCATTTCTTTGCTCACTGATCTGTATCTTATTTGCCATGTAGACCCAGCAAAACAAACATTTTCAGTGACATGATTGCAAATGTTTCTGTCACAAAGGCCCATTGCAAACAATCTCCAGTTTGGATTTATTCTTGACAGGCAGGGCTCTGCTCCAGAAGCCTATGAAGATTTCTCTTACCGTCCACATCTCAGAGGGTGTCTCTCCTACCAAAAAAAAAAAATACGTTGAGATTTCTGCCACAGCAGAACAGCAGCGTAAGATCCTCCTGAGAATCAATGTCCCACCTAAAATATTCAAGGCTAAGATTCCCAAAGGCTGACAAAGCAGTGCCTCAACTAATGACATTTCCCCTAGTGCACAATAAAAAACATGGGTCCTAGGGATATGGTCAGAATGCTTCACTCTTTTGCATCGTTATTAATCTTCAGTGTTTCACTGCTACTGAGGTATATCTTTTAATAAAAACATATGAAACTGTGAAAAAATTATTTCACCTCATTTTACAGACTGTTCTGATCATACTACTCATAAATTATGGATGGTTACATCCTGTGGCATTTTAGTTCTGCTCACTTTATAATTTAGTCTGACATTTGGAAAGCCCTGGCCCTTCTGCACTAAAGTACTTTTCAAGCACTTAATTATAATCATTACATCTTGGGGGGAAATGTGTACCTGTAATAACTTGCCACTATTAAGTGGCCAACTGAAGATAAAGTAAGTTTTTGATACAAAGAAAGAAGAGTCACCCTCTTATAAAAGAATGGTCTAAAATTTTAAAACTTTGGGTGGCAAATTACAGAAACCTATTCAGACTGGTTTGAGCAAAATAATGGAAACCAACTGGGAGTATCCAATAGTGTGTCCTTGAATTCAGACACAGCAATCCAGCCAGGCATGGGGAACTGGAATACGGAATTTGTAAGCCAGTGGGAACCGAAGTAACCAACCTTATCCTCTCTCAACTTCCCTCTTTCCCTTCTTGAAACACGTGATTTCTCAGGTCACATGAGATCCTACCATGCATCTGCTTCCTTTACGTTTCCTTGCCAATGAGTGTTTTCAGTTTCCCCACTTACAGCACAAAAATGGCTGTGCCAGTTCCACAGCTTCTGTACTTCCCAGCTCTAGAAAACAACCAGTTGCAAATTCTAAGGGAGAGAACACAAGTGTGCCAACTTGGTTCAGGTGTTCACCCCTGCCCTAATTAACTGTGGCTGCTTCCTCAGTGAAACATACACATATTAAACCCTGTTAATCATTAACCCTTTGGAGTTACCTCAAAGAAAAATGTCTATGTTTAAGGATAAAGCATGAGGCAGGTATACATGATGAATGGAGTGGTGGAATTCTGAGATTGGAAAGCACATCAGAAATCATCCTATGGATACTCTCACTGATATAGAAGTCCCCTAACAGCTCAGCTTTCCTAATGGAAAGCGCCCCAGGCGTTCTCAGTTTGAATACTTCCTGTGACTGGGTGCCCACTTTTCAGCAGAGGATCATTCTACTAGTGGGAAGATTTCATCTTCAGATATGTCTTACTTATATTGAACAGAAATTGCCTCCCTCTAACATCCATCCATGCTTGGGTCTGCTCTTTGGAGTTCACAAAAGAGTTCAAGTCTAGCTTCCATATGGCAAACATTTGAAGACAGCTGCCCATTATTTCTCCAAGCTTGACATTTTCACATTCCCTCAAACATCCCTTTGGATGACATCATGCTGACAGCCCTTCTCTGCACGCTTTCTGGTTTGCCGAGGACCCTCACTATATGGATATAATCATTTAAGTTTGTGGAACATCCAGGAGGATGTTGTCTGAGACTACTACTAATTCTCACCTAGATGCAGTATTTCTATTAACATGGCCAAAAACTGTTAGCTTTTTTAACCACACACTTTGGTGTAGGATTAAAGAGCCCAGGTTTCCTGGGCCCATAAGCTGTCTCCTTCCTTTCCTAACTGTACGACTTTGGGCAAATAATCCCTTTGTGACTCAGCTTTTTACCTATAAAGGGAAAATATGCACAGTGCCTACTCCAAACGGTTGCTGTGAAAATTGTATGATAATACATGTAAAGAGCTGAAAATAGCACCTCGCACACGGCAAGTGCTCAGTTAGTGTTAGGCATTAGTTTGGATGAACTAAATAGAGCTCTCCTTTATGTGACTTTCTCAAATGGTTAAATTTGAATGGCTTGACCTCTTAGTTCAGTCTACGGATACCATTTTTGTGTCCTGATTATTTCCACAACAAATTAATCACTCTTCTTAGGCTTGTCTTATCCACAAATTTGATAATTATGGCCTACTTGCCCTCAAGATAATGAAAATGCTGAGGAAGATAGAACCAAGGAGAGAATTTGAGGCATACACAGAGTGTTTTTATATTGCAAATGCTTTCCTGCCTTCTTACTTGAGTTAGATACTGTTAGTCCCGTTTTTCAGATGAGGATATTAAGATCCCAAACTAAAGTTGCTTGTCTGAAGACACAAAAGTAATAGGTAGTTAAGCCAAAACTGAAATCTAAGACTCCCTGTTACCTCAGTGTTCTTCAGATACAGTTGATCTAAAAGCTAAAAATTCATATCAATTTTATCTTACACATTTAAAAAAATCTTCTCCATAGGGTAAAAAGGATATTGAGTGAGAATGTCAACTTGGAAATGATACAGATCTGCTTTTGAATCTCAGTTCCACCACTGAGTCACTGAGATGATTTTAAACATGTTACTTAACTTCTCTAAGACTTGGTTTTCTCATCTGTAAAGTGGGTACAATAACAGTACTTAGCTCACAGGCTTGCTGAGAGGATGAAATGAAGTAATGTGCTTATCACAGTACCTGTGTATCCACCATATGGTAGCTGTGATAATTATCACTCATAATAGTATCCATGAGAGGTTGTCAAATAGCTTACTAAAGGCAAGAAGTATTACTTCTTTTGGCCTTATTCTGATTATACTATTTGCTTTCAAATAAGAAAAAACAAACAAACAAAACTTGAAACAAACCCTTAAGGAAATTCAGGTTTTTGGACTATAATGCCACAATTTCCAAAGTTATATAACCAATTTCTCCCCAAGTTAGAGTAGTGTCCACTTTATGAGACGGATAACTGCTTGTGATTTGTAAAATATACTGCTTCTCCTCACAGCAGTTCTGCAGTCGAGATTTCAAATCTAATAAGGTCTAATCCCCACAATTATTATTATTGCTGCTATAGGCTGAAGTGTGATACTGTGGTACAGTAGCAAAGAATAGTTTGATGACCAGATCACATTACAGTTTTGGACACAAGGTCGCTACATGACCAAAGCTGTACTCTCAGCTTTAGTCGTCCCACACATGTGGTCACTGATCACTAGTTGTAAGACCAACAAGTAAAGAAATGTGTGGATGCTGGCAGTTACCAGGCTGACTACTGGAACTACAACCCCAAAGCCACATTCTTACCAGCTGTGGGTCTCTGGCACCCACTGGACACCCAAAAACTACAGATGACAACCCACTGCTCCTGGTGTCTAGGTCTCAAGAAATGGAAACAACCTCATTAACAGAAACAGTTCATCTGGATACAGTGTGAGAACCAAGAAGCTCGTAGTCCCCTTCCCAGTATTCATTATATAGATGGTGTGTGAGAACCGAGTAAGTTCAGAGTAACATCCTAAGGAGACAATTAGGAGAAACTGGAGTAACAGCTACTTTTATTTGCCTATGTGCTCTTATTTCTGCCTTATGTCTGAAAAGTGAATATTACTCAACAGAAATAAAATTGTAATAGCACAAATATAAATTTAATGTGAGGTCCAAGTGCAATTTTACTATTTATTTTGTGGAGATAAACAGTAGAAGCACATCTGAATAGAAAATGTGTTATAAATCAAGCCAAGGACTCACAAACTAATCCCATTTAAAATATATATCCATTCAACGTGGCAGAAAATGAGGCAGTGTCAGTAATTTGGCACCCTTGTGCAAGGATGCCCTTGCACGAGTGGGAAGGAGTCGTTGAGAACATTGTTATTCGACTTCCATGTATAGCCTGTGTGTTAACGGGGATCCTTGGAAAAAGGAAGCTGATTCTAGGGGCTTCAGCTCTGTTGAGGGCCGGGGACAAAGGAATAACAAGAAGGAGGGGACATTTATAATTTGAAATTTTTTTTTCAGGTGGCTGCTCCCTGCAGACAAAATTGAAAACCAGCCCGCCACTAAGCAGATGGAGATGTGGGAGACCCCAAGTACGCAAACCACCAACATCTGAGGGAGACGCCAGGTGGACGTAGAAAAGGGTCAGTTCCAGGAAAAGCAAATTATATTAACGTTCTCATATAATAGACAGGATAAAATGTAAGTATAGTGAATGTAAAGGCAAGATAAGAGAGTAGGATTCCACCCCTGGCTGTCCAGAATGAGTTTCTTGGACTGGCTTGGCTCCTACCAGAGCCTCTTCCAACAACCAGAGCTCCACCTCCATAAGGGAGTCTTTTTAACACATGAAATTGCTATTCTCAATCTTAGTTTCATGTCTGCTTCCTTTCTAGGAAATGACTTGCTATTTTGTATGCATTTTCCTTTATTTCCTTTCTTCCTTTCCTCCACTAGGTTCCCCCCAAAAGGCCTATTATCTTCATTATTATATTGCTATACTCTACAAGAGTTCCTGGAACCCACCATGCAAGTGTTCATTAAATATTCGTCAAAGGAATGAGCAAATTCTCTCTGGTACCTATAAAATAACACCTTAAGCCAGGGATGACATATTTGCTTCATTTTGTGTGCCAGGAATGATCAGTAACCAGCAGCTTCCAGGAGAAGGTGAGTCTAGGCTCAATGGAAATGTGCCACTTGGCTCTGCAGCCAGGAATGGGATACCACGCCTCTGCCACTCATCCTCCCCCCTGCTGCAGCTCCTTCGGTGAGTGCAACTCAGGTTACACATTGAATTCGACCGCGGTGGGCTGGGAGGGGAGGAGTACGGCAAGCATTTATAATTTTTAAAACTCCCTGGGTGATTCTGACTTGCAGCTGGGGGTTGAGAAACACTGAGCTACCAGCTTCTTGGCAATTCACTGGTCAATCCCAGCAGCAGGTCCTGTTTGGGATGGGAAGAGGGACGATTGAAAGGAGAGGAAGCCTCTAGACCAGAACCTGTCCAGAGACCCAGACCAGTCTACCTGGGCCTGTCTGTGCCCTCAGCAGTAAGAGAAACCGCTGCTCTACGTCTGTGCGCAGTCCACATGCCCTCCGTTCTCCAAAGCAACCACTGCTTCATAACTGCAAAGCTGTGGATTTCTTATCGCTAACTGGGAATAAGAAAAGAGCATTTATTCAGAAATTCTTGACTTGTGGTAAACCAGATGCAACCTCAAGAAGAATTAATCTCGTGTGTGCAAGTGAAAATTTTTGTACAAACCCACAAAATGTCCAAGAAAAGTAAATAATGAGTGTCTAATTTCCCTCTGTATAATTTGACTAATTATATAACTTTCAGGTTATAACAGTGCTTGGGTAAACATAATGATATCTTATTTGCCACAAATTCCCTTAGTTTAGTTAACCAATTACTTCTCTAATTCTTCAGGTATCATTAAAGCCATTCTAATTTAAGAATAACAGGCTTCCCTGGTGGCGCAGTGGTTGAGAGTCCGCCTGCCGATGCAGGGGACACGGGTTCGTGCCCCGGTCCAGGAAGATCCCATGTGCCGTGGAGCGGCTGGGCCCGTGAGCCATGGCCGCTGAGCCTGTGCGTCCGGAGCCTGTGCTCCGCAACGGGAGAGGCCACAACAGTGAGAGGCCCACGTACAGCGAAAAAAAAAAAAACAAAAAGAATAAGCAGCTGTGTATCATAACAGAGCTCCAAATTTAACCCCGGTTACCTAATAAATGTATAAAAGGGAAACAATTATCTATTCCTAATATGCTACTTAATTACATGATTTGAGGAAGAAATAATACATGCTAATGATGAAATTAAAGACTTTAAGATCTAATTTGATTACATTCTGTGAACACTGGTTATAACTTGGCTTGCAGCTAAATCTATCAAGATGACTTTCCCATTCACATGGGGCTAAAAGCAAATTTCAGGCAAGAGGCTAGAGTCATGGTGGATTGTTAGTGCTGGATAACTTTTATCATACAGCACCTCATGCTCTGGACCTATTAGTTGGTAACAAGCATATACCAGGCTAAGATGATGTCCATAAATAGTGCCATTAGCTGCTTGTATATAAGACAAAGGTGTCTAATGGACCAATATCACACACTTTCCTAGAGCAGCAGGGCTCATTTTACAATGGGTTATTATGCTAATAGATTGTAAAATAGTATACAAGAATGTGGCTTTAATGTATTTACCCCTGTAGACAAGGCGGGGGTAAAATGCTTTGCAAGCGATTATCATGAATTATTACACTATCTGAAAAACAATTACTGTAGACTCGTGTTTCAGTTTTCCAAGTTTATTACTGTTAGCGAGCACACAGTGAAAATAATTGAGCAAAAGCCATTCAAATCTGCACTTAAAACATAACATCCTGAATGCAGGGATATGAGTATATGTGCATCCATCTCCCTTTGCCCCCCCCCATTGTTCCCCCACTCCAGAAGGACTTTTCTTCTTGAATGCGCCAAGTACTTTTAAGAAAGGAATTGAACAATGGCTGTAATTTAGAATGCAATTAGGTGAGCCACTTTTCCTTTTTTACCTCAAATTATGCACAGTGACCTGCACACAGCTACCACAACCTCCTTCTCTCAGTCCCAGCTGTTGTTCTTGCATATCAGATCAGGGTGATGTAACTCAACCAGAGAAGCTGAGGCTAAGAGAGGTCCCCAAAGGAATCTGGCTAAACCACAGCTCTTCTCCCCCTTCCTGCCTGGCTGACAACATCTGTTAGGCTGATTCCCTGGGGACTTATGCATCTTCACTGAAAACTCTCCACAGACTTGGAGTTCACGGTAACTACTCCAGCCCACCCACTTCCCTGGCACGTCTCAAAACGTGTGCTCAGGGAAAGGGAATTGAGTCTGTGAAAGCAAGCTAAACGAACAGGGTCTTTTCAAAAGATAAGTCTGACCACGACCCCCTCCTCTACCCCTCTAAAACTTCTCATTATGGTCTGCAAACCCTGCATGTTCAGATCTCTGCTCATCTCTAGCTTTTTCTTGATTTGTTGCACCACGAGGCCTTTGTACGTGTTGTTTCTGCCGCTCATAAAACTCTTAATTCACCCCCTGCTCCTAGTTAACATCTAACCAAACTTCAGATTTCAACTCCACTTTCCTCTCCTCTGACCTCCTTAGTTAGATCCCTCGCCCTACCTTCCCTGCCATGCCCATGTTATTCTCTCAGCATATCACATTCTACTCCTCCAAAGCCCTCACTGCATTTGCAGATTTGACTCTTATTTGTGTGATTACTTGCTTAATTAAAATGGGTCCCACACCAGACTCCAAGCTCCACGCAGGCAGGAATCCATCTGCTTTACTTGCCATTGTAGCCCCTCTAGTACAGTATCCAGCACATGGTGGGTGCTCAGTGAATATTTCTGATTGATTAAACATATAAGCAAGAGCAGAAAGATAAAAATAAATATCATGTATGCAGGAACAAGAATAACTAACTTGGAGTGTGTGTACTGGGGCCCAGTGAGAGAGAGAATGGTGTAGATAGTAAAGAACCACTTATAGTCATCATTGACAATACAAGATAAATTGTAACTATTTCTAAGGAAAAAAATCAACAGAGATGAGAGAGTATGGAAGATTTTCAAGGCAGAAAGCCTAGAAACTAGATGAAAATGTGTTTTAAATTGCGGGGCAGGTGGGGCACAGTGGTAATCAAGTGTCCAATATAACATGAACCAAGAATAGCTCAGGAAAGAGCAGAGAATTTGTCTAAAAAGGTAGAGAGACAGATGATTTTCAATGGAGTACTGGGGACAGGTGTCAGACTGCAAAGACGTAAAAGAAAATAGAGGTAAAGAAAACATTTGGGTATGAATGGAGATATAGAAACCAACCAACACTTACCAGCTACATAGTGTGGAGTGGAGAAGTGTTCCAAGATGGAAGTTCAGATGGATCTATGTAAAAGGGGGGAGGAAGCAGTTCATGGGGGGAGTGAGTGAGTGAGGGGCAGAAGACTGGGAAGAGGCTACATGGCCAGGCAGCACACAGGGAGCAGTGTCCCTCAGGAGACCACGGGCTGCAGGATGCTAATAGAAAGATTAGCTGTGGGAAGAGGCAGACTGCCTCCCAGGAGAGCACTAGCAAGGAGAGGGAAGAGAGAGGCACAGAGGATCCAATAGTACAGGTGTGGTGTAGCCTTGGTCTGTTTCAGGAAGTAAGAACCAAGGGCTTCAGGTGTAAACCCAGTCTGGAGAATAAAAGGAAGCCTGGAACATAGGTTTTTGATGCTTTGTCTGCAAAAAGAACAGGGAAAAGCAAATTCTCCCGCTCACATTATGAAGGAGAATGCCTCTTCTGGGTTACACCAGAGGAAAAGAAGTTTTAGAAGTTGTGTGTTGGAAGCACCAGTTGCCACAAAAGTGCTGACTTCCCCCGGAAGATCACACTTGGCCATCTGTTAGTGGCAGGGCTGAGCATTAGTAATGTGGACAGCAACCCAGCTGCCTGAGGAGACCCAGAGCATCTCCACCGCAGCATCAGGCGTGTTAGCCAGGACATGTCAATTTGGTAACCTCGCTCTAATTCAAATGATGAACGGCCAGGCTGTGAAGGAGAACCACGGTCCCTTAGCCCTGGAAGGCCTGGCCATCTGAACCACACTTGGCACTGAGTGAGGCCTGCACAGTGCTCCTCAGGTGGAACCGCCATCATCAGGAAACACTAGGAAAGGGGGGCATGCATTCCAGAGCCACACACAAGTTGGCAGCTCTGAAAAGGAGAGTTTGGGGGAAGAAGAATTACTACTGACAGCACCAACGTTTTTTCCAAACATACTTTTTTTTTGCGGTACGCGGGCCTCTCACTGTTGTGGCCTCTCCCATTGCGGAGCACAGACTCCGGACGCACAGGCTCAGTGGCCATGGCTCACGGGCCCAGCCGCTCCACGGCACATGGGATCTTCCTGGACCGGGGCACGAACCCGTGTCCCCTGCATCGGCAGGCGGACTCTCAACCACTGCGCCACCAGGGAAGCCCTCCAAACATACTTTTAATTGATGAGCCCATTATATCCCTCCCAAAAGCATTTTTAAAACTTAATAAATGACTGCTTACTATGGAGCACAATACAATCCCTTACAAGTTAAGCTGTTCTCGTGAATCACTTGTAATTACTGGGCATTTTCAAGCCCAGGGGATGTATAACTATATTATTGTATTCCTGTGATTTTTATGAAGTCAAGACAAGGAAACAAATCACAGGAACTGAATTAATCTCTTCACCAGAGTTCATAATAATTAGCAGAAAGCTTAAAAATCCCATAAACCAAAAAACCGTCACTATTAAATCATCAGGTCTTTTTCCAACCAGTACTTGGATTGTTTACTCCCGAAAGGAAAGGGGGGGAAAAGGAGGTGAGAAGGGGAGGGAGAAAAGGAAGGGAGGAAGGGTCTGAGTGAGAGAGATGAGGGAGAAGGGAACAGGGGCAAAGGGAAGAAGAGAAGAGAGGGACAGAGAGGAGGGAGCCAGGAGATTACAGTAGTTTCCCACGGCTGCTGTAACAGATTGCCACAAACTGGGTGGCTCAGAGCAGCACAAATTTATTCTCTCACAGATCCGGAGGTCAGAGGCCTAAATCAAAGTGTTGGCAAGATTGTACTCCTTCTGGAGGCTTCATGGGGAGAATCTGCTTCCTTGTCTTTTCCAGCTTCTGCAGCCACCGCATTCCTTAGCTTATGGCCCTTTCCTCCATTTTCAGAGTGCATTACTCCAGCCTCTGCTTCCTTTGTCCCAGCTCCCAGCCTTTGACCTTGCTCCCTCTTATGAGAAGCCTTGTGATTACACTGAGCCCATCCAGATAATCCAGGATAATCTCCCCATCTCAAGATTATTAATCACATCTGTAAAGTCTCATTTGCTGTGTAAAGTAACATGGTAACAGGTTCCACGGGGTAGGATATGGACTTCTTAGAGGGGCCATTATTCAGTCGGCCACAGGCATTGAAAAGTTTGCCAACGGAACATGAAAAGTATGGCAACTGGAATCTCTACAACACTTTGATACTGAATGACGTTCAAGTCAGGTTGTAGGAATGGCTTTTTAAAATGCCCTCTCTAAAAAAGATGCAGAATGTGCCATGTTGTCCTCTTGACAATTTTTTCAAAACACATTCACACCTATAATCTGATTTTCTCCTCAGATACCTTGTCAGATAAGAAAGGCAGCTTTTCCCTAGTTGCAAATGAGATCTATACTTTCTTTATAGCGTTTTGTAAGAAAAAGAAAAAAAAAAAGATGGAAAGAAAAGAAAGATGCAATCAAAGGCTCTTAAATCTTTCAAATCATTTGAAAAAGAGATCAAATAATTTACCCTCCCCCACCCACATGCTCTGCCTACCAAGCATTCCTGTCACTTGGCCGTGGTCACTGTGCATGGATATTTCCAGCAACGTGGACCTCACTGCTCGGCAAGTTAACCCACTCATAGGCACTACTCTTCAGGGTCTATTCCCTAAGTCAGTTGGAGTCCCAGGGCCTGCACTAAGTCAGTCTCTTACACAGAATTAAGGGCTGATACAGGATGATATACAGGTGCTGTTCAGGGTCAAAGGTTATTCTACAGGACATGGTTCCACAAGCAGTCCATTGGCATTGCACTGGCCAGGGAGTCTGAAGCCTGGAGTCCTTTTCCTTTTTATTCTTCTGCCACTGGCTTGTTGAACAGTGTTGGTTAAACCACCTTCCTTTATATGCAGCTGGTCCAAGGTAAAGTTTGGCGGAATGCTCTCACGTGATGCTCAAGAGGATAGAGCCCGGAGCCATACTAGCTACTAGTGACTAAATACTGAGCAAGTTCCTTAATCTCTCTGAGCCTCAGTTTCCGCAGCTGTAAAAGTGGGAGAGTAAAAGTCATCTGCATTGTAAGAGCATTAAGAGGATGAGGGAGATGGTGTGTGCAAAGTGCACAAAGGGTAGTTATAAAAGTAGCTCTTTCTCCAGGGATCTGGGCTCTCATTCTATGCTCAACTATGAAGATTTCTTTCCTCCCACCCCATATGACATTGTGACTGGGTATATGCTCCCTCAGCAAAATCCCTTTGTTTCACATGCAACCTCTCAACACACACACACACACACACACACACACACACACACACACAAGTGCTATGCCTATCAGTGCTCTCAATATGCCACTGGTTCATTTAGCACTCAGCGTGCTGGGCACAATGTAGCACACAAAGGAAAATAAGAGTCTACCTTCTCAGAGCTCTACATTTAAGCAAAGAGAAGGCCCATGGGACAATAACTATAAGGCAAGATCAAATGTTGGAAGGTTCTAAGACAGATTTGTATAAATAATGTGCTTGAAGTTTCAGAGGCCAGAGAATAGCACTGGCTGAGAGTGGGAAAGCAGCAGCCATAAATTTTCATTCATTGGTCTTGACCCAAAGATGTAGATGTGATGAGGAAGAGCACTATGGGCAATGGAGAGGCTTACAGGGAAACAACATTATTGATGTATTTGCTAGGGCCCAATTCAGTCTTCCACTTTGCAGACCCAGAAAACTGATTAATTCAGAAGCCTAAGAGTGGAGCTGACACTCAAGGTAGACTCGTATTCACCACCCTCAGGAACCTGAAGTGTAACACCAGAGGGTCAGTGTATTGCTTCCAAAGAGCAATGACTCGGATTAGAGTAATCCCATCAGTATATCCATCATATGTTTTCAAATCATAATCAAAAAGTTGATTGACCATGAAAGCAGATCAAGGAGAGTTATGTAATGCAACTGTTTTCTGACTGACATAAGGCTACGGTGTCTGATGCACTTAGGTGTCCTCTGATAAGTACTGAGGACCAAGATGCCCTCTCTCCCTTTCCTTTATGACTAACCCAGCTCTTTCTAATTGACCCATCTTTGGTTTTTTTCTAAGTCAATTATTTTAATTACATCATAAACACCCTGCTGATCTGGAAACCAGCCCATCTCTTTGAAATGCTTTTGAATATCTCTACTCAGACTCATAACTCTCAGAGGGAAATAGAAAGCAGTTCAGTATGGTTCTGGGAGATGCGGCTGCAAAGGTCTGATGGGACCAGACCACAGGAAAGGAGTTGGACTTCACACAGTGGGTGTAAATGGGAAGACTATGTGACAGGGCGATAATGACACTGACGGGCCACTTTGCTGACCTTCCTGGTTATCCATCTGTTTTTCCACAAGGAAGGGATTGCCCAGGGTCCATGCCTTTCCCAGATGCAGGCTGCTGGGAGAAGTATTTTGGGGACAAATGTGACTTTGAGTGCTCCTAAATCAGGGGACCATTTTCTGATCCACGGGTACAGTATCTGGGCTCACTCGGTATAAAACTCAAAAGAGTTGTGCTCTCAGGAAATGAGGTGGGGATGAGGGAATGTACATCTAGGATGAGAGAGGGAATAAGAATAAAAGTGGCAAAGTGTTCCTGTTCCTCTGTGTCATCCTGTCAAACTTCACCTCTTCAGTCTCCTAACACATTTCGGATATGATACTTCCTGGGAGCCCTCCTGAGACCTCAGAATTAACCCCTCCTTCCTCTGTGCCAGGGGTCAGCAAGGGCTAAACAGTATGTATTTTAGGATTTGTGGACCATATGGTCTCTGTCGCAACAACAATCAGTTCTGCTGTAACACTTGTTTCAAAAACGTGAATTTGTTCCAATGTGATGAACAACATGAGCATAACGTGCATTTCATGTTTATTTATGTACAATTTCCTCTGTGAGAAACACTAGGTGGAGGCAGAAAACTGCAGCCTGCTGAAACAAGATACATAGGAATACACAGAGCACTCACATGCATTCACCTGCAACACCCACCGTCCACCTCAGGTCACCACACCATCCACGTCCTGCGCTACAGCATTCCATCAGATTTCACATAAGCCTTCTTCCACTACTGAACAGCTCACAAGCTGAAGCCTTTCTGGTAAACACTAGGTCTTTTTTAAGGTAAACTTCCATATTTACTGTGGTATTTATAAGTTTCTTAACCCCTTAACGTGTAAAATTGCGTTGCCATCTTTATTAGGTTGCGTACCATTTTATATGTGTCCCTGACCAAGTTTTTAAGTGTTGTCCTCAATGTCATTTTCCCCACATGTCCTTTGAATTACACTGCAAAATCTTGCATAGTCTGGTGATTTTTAGGAATATGTACCATGTTGAAGCAGAACTGACCGTACTCAACTGTGCCATTTTAGGGCAGAAGTGGCCAGAGACAACACGTAAAGGAGTGAGTTTAGGTGTGTTCCAATAATATTCATTTATGAAAACAGGCAGCAGGCCAGATTTGTTCTGTTGTTTCTCTCTGCTTTGTACATGATTCAGTCGCTGCATTTAGCACCTGGAGAGAGATTTATTTATTTGAATGTCCCTCTCCCCAACTACACCATAAGTTCCATAGAGACTGGGCTTCTTTTATCAGTCTCTTTCCTCAGCACCCAGCACTGTATCTGGCAAGCAGTGGGCTCTCAGAAGTCCAGAGTAATCTACCTCAGAGGAGAGGCAGTCTCCTCTCCCACCAGACATTCCAACCCCAAAGAGCAAGAGCTGTCCGTCCTCTATCTCTCATTTCAGCCTGAGGCTTGGTGTAAGTAGTATTTATTGAACCCTATCTCCTCAGCATACTGGAGTGGGTACATGAATTTATGTAATTTTATGCTGTTCCTCAAAAGAAACCTGAAAATATGTATATTATTTCCATTTCACGGGTAAGGGAGTTAAATCTCCGAGTGGTTAAATAATTGTCCAAAGTCACACAGAGCAGAGCAGGGAATACTTTGGGTCCAGGGGAGTGAACTCAGAGCTTATCTGGGGTGCCCTCATGCTGACTTCCTTTCCTCCCTCTCCACAGCCAATGTGTCATGGAGATAACAAAAAAAGACCTAACCGAAAAACCCTCCTAGAGAAATGCCTTCTTAATATCTATGGGGGGGCTTCCCTGGTGGCGCAGTGGTTGAGAGTCCGCCTGCCGATGCAGGGGACACGGGTTCGTGCCCCGGTCCGGGAAGATTCCCACATGCCGCGGAGCGGCTGGGCCCGTGAGCCATGGCCGCTGAGCCTGCGTGTCCGGAGCCTGTGCTCTGCAACGGGAGAGGCCACAGCAGTGAGAGGCCCACGTACCACACACACACAAAAAATCTATTGGGATGTTACAGTAACCTAAAGAAGCTTTAGAACAAAAGAGATGAGGTTTCTGGTACCCAGAAAAAGTATGGAGAAGCCAGTATTCAGCACCAACTTTCGGAAGTCTCCAGGACTACTTTGGTTCTTACTCAATTGGTTTGGTTTTATAGGATCACATTGGTTTTTACTTGGCTATGTGTGGTTCCTAAACTCTGTTTACAGAATGACAAAGGGTTTCAGTTTCACCTGATTTGCCTTAACACACTATAGCCAAGAAAGCATTTGTTTGGCCTATTCTCCATTTATGTAAGGAATATAAGCAACTGTGCATAGTATCTTGCCTGAACTGGCAAAATTACCATCTGGAGTCTGCAAATATGAGTCAAAGGAATCCCTGGAAAAAAAACCCGAGAATGTTCAAAACCCACCTGGCCCCTATTATTGCTATGGGACCTTGTTCAAAGGCCCATGATTTAGCCAGTCCCTAAGGTCTGAGATGTCGATGAGGTGATCTGGTGCATTTCCTTGCAGACTGCCCTGGCCATGGCCGCCTCTTAGCAGAGCATGTCACAAACAGCCCAAGGGAGGAGAAGGTTTTCTGCTCTTTGATATCCTTCCTCCCTGGCTGGATGCCTGGACTGCAATGTGTACACAATCCATTTTATGAGACAGATGGAAATTGAGCTATAGCAGATAAATTATATGGCACTGCTTTTAGTGATGCCCTTCTATAGGGAATCTTCCTGTTGGCTAAGTGTGGCCTTGTACCTCCTCGATTAGGTACACAGATGTTTGGTTGACATTTGACTCCTGTGAGAAGCTTCTTATTTAAAAGCTCTCTGGAGCTTCTCAACATGCAGAGTCCTGCCACTTAGATACTGTGAAGAGATTTGGGAATTGCTTATTACAACCACACTCATTCTGCAGACACACACCCAGGCCAACACAGTCACAGACACACAGCTATACCACCAAAATCGCCAGCGCCCCCAAATGTTTTACAACCCACCCTACCAAAATGTCCCGTGCAAAGGCTGCGACTTGTGCAAAGCAGGTGATAACTTGGACATTGTAGCTCAAGTATTTCTTGCACCATTCTCCAAATAGATGTCCTATATAAAAGCTAGAAAATGCTTCCCAAAGAGGCAACAATCTGGAATTCCAGTTTTAACCATTATTGGCTGTGTGTCCACAGGCAACACAGCTCTCAAATCCAAATCTGTAAGGTTAGAATATTAATGCAACCTCCTGACGGTTTGGGGAGGAAAGCCCCTAAAGCACAGTGCATCGAGCACTCTGTGTGTATGTGTGTGTCTGTGTGTGTGTGCGTGCACGCGTCTTTTATTTTTGTTTCTTTTGGAGGAGGAGGAGGGAGGTATTAATAAATACTACTTCTCTTCCCAGGTAACTTGCAAGTTTAAGGGCTGTCTACATTCTAGATGGCTTCCGGACTAAATATACAGAGCTGACGGAACTGCACTGCCAAGTAGCCAGACCTATCTATTGAGGGGAGATGATAACACAGGAAGGTGTAGCTATGCAAATAATAGTATTGGAAAAAATAGAACATCAAATCTAGGAAAACAGACTAACACAGATTGGGCACCCACGGTATGCCAGGCACTTAACATAAATTATTTTATTTAATCCTCAAACCTAATGAGGAAACTGAGCCTCGAAGAGATTAAGCATTTTGGCTAAGACCACCCAGCTCATGAGTGGCAGCCCTGCGATTACAACAAGGCAGGTGGGTCTGTCTCGGAAGACAGGCTTTAGTTTTGCCCGGGTGCCTCTCGCCTCCTCAACGCTAATCATGTAAAATGTGGGCAGTTACACAAGAACAGCACACATGAATAGAGACAAACAACACAGCACTAGAAGTCTGAGGAGGCCCTGTGTGCAGCAGCGGCGAGGCACAGTAAATCAATCGTCAAAACTGGTTAAAAAATATACGTGCGGCAGACCCCCTGAATAGGCACTACCGAAGTCCAGAGAAGCCCTCTCAAGACAAACAACGCTGATGTGCATACAACTGAACCCCATTGCTTTTCTGAGATCAGAGTGTGAAAAAGAGCCAAACAGGTGGAACCTTGGATGTGTGCCAAGCCCATTCCAGATGAGAAAGAAAAGACAAAGACTTCAGAACTTGATGAACAAAGAGTGGAGATTCACTGACTGGGGTCAACTCTTCTGATGAACCAAAAAAGAGTCACCCTTGATTAATATTCTTTTGCATCATCCAAAGGAGATAGGTCAAGATAAGGTAATGATAAGGTAATCGATAGACCACACATTGCTATTAAAGGGGTCATCTGCCAGTGGAAAGGGGGCAGCTTTCTTCCCTGAAGAGGTCATACCATAGCTAGAAGCTTCTGCCATCCCATAATTCTTAATAAAAAGCTTAATCTCACTGTAATGACTTTTAAACTCCCATGATTTTATTTCATGACATGGAGGGACAGCAAAATAAAGTCATCACCCTTCTCTATTTTTTGACCTAAATTGCTTCTTTTCTTGATTAATGACTAATTACCAGTTGTTTCATCTCTGCCTGGGGAGACTAAGGTGAAGAGCCCTCTGACTGCACATTAGAATCACCTGGGAAGCTTTTACAAAATAATTGTTCCTGGCCCTGCAACAGACCAAATGACTCAGAATCCCTGGGAAGGGTGGGCCCAGGAACGGATTTTTTAAATAAGTTCTCCAGGTGATTCTAACCTGCGGGAGGGTAGGTAGAGAACACCGGATAGTGCCAAGCACCCAGACTTTGTCATAAGAATTGGGTCAGTGGTTTGGAATTTGAATTCTGGCTTCAACATTCACTAACTGTGTGACAATGGGCAAAACCTGATTTCTAAGGGTCGGCTCCCTCTCCAATAAAATAAAGATATTCAGGTTTCCAGGGTCAAATGACACAGAATATGCAGAAGACTTTCATAAGCTATGAAAACACTAAAAATAGGATTATGTTTATCACATATATTTGTTAGATAAAGTATGTTTTACAGATAAATACACTCTACAACACCTTTAAATCCTATAAAATTGAGTAAGGCCATCTTAGGCTAGCTAATATGGATGAAAAAATAAAAATGATCAGGATCTCCTTAAACTTTTAGTGACAAGAAAATACAAAGGATATTTCTCTGGAAGATGGAAAGGGACATCCCCTGAAGCTGATGAGTTGCTGATTTATCCTCAGGCTCACACTGCTAAAGAGCTTACCCTCCTACAGAAGACACGTCCCCTTGGGTCTCAGCAGCAAGTCTGTGTGTCAGTAACTGAGGCACCTGTACTTGTGGCATGCAATTATCCCTAAAGAGTCATTTATTGATCACTGGGTGGGACGAGAAAGCAGACCCTTTATCTAAATTACCTCTGATCAATTGATTTGACAGGTGCTGAAGATTACGTGACAGGCAGAGGTTTGTATGAAATTAGCAAAACAGAATAAGCTATATTCCTGAGTGATCAGCCAAAGTCTCCTAAGGGAGGAAAAAAAAATCACAGATAGATTCAGTCCACGAGGCATGTCCTATTAGGAGAAGTACTGAAATGCAAAACTCAACAAGGTCTGATGATGGTTTGGAATAAGACACAAGAGGCTTGCTCCCTATCTGACACAAAGGCACCAAGTGGAATACGGACAGTAACGACCAGCATTTGGGTGGCTACTTGAGGTTTATAAAGTAAGGGACTTGGAGGCCCCGAGGTGGTTATTACATGCTTGTAAGTGCCAGCAGGAGAGCTCCGGGCCTGCCAACTTGCCTGCTCTAGTTGCAGTTTTATTCCACAGAATGGAAGAGAGAGAAGGCAAGAAAGGGACCATCTTTCCCCAGAGTGTCATTTATTATAAAATTTTGCATACCATCAAAAGGTACCTTAATAGAGAATTGATTATGTAAACTGTCATGCATCTCTAAAATAGAATACCAAGGAGCCATTACAAACAACGTTATAAAAAAATGTCCTTGACATGGCGAATGTTGACAATGTATTAGGTTTTAAAAAGCAATCTATGTTTTATATGAGGCCTTTCATTAAAAATGGAGTAAATTTTACATATGTTCATACTACAAATATTTACTGGATGCCTGCCACAATTCTAGACATTGGGAAAGTAACTGTGGAAAACAAAAGCCTCTGCTGCCTGGAACTTAGATTCTAGGGACAGGATGCAGGAAATACGCAAATGAGCATGTAAATATATAGTATGTCATATGATAATAAGTGCGTGGAGAAAAATAAAGCAGAGTAGGGGGTGTAGGGATTTCCAGGGAAGGAACTCCCCTGCATATAAGGAAGGCCTCACTGTTAACCATCAGGGAGATGATTAGGAGATGATGATGTGCTTGGTAGAGAGAAGGCTTTGATGGGCAGGTGAGTGTTTGGTATACTCAAGGGACAGCAAAGAGTGGCAAGACAGATTAAGCAAAAGGAAGTGACAGATGAGGTCCCAGTGAAGTTGGAAGGGATCATGCCAGGCCATGTGGTATACAGATATATGCCACATATAATTATTTAGGGTCTTCCCAGAGTGAGATGGGCAGTCATGGGAGGGTTTGTAACAGATTTGTGATGTGATCTGTTTTAAGATTAAAAGAGTCAATCTGGCTGCCATGTTGAACATGTGTTGGAAAGGGGTCAAAGCAGGAAAGCAGTCAGGAGTTTATTGTAATAATCCAGGTCAGCAACGACCATGCTTGGACTAGCATGGTGGTGGCACAGGGGCTGAGGAGGGGCAGATTCTAGACGTATTTGGCAGGTGAAGCTGACGTGGCTGCTGAAGGGCATGGAGTGTAAGAGAGAGGAGTCAAGAAGGACTCCAGGGTTTGGGGTATCACGTGATGCTGACAAGGCATGTAGGAAGAGGACTGAGAAGTGATCATTGGATATGGGGACCTAGGTGATGTGGTTCAGATGAAATCTCAACTGAAGAGGATTGACGAGAGGATGGGAGGAGAGGAACTGAAGGCAGTGAATGCAGACAACTCGTTTGAGGAGATTTTCTAGGTAAAAATGGAGTGGTATGAGATGTAAGCTTAAGCAAGTGATAGAAATAAACGTGTTAACGGTGACTGGTTTTAAGTAGCGGGAGTGTGAGTAAATTCACACCCTCACTACAAGTCCCCTTCACCCCCGGTTTGTTCATTGCTCATGTTTTCTAAATTTTCCAAATGAGCCTGCATTATATTTAAAAGTGGAAAACTAAAGTATTTTTTAAGAAAACACTAGGTCCTGGAAAATATGACTTCCTGACTTACAGGAGATAAGATATACAAAAAAGAAAACTAGCTCAGAACCAAAAATAGAAAAAGAGGAGAAAGAAGAATAGAAAGCATAGCCCTCCTGTGAATTATATTTACACTACCATTCATGTAAACTAAAAGTGCATAATAGAAAACAACACTATATCTTTACGTCTGCGTGTGTGTGCATAACAGAATAAACTGGAAGGATCCACATTAAATCCATAACAGCACTAAATCCACAACAGCGGCTACTTTTGGATGATGAGTAAAGGGTAATGGGCCAGGGTGTGAAGCAACAAGGAATGTCAGTTTTATTTATTTTTGGTTAAAAATCAAAGACTGGAAGCAAATATGAAAAAGAAGTGTTCAAGGTAACATTTCTTATGGTGATCTCTTGTGGTGAATACGATGTTTGTCACGTTATTATTTTCAATGTTTTAAAAAAATCTCACCAAACATACACCAAAGAATCATACCTACTCCCTCCCCACAACACCCTCATGCCATTCCATCTCTTTCCAAGTAGAATCTACTTACAATAAAGTCATGTGATAGCATCAAAACAATCTGTTAAATTAAGATTAAAAAATCAGCTTTTTAGCATTAAACACTTGTTTATTCATACACTATTAAGTGTGTACCCATAGTACACACATAAGATATTACAGTTGTAATTACATTGTAATGATCAGGATAAACAGCTTCTAAACAACAAATGTTACATCCTATTAAGAGACTTAGAGTTGAGGATATAAAAAGGAAGAAAGGAGATGAGAGTAAACTCACCAACAGAAGACAAAATCAGATAATTCTGTATAGCATAGATTTTGATGAGATTATGACTTTTGATAAATATTACATAGGTAATAGTTTAGAATATATATTAGCTGCTAAATCCAAATGCAAGGGAAAAATCAGGTATACCTTGCTGATTTTTTTCAAGACTTCTTTCTTCCATTTTAGAAATAACAGTTTTGTTTCAAAAAGAGAACATAAATTTCTTTCTCGAGTGAATGACATCATCAGCCTTTATGGCCAATCAAAGGAAAAGGAAGAAACAATTAGTGGCAACTCAACAATGTTAAACTTGTCCTTTTTCAAAACAGATTTACAGTTAGAAGCTAGTGAATTTCTGCAGGACTACAACAGGAGTGTGTATATCCCATTACCTCTGGAATTTCTAATCACCTTCACTGACTGCACTGCAGACCAGAATTTTCTCAGGAGAAAGCAGCAAGGTTGTGATTAATGTTTTCAGAACAGCATGGAGCTCAACAAACAAGAGAACTTTAGTCCAGAATAAGCTTCAGAATTCACATCCTACCAACCTGCACTAACAGAGGAAAAAAAACCAAGAAAATAATGGATTTGTGAGGGTCAGACGACAGAGAGAGCTAGAGTGCGGACTGGAAGCCCATGCCTTCTCCAGACTATGAATATGTTTACATTTTATCTTTCCCAGGGTGATTATGTAACCCAGTAGCCAAACTCTAGCATAATTTAAGCCAGGTTTCTCATACATTTATAGTCTCTCATTCACTCATCACCCTACCCATCACTCTCACTTTACCTCCCTCTTGTTCTCTCTCTCCTTTCTAAACAATCTTTTTTCCCATCAAGTATAATATATAATACAGACTACTGAAAGAGCAGTTTTGTAAAGTACTCCCCTAAGGAGGTTCGCATATTTCACAAAGACGAAAATGTTTAAACCTAAGTGAAATAGGATTAATCTTAAAGAATATTCTCAGTGAGAAAATGCTTCCTGCACTGCCTATTTCCACCATTAAAGTCAGTAAAGACAGAGTCCCTCAAATGAATTCTCTGTAAGAAATTACAATGGGTTTTTCAACTCAAAGATAATCTTCTTTTTAAAAAAGCATATTCTGGATTTCCTGGACGACTATTATCTAGTCAAGTACTGTCATGCAAATTCAGAGCCAGTATTTTTATTGGGACCCAGTTGGTAATACTTTCATTGTCTTGGGCAAATGAGAAAAGAACAAAAGCAAAATTGGCGAATATTCAAGATAAAAAGCCAAATTATGTCCAAGAATCCTCTATGAACAAAGTTTGAGAGGAAAAAGAAGGAAGAATTGAGTCATCACACAACAGATAGAACAAGCATGCTAAACTCAGGGGAAAAAAAAACCCTCCAATGGCCAATACTATACTTAAATTTTCTCAGCAATTTCATTTTCAGTAAAACCACATCATCTGTCACATTAAATTAGTGTACTTAATTTGAATTTTATTCGCTTTATGGATTGTTTGTATTTAATTTGTAAATTGTTTTAGTTTTATCTTTGTATAAGAGCTACAAACACGAGGTGTTTATAAGCAGTTTAATGTTTATATGTCTGTATGTAACAATTTAATAAACATAAGTCACCATTGTAAAGCAATTATACTCCAATGAAGATGTTAAAAAAAAAACTCTAAGTCAACACGGCAAGAGTCTATAAAATTTTATTCCTTTTAAAAGGAGTCTATATATTGCTGTTTTGAGAAACACTGAGTTAAAATAATATCTACACTGAATATTACTTATAGCAGTCGAATACTAGCCACCAAAATACGCTCTCAGCCCAGTCTCTGGAACCTGTGAATATATTACTTTCTAAGACAAAAAGAATTTTGCAGATATAATTAAATTAAAAATCTTGTGACAAGGAGAGTATCCTGGATTATCCAGGTGGGCCTGATATAATTATTAAGATCCTTACAAGAGGAGACAGGAGATCGGAATGAGAAACAGATGTGAGGACAGAAGCAAGAGGTTGGAGTAATACGGGGTGGGGGGGAGGGTCACAAACTGAGAAACTCAGGTGGCTTCTGTAAGCTAAAAAGGAAAGGAAACAGAGTCTCTCCTGAAGCCTCCAGACGGAGGTCAACCCTGCCAACACCTTTACGTGGTACTTCTGACCTCCAGAACTCTGAGAATAAATCTGTATTTTTTTTAAAACACAGCATTTGTGGCAATTCGTTACAGCAGCAGTAGGAAACTAATGCACTTCTTAATCCATCTGTATAGAATGATCTTAAGACCAATGTGTGCCACTGTGTTAACCAGGAAGCAGATCCATTGCCCCCTTTTTTTTTAAACATCTTTATTGGAGTATAATTGCTTTACAATGGTGTGTTAGTTTCTGCTTTATAACAGAGTGAATCAGCTATACATATACATACATCCCCATATCTCCTTCCTCTTGCGTCTCCCTCCCACCCTCCCTATCCCAACAAAGAGGCTCTAGTATCCTGAGCAAAGCAGAGTCAGATTTCAATGGGAGAAAGAGAAGGGAAACATGGAAGTGAAGATGAAGCCAGGCAGAGTGCCCAACTGGAAGGCCCTTTGTTGGAAATGGAACAGTACACAACTAGTTTTCTCATTAGCCAGTGGGGGCTGGCAGGAAATGACAGGAAGCTGAAGCCATAGGACAGTAATCCAAAGGAGACAGTGGCTGGACAGGGGAGATAGTACTGGAGACTGACTGCACGGCCACCTTTGCAATTCTGCCTAGATCTGACCCTTGCCTCTAAATCTTTAAATCTGTGCTCAAACTGTTTTCCCAGCATTTCTGTTCCCTGGGTAAGTGAGGCTCCGCAAAGATCTGCTCTAGGGAAGAAGGCAGATTCTGACAGCACTCCAGAGTCAAGGCAAATCACCCTCACCCCTACTGAAACTGACCCAGGCTACAAGGCAGGGCCAAGGCCATGGAGACCAACAGAGAAAGCCCTTCTCTTCCTGTCCCTGACTGAGGGATTGGGGAAGGAAATCGAGTCAAAGGACAGAGCCTGGATAATTACTCAGAAAGCAGCAGAAACGGAATATCAACCACCACTATTTTGTTATTTTATCCCCTAAGGAACTAGGAGAGCGATTATGCCCTACGGGTCTTGAATGATGCAGGCGAAAACCAAGCAAGATGTCACAGTGGCTAACAGGGAGGACAACACCAGCAGAGAAAAGAGGGTTTATTAAGTATAAGCTAAATGGTGTCTAGTAAGAAGTAACAGTATATATTCTTTCTGCCCCTGGATTCTCTTGTCTACTTGGCAGGATTAAGTTGTTTTCAATTATCAGTCCTCTGATTCTCTTAGGTTTAATCTCTTTCTGAGCACAATCAGGCCAGGGCACACTAGTTTACTGCAGAGAAGGCCATCACAGCTGTTGGTCTGAATGATAACAGGGCTAATGATGTTCTGTGTTGTCACTCAATACTTTCTCACCGCACCTCACACTGGTATTTGAACAGGAACCCAGTAAAGGGCCCTGCAGTACCATTTTATTAGGACTATCATTTAATAATCCAAGATTAGTTTACTACCTAAAAAGACAAAGATTCCAATTCTGTTCTAGAGCTTAAAATCATCTCAAATCAGAAGCCTATTTTAAGCAATGGAAAATCTAGTGATACTATAACTACCTTCTCACAGCAATACAATATTTAGAATACAAATGTTGCACAGGGAATTCTGAATCCATGCTTTCCACTCTTTAAAATATAATATCTTATTCTTACAAACTTATTTAAAGCGATTATCATCTTCACCACAATTTATTTTCTCATTTCAAAAAACATTCCTTAAATTTCAGCTACCTCAAAATCCATGATAAATTTAAATTCGAGTAGAGTAAGGTTTATATCATAATATTTAAGAAAAAAGAAGGTTGTGAAGAAGATCATAACAGAATCTGTAAAATATTTAGGAAAAATGATTTTCTCATACAGTGTTGACATTCATTTGGATGATGCTAATTACAAAATATGTCTCATCCTCTTAAAGAACTAAATATAGTGTCATTAAGCCACAGAACATTTGAATTGGAAGAGACCTAGAGTTATTTACTTCAATGGTTCAGACATGAGTAAATCTCCTCCAACTATTGGCTGCCCAGACCTTCCTGGACCACAGAAATGGAATGTACTCTAAACTTTGGCAGCTCATTTTTCCTTACTCTACAATGACAGTCTACCTTGGTGTCTTGTCCTTTCACCACACCTCTGCCCTTTGCAGCCATACACAATATAAGTCTTTTCCAGGTCAGGACTCCCCAGAGGCATCTCTTTTGACCCCTGCATACAGAGTCCGCCTTTGAACCTTCACCACCATTGTCCTGGGGCTCTGGTCACTCTGATTTGTTACTGCTTTTCCTATCATGTGGAGTCCACAACCCAAACTGGTATTCCAGCTGAGGTTTGGCCTTCTAGTTGGAGCACTTGGTTAAGCATCAGAATTCCAGTAAAACAGGGATACAATTACATTCATCAAATGCATTCTGTAAATCAGTCTTGCCATTGAGAATGCCCTGACCTCCAATGAGCCCCAAGTTAGGAATTGTTCTTCCTCCACTGTTCCTCTCTCAAGAGTCCAAATTGTCATTTCAAGTCATCCTTAGCTGTGAAAGTCAAAACTAAACAAAAGTAAAGTAAGGTTGCCTAAGAATCACCCCCAGGAATACAGAATAAATAGCCAAATATGATCAGGTGTACTATTTGCTCAATGTAAAAACTACTGAAAAACAAACTGAAAGAGAAATTGGAAAAACAAGCTGGAAAAGTCTTCTAACCTAATAAAGTTTTCTTTTATGAACTTTCCTATCTGAGGACAAATTGAAAGTAGAGTCATCCTTGTGAATGAAGTACAGAAAACATTATTTTAATAGTCCCTACTTTTGACACAAAGCCCTAAATTTACTACTAGCAAGGTATTTACTAGGCCAGGTTTCAAAGCTATTTAATACTCTTGTCCTTAATGCTCAGGACTTACTAGGGGAAGCAGTGAATTTTGAAGGTGTAATGGCAGAGGAGAGAGAGAAGAGGGCCCACGATTCGGGGAGCAGCCCATTAAGCCTGCAGGCCCGATGGTGGGCAGAGGCCAGACCCAAGCTCATTGAGGGAACCATGGGCAGCTGTTTGGCAGGCGCCTTGGCTCCCAGGTGAACAGTTCACCACTGCTCTCACACTGAATTTTGTAATGAAACAAAAGATAATTACCCCCTTAGAAGCTGGGTGTTTGGGTTTCATACCTTCTCATTTGGGTGTTCTTTGTTTGGCCAACAACAAGGACTGATTGAAAAGAAAAACTCACAGAGATTTCAATTACTGTTAATGTTGCCTAAGTGCTTTCACTGTCACAGTATACGGCTTCAACTTTTTAATAAGTTTCCCGTAATTATTACAAGTTTTGGGCCTAATTCCAGCTGAGGGTTTAATGGGACTCATTCTGACAAGATATAGGATATTGTCCCAATAGATGTTCATTTGGAAATGGGCCACTTGCAATTTCAAGTGTGCAGAACTGTGCAAGATTGAAAGCACTGGCAGTATAATTTCCACCTTGTGTTCCAGGCTCTGTGGATTTGTAGCTCATCCAGCCTGTCCATCTGGGGAGCAAACAGCATGTACTCCTTGATGAGAAACCCTGGCCAACCGACCAGCTGTGAAAAAATAGATTACTCTTGTCATTTTTTTTCTCCTAGGTAATTTGCTGGGAGTAAAAATATAATTTCTTAGAAGGTGTGCAGTTAAAAGCAAATCCTAAGGATGTGTCTGATTTGTATTTAAAACTTCTCTACACTTTTATTTGTTAAATTTAATTTTCAACAATACCCTGGCTGTGATAATATTTCCTAATTCAAAAAAGATGGAAAGGTTGGTTTCTGGTATTTGTACACTAAACAAGCACAGGAAGGGGAGTATGGAGGAGAAAGAACATAGGAGGAGGACTCAGCTGGCAGGCGGAGCTGAGCACAGAGAAATGCACTGTTGCTCTTATTACAGGTAAAGGAGATATTATGATGGAATTAAATAACTGTTGAGAAAACAGATATTCCTATTGCCCCCAGGAAGCTAAAACGATAAATTCATCTTTGTAAACCTCTGACGTATAACTTCATCCTTGTGAGAATTCAGAAGGTCATGTTAGATGGATAATGAGGGTAATTCTGGATCAACTGAACTGAAGAGCTGAGAGAGGAATTGTTAATAACAGTCTGAATTGTGATGTAATATGTGACGTCTAGAGGTGTCACGTGTTCACCACGCTATATGTCTTCAGACAGGAGAATTCAACTGTTTTGTTTGTACCCAGCGGAGAGTTAATGATATAATTAGAAATTAAAGAATTTGCAATAATACTTCTGCACAGTGAATTACAAAATATAGACATAAATGAGTGTTTCACGGTAACTTGCTATCTGGAATTTAAGCATTACAGTACTATACCTCACACAATCTTTTGTCCTGACCCAGAAATTCTTAAAACAGAACTCCAAACAGGTGTGTTGGCATTTTAAAAACTTGATATATTAAAGTTACATATTATTTTATTTATTTTGACCCTGACTATAGGTGATTGTACATTAGTATATATATTTACACACATACATGCATGCACAGACATAGGACTTGTATCCAAAGTCTACAATTAAATAAAGGAATCATTTTTACAACTAAAAAAAGGAATGATACTTATAATTCAATAAAAAGAAGCCAAACAAACCAATAAAAATAATAGGCAAAGATCTGAACAGGACCTCCACAAAAGAAGATATACTAATAGGTAATGAGCACATGACAAACTCAACTGCATGAGTTATCAAGGCAATGCAAATTAAAACTGTATTGAGAGGCTTCCCTGGTGGCACAGTGGTTAAGAATCCGCCTGCCAATGCAGGGGACACGGGTTTGAGCCCTGGTCTGGGAAGATCCCAAATGCAGCAGAGCAACTAAGGCCGTGCACCACTGAGAAAGCCCACGCACAGCAAGGAAGACCCAACACAGCCAAAAATAAATAAATAAATTTATTTAAAAAAAAAACTGTATTGAGATACCACTCCACATCCATTAAATTGGCTTATACGGAGCAATAGGAACTCTCAACAGTGCTATATATGCTATATATTATATATAGTCATAATACTAAATATGACGGAACTGAATTCTCACGTTAAAAAAAGAGACTGTCCTTTTAGGATAAAAAACAAAACTCAACTACACTCACCCAACTAAAATAAAACAATCAATGTTGGGAATCACTTTATGTTAGACCAATGCAAACAAATAAAAACAAAAGCAGCAATGTTAGTATTAAAGGATATTAATCTAATATAGAGGATAAACTGTAGCTATCAAAAGTACAGTTTATGAAGAGACTCTAACAGTTGTAAACCTACAGGCATCAAAAAACAGCATCTAAAATAAAAAGCAAAAATATGACAAATGAAGCAGAGCTTGATAAACAAGAATAATAGTGGAAACCTTTAACAGTTAAACAGATCTGGTAAACAAAAAACTAAGCATGGACACAGGGAAACTGAATGAAACAATAGATAAACTTGATTATGTGTGTATTTCTCAATGGAACACTGTCATTTCACTAAAATGTAAACTTTACAAATCAAGGTATATGTATGTGCTGTTCACTGCTATGTTACCAGATCTGAGAAAAGAGCCTAGCATGGAGTTGAGCTTGATAAATATTGGATGAATAAATATCTGCATTCACAAAATTTGACTCTACTTGATTAACAAAACCTTTAACAAAATATTTTTAATGGATGTTTTAAAATTAGAATTTGTGCAAGCTACCCTCTCTGACCAAAAAGGTATACAAGCAGCATGAAATGCCTTTATTTGAAGCTATAAAATCATGTCATAGCAAAAAAAATCATAAAAGAAACCAAATTTACAATTTTAAAAGATACTGAAAAAGTCACCAGGGCTAGATGGGTTCACAGCTAAGCATAGCTAGACATAGAAGAGTTTATTCCAGTGTGACATAAACTGTTACAGATCATATGATAAAATATATTTCTCAAAAGAATGTTTCCTCAATTCATATTATAAAATAATTTAGCACAATTCTAAATAGAAAACATAATAGAAAACTGTAAACCAATATAATTCATAAGTAAGGGCGAAAAATGTTACAGAACATATTAGCAACTGAATCCAACAATGAACCCATGGATAATAATACCATGTAGTCAACTAAGGTATATTCTAGGAATGCAACAGTGACTTAATATCAGGAAATCTGAAATTATAATTCATCACATCATTAAATTAAAGGGGAAAAACCCCATGATCATGATCATATCAATATTTACTAAAAGGGCCTTAGATAAAATTAAGCAGCCATCACTAACATAAAAGCTAAATAAAATAGAATAGATACCAATGACTTAAATATAATAAAGGTTATTTTCCAGTGACTGAAAAAATTATCCTAAATTATGAAACCCTAAACCCACTTTAATTAAAGTTGAGAGCTAGACTGAAGTGCCTGTTATTATCTTTAGTATTTAATAGTAACTTGGAGGTTTAAGAGAATACAACACAGCAAGATAATAAACTAATAGATATAAATATGGGAAAAAAGGAAGCAACACCTGTTTTTGTTGATTATACGACTGTATGCCTTATAAGCCTAAGAGACTCTAGTAAACTACTACTGAAATTAATGAAATAATTTAGCAAAGAGTTTGATACTGTGTAAATTATATAGAAGTCAATATTTCTGAATAAATGAAGAGTGATGTGCCTGAATGGGAATACTTAAAAAACACCAAAAAACTCCAAAAATTAATATACAAATTGAATGTAATTAAAACTGAGATGAGAGGGTTTTTTGAATTAGATCCACTTACCTTAAAGTTTAGATCTAAGAAAAAATGTCCAAAAGAAACTAAGAAAATATGAAGAAGAAGAAGAAGAGACGACATGTCTTACCACATATTAGAACTTACTTCCATTCTAGTGTAATCAAAACAATATCACAGTGGCACTGAAATATTCACTGGGAGATTAGTGTAATAAATAGAGAATCCACAACCAGATCGCTTTATATTTAGAGAGAATTGAATATATATCAGAAATTATTTCAGTTTAGCTAGGAAAGAATGGAAGGTTTAAATGGTACAGACCTAACTGGCTATCCATCTGGAAGAAAATACAGGTGGACCTCTCTCTCTTGCAACTAAAGTAAAAATAAGTCTCAGATAAAGACTAAATTATAAAAAATAAAACAATAAATCTAGGAGATTATATGTGTAATCTAAAGGGTGTAAAAGATCTTTATAATAAAGACAGAAAACCCAGAGATAACAAAAGAATAGATGAACCCACACTGTAGATAAGTGTTAAACATTTATATGGAAGAAGATAACATAAAGTCCACAAAAAAATACATATAGATTTGAGGACATATTGGCAACAGAAATGAGAAATGGAGGGTTAATATCTATAATACATAAAAATCTTTTTTAAATTAATAGGAAAAGATAAATATCCCAATAGAAAAATGGGCAAGAAATATGGAAAGATAGTTTATGCAGAGCAAATCCAAATGGCCACAAACATATAAAAACATGCTAAACCTCATTAAAAGTAAGGAAAAAACAATAATTAACATATTATTTTCTATCTAGTGAAAAGGCAAAGATGAGAGGAAAATGGATTTATATCTCATTGCTGACGAAAATATTAATTGGTATAGCTTTTTTGGAAACAGTCGGCAGCATTTATTAAAACTAAAATACCTTGTAAATCAATTATATTTCAATAAATTTTTTTAAAAAGTTGAATGACTGAACCAATAATATTTGAGCCATTGTTGATTAAAAAAAAAAATACCTAAAGCCTTTGCCCTAGCAATCCTGTACCTCAGAATCTCCCCTAATACAAACACTAATACACAAAAATGTATTTACAAGAAAGTTTATAACAGCACTATTGGAGGTAGCAAAATACTTTAAAGTAAGTGGTGCCTTTCAGTAACAGGAAATTAAACTCTAGTCAAGTCACACTAAGGACTGTTATGTCTCTATTCAAAAGAATGAGTTTGAACTAAACCAATAGAGTTAGAGGACTATCCACTAGTATTATTAAATAAAATTTTAAAAGATACAGAAAGTAAGCATCACATAATAATATAATCCCATTTTTATCGAACAGCGACGTAGAAACCATGTTTGTTCATGACCATACAACGACTGAGAATAATACAAGAGGATATATACCAGGTTGTTAACAGGAGTTCCCTGTATGAGGAAGATTGGTGATGCGGGACAAATGGGTGGGAGAAAGGTGACAAGGAGGAGGAAGCCAAGCAAAAAAGAAAAGTACTACATTTTTAAAGCACACCATAGAATACTACATTCTTGAAGTATAAAGCAAGTAATCCCATTTATGCATTTGCAGGATATCTGTGTGTGTGTGTGTGTGTGTGTGTGCACGCACGTGCATGTGCACACTGTATATATATGTGTGACAGGGAGAGAGAAAAAGAGAACGTGAGAGAAATAATTCACTAGTGTCCCATGGAAAATACTTTTTTAAACTATCTTTAACTTATTTGGGCCCTTTCTGCTCAGATGAATTTTTCAAAATGTTCAGAGGGTGAAAATAATTACAAATTATTTAACAATTTTACAGCCTTTCAGAAGCTCACATTTGCATTCCAGGAAAGAGGAAACACTTGCCTCCAGAAACTTTCTTATGACTGAAATGGTAAGAACTTTATGAAGACTGATAAAAATCACAGAATAATGCATATACAACATAAGTAACTTGAGTCCAGTCTCTTTTACTCTTAGGCTGCCCTTATTAGATTCTTATATCAGAGGGAGAATTATAAAAACCATAAGTATTTCATTAAAAAAATATAAGTTCAAGTTGGCTGTTTAATCAATAGACCGCAAAACCAAATTTAAAATAGGGAAAAAAATACATAAAGAGCCTAGAATTTTTCAACATTCAAAGAATCATGAAATAAAGTTCAATTTTATCTTACAGATCATAAAGGATTTCCATAAGGATAGAAGAAACAGTCCATTCTCATAGACTATAATAGTTTCCTACGGCTGCTATAACAAATTACTGCACACCTGGCCTCAAAAAGCAAAAATCTGTCTTACACAGTTTTAGAGTCCTGATGTCCAAAATCAGTGTCACTGGGCTGATAACAAGCTGTGGACAGATGCACAGTTCCTTTGCAGGCTCCAGGGAGAACCCATTACTTTCCTCTTCCAGCTTCTGGTGGTTGCCAGCATTCCTTGATTTGTGACCACATCACTACAGTCTCTGCCTCTATCATCATTTTGCCTTCTCCTCTTCTGTCTTGTTTGTAATTTTCCTCTGCCTCTCTCTTATAAGGACAACTGTGATTGCATTTATGGTCCACCTGGATAATCCAGGACAATCTCTCCATCTCAGGACCTTTACTTAATTTAGTCACATCTGCAAAGACCCTTTTTCCAAATAAAGTAACGTTACAGGTTCCAGAGATTAGGACTTAATACCTTTGGGGACCATTATCCAGCTTACTATGAACACTGGTAGAATAAATTAGTACAATCTTTATGGAGGATAATTTGTTAAACTATATTTGAGTCCTTAAAAATGTATATATCTTTGATGAAAAGTACCATTGCTAGAAATTTATTCTAATAAAACAATTCATTCAATTAATAGTTAATTTATACAATTATGTGAACATGGATATTTATCTAAAGCAATTATTTATAATAATGAAAAATCAGAATCAGCATAAACACCTAACAATAAAAGATAGGGTTTATAAATTATGCATTCATACAATGAAAAATGAAGTGACAATAAAATAATAATATAAATGTATATCTGTAGACATGGAAAGATATATATGATATTTTAAGTAAAGAATATAAGGTTATCAAACAGTGTGATTCCACTGAATTTTTGTTTGCTTATGTTTTTATGTGTTTGTGTTTATGAATATGAATTTGTATATGTATATATATTCTGAAACACAAAGAATGGAAGTATATACATCAAAATATCAACAGTGATTATCTAAAGGTGATAAGATTATTTTTCTAAAGTGAACATGTATTGCCATAATGATTTTTTTTTAAGTCAAAAAACCAATTTCTGCTACTGGAAATGAAAGACTAAGAGACTACTGAACAACTCCCCTGCAGACGAAAAACCATAAAATCAGGATATAATACAAAAAAGTGCCAATCTGAAGGCAATGGAGAATGAGCGGAAAAGACCAGTTCTGGTGGGAGTACATCCTCAGAGGAGGGGAGCTGTACAAAGTAAGATCCCGCTTGCATAGCCTTTAGCTCAGAGCTAAGTGTAGTTGACATGTAGCATGCAAGGTGGTAGAGTACAACTGGAAAAATCACAGTATTTCTGGCTTGAGTAACCAGAAAAATAAAGCTGGGGAAAATATGACTCTAGACGGTAATGGGGAAATCCTGGAAGGGAAAGAGCCAAAGAAAGAATCTCCAAATTCTTGACCCACATTTCTAACTAATTCATGAATCACACATTCATGGAACTGGCTCAAAACAGCTCCAGCTAGCAACAAAACATCTGAACTGAGGTCTGAGCTGCCACGGCAAGAAGCAGGATTTGCAAATCCAGTTAATAAAATTACACGCTAAAACAAAAGAAGCAACATTCATGTGACAGATGACAGAAAAACAGAATACAGAAACTTCACAGCTTAGCATTCATAGTACCTAGTATACAATTCAAAAGCCCAATCAGGGCTTCCCTGGTGGCGCAGTGGTTTAGGGTCCGCCTGCCTATGCAGGGGACACGGGTTCGTGCCCCGGTCCGGGAAGATCCCACATGCCACGGAGCAGCTGGGCCCGTGAGCCATGGCCGCTAAGCCTGCGCGACCAGAGCCTGTGCTCCGCAATGGGAGAGGCCACAACAGTGAGAGGTCCACGTACCGCAAAACAAAAAAAACCAAACAAAACAAAACAGAAACAGACTCACAGATAAGAGAACAAACTGATGGTTGCCAGAGGGGAGGAAGGTAGCGGATGGGACAAAATAGGGGAAGGGAATTAAGAGGTACAACTCCAGTTACAAAATAAATAAGTCACAGAGAGGTAATATACAGCATAAGGAATATTAGTCAATAACACTTTAATACTTTTGTATGGTGACAAATGGTTAGTAGACTTATTGTAATGATCATTTTACAATGTATTTATAAATGTTGAATCACTACATTGTACACCTGAAACTAACATAATATTTATTGTACATCAGCTATACTTCAATTTTTAAATAGCCAATAGGAAACTTTAAATGAAATTCTTTAAAATATTTCCCAAAAAAGGTCAGAAAAAAAGGAAGACAGTTACATAAAATAGAGTGGACAAGCTGAAAACAAATAATGAAATGGTAGACCTAATCCCAATTACTTCAGTAATTACATGACATTAAACGACTAAACACTCCAATTTAAAGGGAAAGGGCATCAGAATGGTTTACAAAGAAAAAGGACCCAAATATATATGGCCTATAGAAACTGCACTTTAAATATAAAGACACTTATAGGCTGAAAATAAATACTTGGGACAAAACACATCACAAAGACAGTAACATGAGAAGACTGGAATGGTTGGCTTCTGGATACCCATCTATGAGAGCACTGTCCTAACTACTTTTCGGATGGTGTTCCCATCTCCAGTAGTTAGTGTGTGAGTTCAACCAGGACAGCCCTAGCACACAGTCTGCCCTGTACCACCAGCCTCAAACTCATCATATAATCTCTCAACCCCACACTTATTGATTCACGATTGAATTCATGCCTCAAATGTCTTTGAAATTCAAAATATTTTTCTTTATTCTGGTAAACTTCTAATTTATATATCTCAAATGTAATTTCTAAAATATTCATCAAGTAACAATTGTGTGCAAAGTTTGGAGGTAAGGCTATGAGGCTAAAAAGATGACTAAGATAATCATCTCATAGCCTTTGTGAAATGAAGTAGGAAATAAGACCAAGTACAGTTCCTCTTTGCTTGCTATCTAGTAAGGATAAGCTAGGTACACAGAATTTATAAAAATTATATATTATAGATGAGATACCATAATGCTTAATTCTCAGGATTTTCAACTGAGGGTGAAGAAGGGGACATTCTTTTTAACCCAAATATATCAGAGAGTCTGATATGCCTATTCCTCTCCCACCTCCAACCAAGAGATAGGGAGAAATACTGCCATAGTGGTTTAGTGCCTTTGATGGAAGAGCTTCATATCCCTCATATTTCTTAGAGCTAAAAACTGGTGAAAACTTCAGCTACATATAATTATTTTCTAGTTAAGTACACATATATTAATGGCATACTGGAGTTTCATATGAAGTACAATGTAGTAATATAGAAAAAATTATGATGCATTAAATGTACATTCCATCATTTTGAATTTTTACTCATTTGACTCAAATTGCATGGCTATATTTCCAACAAAGCATGAACACCGACCACTGACCTACTGACACACATAAAAGTCTTAAGGATACTCAAACTATGTCTATAGATCTACATGCCGAATAACATAAATACATCATGAGGGGTTACCCCTACAGAGCAAAATGCGTGACCTAGGTCACAGTTAATTGAGTGACCCTGGAGACCTTTGGCTGTGTCCTGAAATGCTGAATGTTGTAGAAGTCAGCTTCCAGGTTACACGAGTTAGCTGTTATCACAAGCTATTTTGGTATTTAAATACAAGCACACGCTATGAACTAGAATCATATTTTCATGGGAAAGAAAAACACAGATTAATTTTTCTCAGAGCTATCCACAGGATGGGGACTAGAGTGAGACAAATGCCTCGCTTGCCTCACTCTGGTTCCAGATGAGAAAAGCCTACTTAGTGAGTCCACACATGTGGAAATCATACTTCTACCATTAACCTGGTGGCAACCATCCCAATAATAGGGATTACTGCTCTTGTCTAACTGCAGAGACTCAAACCTCCTACACTTGCCCTAAAAAACTAAAATGATAGAAACGAACAGAATCAAGTGTTAAAGAGACCCTGATTGACTTTTAACAGATTCAACTATTTTCAGTTACTTGAGTTGTGTTTACATGATGCAAGGTCATCAGTTGATTGGGTTAATTTAGCCCAAGTGTTGACCAAACGTTTCTAAAAGAGGAAAAAATAGCGACATCTGCCATCGTTATTGCGTTGTAGTCAGATAGGTGTCAGCCCTTTAGTTGTGGTTACAGAATACTGAACAGAGACAGAGGCGATTATGAAAATGGTAACTTCAGGTGTCAAATCAACATCTACATACAAATAGCAAAGCATCCCACAGAAACTGGACACTGGTGAATTTAAGCTGATTTTGAAATGTTAAACACATATGACCAACTCCATTTTTAAACTTTTGTCTTTAAGTGTTAAAATCTGGTATTTGTAATGAGAGATGTTGGGAAGCTTCCTATTAAATTGCTTTGAGTATTTTGGTTTGCGCAGGAAAAGTTATTTTTCTTTCTATTTTCAAATTATAAATTTAACATATTTTTATATAGATAACTTGAACACTGCAGAACTGTCAAAAAGCAGAAAGAAATCTCCCATAATCCTACCACCCAAAGGCAACTGTATTGTTCATTTAGATATATTTTCTTCTAATCTTTTTCTTTACATTTTATAGGTAAGATTATGGCAGGCCATTGCTTCATTATCCCTGTGGCTTGATACTACCATTTTCTTTGTACTTATTTAAGAGGCAATTCCTTCATATTTTCAGATGTTATTAAAAATCATGATAGTGTATACTTGGAAAAATTCTTGGAAGAACTATGAGATAATGTTGTTAACAAAGGACTAGAAATATACTGCCAGCAGCCTACCATGTCAACTCCATGCTTGAGACATCAGACATGCATTTCTATATCTGTGCAATTATGACCACAAATTTTATCTCCAAAGGAGTTTCAGAAAAACATTTCATGTATGTCCTGCTATTTTCTTGCAGGGTCTACCTAAAGTGATTCATTAGTAATAAGCTCTCGAATAAAGGATTTTTTGTTATTATTATGTTGTTTATTTCTGTTTTTAATAAGAGCTAGTTAGGAAGTATAACACACACGTTTTCCTATGAAAATCTACTATCAACAGTACCAATTTGCAGGTACTATGTCTTCCTCATCAGAGCCGGGGTGTAATTAACCCCCCACAACAATAACCTTAGCCCAGGAAAGCAGGAAACGAAGTTGGGAATGAGCCAGCTGAACCCGAGATGTTAAGGCTGGGAACATTCCAGAGCTCTGCATCTGGAGGCATCTACTGCCAAACCAGTCCCATCTATAACAAAGGCAATAAAGTCCTCTCTCAGAGGAGGGGAAATCAAAAAAGGTAAAACAATATTGCTTGGTCAGGTTTTTAGCAGCCAGTACCATTCCCCCGTGAGCCTTCTGTTGGCAAACTGGTACCAAGAAAGGGCTAAACAGAACACAGGAAGTCAAGAATTGAAGCTAGAATGCTAATAAAATTCAAAAGAGAAAGCAAATTACAAGGATAATAAAGTCGGTGTAAAGAACATTGTTGTTTTCTTTTTCTCCCCCAAACCCAAGCAATAAATAAGATACAACAGTGCACCCTTCTGGTCAAAATATAAAATGACTGTTCAGATGAAAGTCTAGTCAACATTCTTTCTCTAGTTCCTTGGGGATAATCTCCAAAAGGGTTCCTGGTTTCCTCATCCAGTGTGAGGGTTCATAGCAATGCCCTCACTTGGAGACTTTTTTTTTAAGTGACAAATGCACAAGATTTTCAAACATGAAACTTGTTTCCATAAGGGAGTTTTGTCATTCTGAATGAGGTGAACATTCAGGTTGCGAAGAAAATTGTAAACATCTTTGATGCTTCATTTATTTAATATTTATATGGGTATCTGATGCTTTATTAACTTGGCTTTCTTGGAGCTTTCCTATGGGGCCTTGAATGTGATGAAGACTTACTAAATATTTAATGAATCAATTAATCAAGCAAATTTCTGAAACTCTGGCCCTCAATAAAATCCAAAAACCAATTGTAATATTATATCACAAGTGCAATAGCTCTGGAAGTTTCAATAAAGGGAAGTCCAAAGTACTGTAGAGTGGAAAAACAAGTATGAAAATGCCTAAGAAAGTCTTAGTCCCATTCTTGGAAATAACTATAGGTATGTTGCCACCTATTTTCAAAAGTTAAAGAGTAATCAGAACACGGGTTCCTGAAGAGTAATTGAAATGCAAAATTCCACTCCCTCCCTAATGCAAATAAAAATATACAGCCTAGTATATTAGCCTTCCTTTGCTTTAGATATGCTCATGTTAGAATTTGTTATGTTCAGAGCATGTCTTCATGTATTATTCTTTTGTGGTTATATATGTGAAAGTATCAAAAGACTCAAAATAACATTGTAAAAAGTCAGCAATATTCGCAAAGCATTCATTATCACAATATAACCATGTTTTACATCTCTATAAAAGTATCCATGGTTATCTTACTACCCTTGGTCACCTTGCAGCACTCTGTCTCTTTGAGAACTGTTTTCTGCCTTGACCACAATATCTCAGAATTAATGAGGCTAAGAATTAATGTTTTAGTAAATGGGTACACTTTCTTTGGCACTAGGTTGACATTATGTTATACTTATAAATGCGTATTTGCCACAAGCTGTATCCCAATATAGAGTGCATTACATGGTCTGCTCAAGTAAATGATTCATCTGACAGACAACATCCTAAAAGCATAACAGTATGATTCAGTGTCAGAAAAAATAAATTGTATACATTGATCAAAGTTTGGGAACATTCCTGTAAGGGGCCTGCTCTATACTACTTCCCAGGCACACCAACTAAGAACCTCTATATTGACCATATACAGAGAGTAAGAATTATTAAACATCGTAGAGCTAAAAGTAATCTCAAAGAATTATGAATGCTGATTTCCAAAAATAGGTGTTAGTCTGAAACTTTGCAAAAATCACCCCAGCTACAGGAAATCAATGAAAGCTGTAAAGAAGGTCTCTCCTAAAACCTACACCAAAAAAAAAAAAAAAAAAAGGTTTCCTAAGATACATTTGGGATTCAATTTTTAGCAATAGATCGTCTTGCCTATAAAGATTTCTTCCAGCAAGTTCAAGCCAAGCAAATATCAGACACTATAATGCTAGCATAAAAATTCATCACAGTACAATGGTATGAAGCAGAATTCACCAACAAAAGATCCAGACTTAACAGGGATATCAGCAGGGCGGAAGCAGAGAAGAGGGAAGAACAGAGACTTCCTGAAGAAATGAAAGCCTCTGCTCACTGGCTCCTCAGGGAAGTAGAAGAAACACATTTAAAACTGAAAAATATAGCCAAAGAGAGCAGCCAAGGGTTAATGTTTCTTGAAATAGAGATGAAACTGAGAACAACGAGAAGCAAAGGTTTCCAGAGCAGATAACCTGCTTCCCCAGATCTTGAGAATGCAGGCAGTGAAAGTACTCATATACTATAAAACACCCTGCCTATCACAGAAACACCTGGATCCATGGGCAATAAACCCAAAATGGCACCCATCTCAAACAAAAGCTAAAGAAAGCATCAAGAGATAGCAGGCTGGCTTTGCGGAGTTAGAAGGCTGTGATCAGGAAATGATATAAAATGAGTCGCTTGAAGAGTAGCAGCCATGGACAGGTGGGGGAGATTTATCTGGAGGAGGTCAGGCTCAGTAAATATTTTGTAAAATTAATTTAGAGGGCTGTCAGAACTTAAACAGATGATACAATAAGCTAAGACTTTTAAGAGAGCCATTATATAGTGATATATGAAAGGTTCATGGCGGGTGTACAAGTACAGAAATGATGGCAAAATCTATAACATGACGCAAACATTTGACAACATGCTGAGGTTCATCTGTAAGCCTACTGTGTGCCTAAGCACTGTGGGGGCTGTTGACAGCATGAGGAGGAATAAGATGCTGCTTCTGCCCTCCAGGAGCACAGGAACTAACGCTTCTAGAGTGTTTTAATCTTTACAAAAGTCCTGTGAGATAGATATTATCACTTCCATTTTACAGATAAGAAAATTGAGGTTCAGAGAAGTTAAGTATCTTGCCAAAGGTGCACAGCTAGAAAATTGCTAGGTCAGAACGTGAAGCATGTGATCTTTTCACTAAATCACAGTTTCTAATTGATTACAGAATATATGGCTTTTTTAAAAAGTAGCAACCAATACAAAATAGCATATATTAAAATTAAGAAAATTTGATAAAAGTAAAATGTATGAATATAATGGAGTGTTAATTGTGTCTCCTAGACATCAATGCTAGAGCTGATCAGAAAAGACAGGGATCAAAGAAGACAGAAGGAATCAAACAAAGCAATGGAAGAAGAGGGGGAAACCTCCTGGGAAGAGAACATGATGTGCAGATAGGAAACTGAGCATGGTCCGTTCATGAGGCCTGACCAGAGTTGAGCTAGGAGGAGCCACTATTGAGAAATGCAGACATGGGCAGGTCACACAGAACCTGGAGAGTCTGGTAAGACAGGTGAGATTTAACGTGGTGGGAAAGGGGGCTGCTAAAGATTTCTGAGCAGAAGGGTGAAGGTCCTACTGCCCTACTGTAGTCTAAATCTCTCCTTCTAGTAGTTTTTTTTATAGCTGCTGTAACAAAGCTTAGTGGATCCAATAAAACACCAATTTACTATCTTACAATTCTGTCTGACACGGGTCTCACTGGACAAATTAATGTGCCAGCAGCGCTGCGTTCCTTTCTGGAGACTCTAGGAAGGAATTCCTTTCCTTGTCTTCTCCAATTTCTAGAGGCTGCCTACATACTTTGGCACCTGGGCCCCTTCCTTCATCTTCAAAGCCAGCAACATTACATCTCTCTAAACATTCTTCTGCAGTCGCCTCTCCCTCTGACCACAGGCATAAAAGCTGTCTGCTTTTAAGGATTCATGTGATTAGATTGTGCCCACCTAGATAAACCTGGATACTCTCTCCTGTGGTTAAGGTCCTTAACATGAATCACATCTGCAAAGACCCTTTGCCACGTAGGGTAATATATTCACAGGTTCCGGGAATTAGGATACGGATATTTGGGGGGCTGTTATTTTGCCAACCAGGCACCTATCACCTGCCCCATATGTCTCTAGCCCCCTGTGCCTATAATATATCCTCCTTTCTGTCCCCTGGATAACCAGTCCTCTGCTCAAAATCCTCAATGACGAAAACCACTCACTGAACACCAAACTGCTTAGCCTGGCATTCCTGTCGAGCAACTGGGAGCAGTCCTTTATCAACTGAATAAAGGAATAAAAGCAGTGTATACGGGAGACCTGAGAAAGATGAGAGTGAGGCAGAGGCAATGGATGGGAGGTTGTGAGCAGGACCTGCAGTTGAGTCCAGTGCTGCCGAGAGGCACTCTGTGGCTTCACAGCCAGACCTGCCACTGGGATCTGTGATGCGGGGATGTTACGTCATCCCTTTGAGCCCCAATTACCTGGTCTATTAAAATGCAGATACAAATAGTACCTTCTTCACTGGGTTGTTGTGGAGGTTAACGAAATAGACATAAATTAAATACACAGCAAGCACTTATCACATAGTAGGCTCTCCACAAATGTTACTTTCCTCTCCTTTCCCAACAGAAGAACAAATAAAGCAACTGAATTATAGTGAATGATTCATGAGAACCATCAGAGAGATATAGAGGTATTAAATGTTAGGCTTAGTTCAGGATAATTGCTCTTTCCCTGTGAGTAGAAAATGCCATATTGCTCCTCTTTATGATGTGTGACCATATTTCTACAGAGAACTAATGAAAAATGTAATTAGCGATGAATATTTAATTGAAAAATTATAATCTAGAGAAACAGGGCCTATATGGAAGTGATAAGTACAAAATGAAACTTCTTAAATATGTGTATGTATGTGTGTGTATAATATCATCATTAAAAACCAAATGCTGTATTCATAATGACTAAGCATTAGAAAATGCATGAATTATTCATTTATTCATTCATTCAAATTTACTCATGGAATGCCTTTTATATGCCAGATGTAGCACTGGACACTTGAGATACATTCTGCCCTCTTAGAACTTACATTCTATCTAGAAGGGGGGAGACATATATTAAAAATATATATGCGTACATAATAAATATAATAAATGAATTCTCCAAGATTTTTTCATGAGCCCTTAGTAAATAAAACCAATATGCAGATCTAAATTGGATTTTAATTTCATAAGTTTTTTTCACATTAAAGCAGGAAGAAGCGTTAAGAAACATTATTCCAAGACAAAACCTATAAATAAGGCAAGAAGCCTTAATAATATTATTCTTTTAGTTTTTCTTCCAGTTTTACTGAGATATAATTGACATACAGTACTGTGTAAGTTTAAGGTGTACAGCATAATGCTTTGACCTCTATACATCGTGAAATGATTACCACAATAAGTTTAGTGAACATCCATCATTCCATATAGATACAAAACAAAAGAAAAAGAAAAAAATATATTTTTTCCTTGTGATGAGAAATCTTAAGATTTACTCTCTTGACTTTCACATATAGCATATAGCAGTGTTAATTACATTAACCGTGCTGTACATTACATCCCTAGTACTTATTTATCTGGAAGTTTATAAACTGGAAGTTTATACTCTTTAACCACCTTCATCCAATTCCCCTTCTCCACAGCCCTCAAACACCCCCACCCCCACCACTGGTAAGCACCATCCTGATCTCTTTTTCTATGAGTTTGTTTGTTTGAAGTATAATTAACCTATGACACTATGTTAGTTCTTGGTGTACAACATAGTCATTCGATGTTTCTATACATTACAAAATGATCACCACAATAAGTTCAGTTACCATCTGTCACCATAAAAAGATAATATATTATTATTGACTATATTCCCCACACTGTACATTTCATCCCTATGACTCATATATTTTGTAACAGGAAGTTTGTATCTTTTAATTTTTCTCACCTATTTCACTCAGTCCCCCACCTCCTCCCCTCAAAAATCAATTACTCTTAAGAGTATGTATACTCCTAAGAGCATACATATTCTCGAGTATATAGAGAAGTACAATGTTTATGTTTATGCTTCCACATTACTTTTAAAATGTTTAGAGATAGCTAAAATAAACCCATATATGCAGCAATATACAGCAAAAGGATACATAACATAGAACAAAAGAAATAAAGAGGAAAAGAGAGAGGGAAAAAGAAAGAGAGAACCAGGGAGGGAGAAAGGAGGAGGGAAGGAAGGAAGAAGGAAGACTAAATAAAAATAACAGTGGGAAAACAAGATGAGTCCTGGAACACATGTTTCTTTTTTGGAAATTGCTGGAAATTTGGCTCTGAGTTACTTAGCAGACAAAGCAAAGAAGGAACATGACTACTAACAATAATCAAAGAGTTCTAAAAATAAAAATAGACATGTGTCTGAAGAGAAGCATACCTTTATTTGCTCCAAGACCTAAGAGGACTCTCTCACACAGATTTTTGTAATACCTGTAATACCACATCTTCAGCAACATCCAGTGATCAGCTGCTAGATGTTTCATAACTGGTTTGAAGGAGGCACTGTTTTGAGGGACTATGGTGTAAATACTCCAACCATGGCCAAATTAAAGCTACCAACATGATGTAGTTTCTGAACTCGAGTTGCAAAGAGATATGCAACAGCACATCATATAGTATTTTCTTCATACAAATATGATAGATGTAAATAATCTCAAGACCATAGATAATCATAAAATGCAGTCTTTTAAAAAAAGTGATGTTTTAAATATGTATTACCTATCTTGTATTTTTTTTATCTTTTTGTATTACCTACCTTTTAAATACAACTTATTTTATGTCAACTTTGGGTAATTATTAATAATGGCTGAACATCCCTAGACTACATAGCGAATTTTCCATGTTTGTTTCTTTAACACTCCTCAACATAGGCTTATTGTACACCACCAAAGAACAATTCAGTGAAAGTAATTTGATGAAAGGCCAAATCATCGTACACCTGCAGGACCAGAATCATCCAGTTATAAAATGTTAAATTTTAACACCAGTGTCTTCAGTACACTGGATGGCTGCAGATGAGTGGCAGAGAAAGGAGTGGAATTCCAGCCAGCACTTCAAGACTGATACCTCACAGCTGTGCCAAAGACACACAGTGAGCAGCCTCAGCAATGCAAGTATGTTGCACCATGAACGCTTTCCTCTACTCACGTCTGAGGAGAAAGACTGGAAGCCACTGATCTTGACAAATGAATGAAGCAAAGATTCTTTAGATATTGTAATATTGTCAAGTATAGGTATAGTTAAGTAGCTGAGCTTGGTAAAACCTGGAGTAAAGGAAATTCCAGAAGCCTGAAAAATGAATTGTCTAGTCAACTGGATGTAGGAGGCTAGAGCTGTGGTCTTCTTAAGAAAGTCGAAAAACATCCCTGCCTGTCCAGAAGACCACTTTACCTGTGCACAGAGGCCAGCTAAGCTAATGTACCTGACCACTGCAGCACCCTGTTGTGAACATAGCTACAGTCTAAATGTCTCTCTTGACTGAGACATTAAAATATTCAAATGAATCATACATTTGAAGAAAACATTCTCAAGATAATTTCATTCTGCTACCACAGTTTCATTGATTTTATATATTCCTTTACTTATAAAAGACATTCAAAGCAACTTACCCTAGTGGATTTTGACATTTTCTGGCCCTTAGAATACTATCAACTTCAATTAGTTGAAGTAACAATATCTTATCAACAGGAAGACATTTTGAGGATGAAAACGTCAACATCAGACACAATCAATTTTAAGGAAACATTAAAAGCCAAATTTATAAAACAGACAAATTAGCGGGATATAATTTACATTTCTAGAATTTTCCTGACTTCACAAAAGCATTCACTTCAGGGATCCTTCAAATTGTAGATTGCTCTTATGCATCTGAAATATTAACTAACTTACAGACATTCCATTTTTTGGACATACTTACGGTGTTAATCTAGGCACACTGCAATGAACAAAGCCTAACTCTTCTACATGTAAACTGATGGAAAAGAATGCTTCTAAGCAGAACACGTAATATCGTAAGACTATTATGCTCAATATTCCTGCAGTATTTCTATTGTGCATACCAGGTAAAAGCACTACATTCAGTACTCAGGAAACCTGGATTCTAATCTCAGTTGAGTCATTAACTAGGAATTTGGCTTGAAGCAAAACCTCTGTATGCTTCAGTTTTCTTTACTATCAAAGAGAAATAAAAATATGAGAAAACAGAAGTAAAAACAACATACAAATCCAAGTGGTGCTGACTTTTCCCTTCTCAAAAATGGCTGACTAGTTTATTTGAAATGAATCTTACTGCCATAAAACACAATAAACGCTGGATAAAATTAAACAAAGATTTACCTGAAGGCATCAGAGAGCTACCAAGACAGTGAGGATTTGAAAGGCTAAGATCTTACAGAGAAAAGAAATTCAGACAGGTGAATTGGCATCACTTTTCCCTTTGAGGTATTTGTAAATTCTCAAGAAGCAGCTGAGAGACAAGAAAAACTAAACAGAAAATAATGTCTACAAGTCTTTAGAGCTCAACTAATTTACTACAGTCTCATAGGCTGAGGGAAAACTTGGGGTTCAGAGTCCACTCAGGATGAAGGGCATAGGTAAACACCCTTAAATGCTATAACTTAGGAGTATGAACTCCAAATTGAAGAGCCTTCACAGAAACTGAAGCCCAGCTTTGAATCTGCTCAATGAACGGATTAAACGAAATTATATGCTCCTAGGCTACCTGCATGCTAGAAACAAGTGTAAATCTTCTCTGAAGTAAGATATGATCCAGAGACTCAAATTATCTCTATAATTTTTATGCACAATGACCAGCATCCAACTAGAAGTAACACAGCATGGCCAAAAAAAATAGCTAAAAATCAAAATAATAAAAGACAACAGAAATAAACCCTTAGAAGATACAGATACAGAATTATCACATAAGGATTTTAAAGCAACTAAGTATTATGTTTTAAAAAGTGACAAAATGGAGAATCTCAGCAAAGACCTGAAAATCATAAAGAAAAATTCAAAGAAATTACAGAAAGTTTTAAAATCCAATAAATGAAATTGAGGACTCAATAAATAGATTAAAAAGCAAAATAAATGAGAATCAAGATGGTGGAATAGAAGGACATAGAGCTCAACTCCTCCCACAAATGCATCAAAAATACATCCACATATGGAACAATTCTCACAGAATACCTATGAACACTGGCAGAAGATTTAAAACAATCAAAATTACAAGAAAGAGCACCACATACCCAGTAGGATGAAATTTAAAAAAAAAAAGGAATCAGGACAGGCCCTGTGCCCCTGGGAGGGAGCTGTGAAAGAGGAAAGGTTCCCTCACTCTGGGAACCCCCTTCACTGGCTAAGAGATCAGCAGGGACAGAAAGGGAGCTTCAGAAGCTCAGAGGAGACTGCAGCAACCAGGCTGCAGCTGGCAGAACAGAGAGAGACCAGTACAAATGGTCCATGTCACCCTGCTGCATTCCCCAGCCTAAGAAACCCACCTGCCGGTGTGTGCAGGGGCTGGGTACTGAAACTCAGGCTTCAGCAGACAGATCCGGGGAGATGACTGGGGTTGGCTGTGCAGAGACAGCCTAAAGGGGCTGGGAGTGTGGTATGGGCCGCAAACAGGGGTGTACTCGGATGGAGCTCAGGTCCACCAAAGAAGCGCCATTGTTAACAGGTGCTCAAAGGGAGGGGTGACATCTTCCGCCATAGCAGCTTCACTCTCAGCATCCTCACAGCCAGTGCAACTCCACCTCTGTGAGCTCTGGAAGGGGGAGCGTGAGAGCACTGGTGAGTTGCCCACACACAGCAAGGATAAAATCTGAGCCAATCCCCAGAGGCCACATGACTTAGGAAGCAGAGCTGAAATCTGAGCTCTTTCCCCATGGCTGTGCAATCCACAGATTTACAGCACCACCCCTGGGCCTTTGTAAAGTCAGCACCCACAGGACATCCAAATGGATTACTGGTGCTCCTACGGCTAGAGTGGGTCTTGCATTAGCAGCTGCGAGCTTTGTGGGCACCTGCAGAGGTGGGGCTGGAGTCTGGGCTGATTCTGTAGCTCCCACGGCAGGTCTAAGTGCACAAGTACTGAGGTCCTGGTACCTGACTTCAGTGCGTCTGTGCCTACCGATCTGCACTGGTGGCTTTGTGAGCACAGTGCCTGAGGGACACCAAGCCCTATTTCTTGTGTTCCCATGGTTGAGGTGTAGCTGAGGGCAGTGCAAATAACAGCGTACTTTCTGAGCCCCCACAATGGGTGACAGGCAACACCACAGGGCACACTCCCTGGTGGACAGCTCCTGCGGAGGAATACTCAGTGGCTCCTCTCCCAGCGGGCATGCTCCTGTCCCCCCTATTTCACATCTCAGCTCAGAAACAGATCTGGGGTCTTCTACTCCAACAAGTGGGGAGCAGAGCCTGCCCCCAACAGGGCTGTGACAACCACAGAGCAAAGAGAAGGCTTTGGTCACCACAACACCAGTCACACCCTCCGTCAAGGGGATAACGGCCAGTACACACTGAGGAAAGACGCAGCAGACATCCATGCTAAAAACAGCCCTTGCACAAAAAATATTAGACTCATGCAGGCTACACAAGGACATGCCCACATAAAAACAGCCCTTCAAGACCACAGTAGATAACTGTTTCTCCTAAACTCATAGAGTCAGAGAAATATAAATAAAATGAAGAAGCAGTGGAACCACTCCCAAAAGATCAAAAGAATTCCCCTGAAAGAACAAACGATGAAATAAACCTTTCCAGTCTACTACACTCCGAGTTCAAAAAGGAGGTAATAAAAATACTGAAGGAATTAAGAAAGGCTATCGATAGAAATGCAGATTACTGTAAAAAGGAACTAGAAACGATAGAGAAGAGCCAAGTAAAATTAGAAAACTCATTCAGCAAGATGAAAGCTAAGCTAAATGCAATAAATAGCAAACTGAATAATGCAAAGGAATGAATAAGTGATCTGGAAGATAGATTAATGGAAATCACCCCATCAGAACACCAGACAGAAAGACAAATTTAAAACAAAAAGCAATATACGAGACCTATGGAATAATATAAAGCATACCAATCTATATATAATAGGGATCCCAGAAGGAGAATAAAGAGAAAAGGAGATTGAAAATATATTTGAATAAACTACAGCTGAAAATTCCCCAAACCCAAAGAAGAAAACAGATATCCGGGTACAGGAAGCACCAAGGTCTCAAACAAGATGAACACAAACAGACCTACAACAAGACAAATTATAATTAAAATGGCAAAAGTTAAAGGTAAAGAGAGGATTCTAAAGGTGTCAAGAGAAAAACAAAGAGTTAATTACAAAGGAACCCCCATAAGGCTATTAGATGATTTCTCTACAGAAACGTTGCAGGCCAGAGGGAGCAGCAAGATATACTCAAAGTCCTGAAAGGGAAAACCCGTCAACCTAGGATACTCTACCCAGCAAGATCATCATTTAGAATAGAAGGAGAGATAAACAATTTCTCAGATAAGCAAAAACTAAAATAATACAGCAATAGTAAATATATTTTAAAAGAAATATTCATGGTCTTCTCTAAATAGAAGAGAAGCAAGAATACATAGGAAAGAGAAAAACACAATTGGAAAGTAAATCTCTTAAATAAGCCAGTACACAGATTGAAAAGAAAAAATTCAGGGGTGGGGGGAGTGAAAGCAATGATAACTACAATGAATAGCAAAAGGATAAACATCAATATGTAAAAGAGGACATCAAAATCATAAAATGTGGGGAGGAGAGTAAGAAAATGTAGATTTTTTTTTTTAGAATGTGTTTAGTGACTTCCAGTCTAAAAGCAAGTAGATATAGTAATGGTTAACATGCTTGAAAAACAGGGTAACCACAAATCAAAAAAATACAATATATTCACAAAAACCCAAAAGAAGAGAACACAAGCATACTATAAAAGAAAACCATCAAATCACAAAAGGAAAAAGAAAAAGAAGAAATACAAAATCAACTGGAAAACAAGGTTTAAAACGGCAATAAATACATTTCTATCAATAATTACCTTAAATGTCAATGGACCAAATACTCCAACCAAAAGCCACAGAGTAGCAGATTGGATATTAGCAATAACACTATAAAACAGAGGATGGAGTAAATGGAACTAACATGTCCAGGAGGTACTAACCATACTAAATCAAACTAAATTTAATAAGTCAAAGATGCATGTAAAAACCTCTAGGGTAACTACTACAAGAATAATAAGAGAGAGCTAATGGTGGAGAAAGAAAGGGCCATAAAAGGTAATACAAAAGAAGGCAAGAAAGGAAAGAAAAAGAGAAAATAACTGTGACAAAAGGAAAAAAAATAGTGAAGTGTTATATTTAAATTGAAATATATCACGAATTCCATCAACTGAAAACAGATATGTATTCCAAATAAAAGGCAAAGATTTTCAGATCAATTTAAAACACCTCAAAGACTCAGAAAGGCTGAAAATAAAAAGACAGAAAATTATATACCATAAGAACAATGTAATACTAATCAGAAAAGACAGCCTCTTCGATAAGTGGTGCTGGGAAAACTGGACAGCTACATGGAAAAGAATGAAATTAGAACACTCCCTAACACCGTAAACAAAAATAAACTCAAAATGGATTCAAGACCTAAATGTAAGGTCAGACACTATAAAAGTCTTAGAGGAAAACATAGGCAGAACACTCTATGAAATAAATCATAGCAAAATCCTTTATGACTCACTTCCTAAAGAAATGGAAATAAAAACAAAAATAAACAAATGGTAACTAATGAAACTTAAAAGCTTTTGCACAGCAAAGGAAACCATAACCAAGATGAAAAGACAACCCTGAGAATGGGAGAAAATATTTGCAAATGAAGCAACTGACAAAGGATTAATCTCCAAAATATACAAGCAGCTCATGCAGCTCAATATCAAAAAAATGAATAATCCCATCCAAAAATGGGCGGAAGAGCGAAATAGACTTTTCTCCAAAGAAAATGCACAGATACCCAACAAACACATGAAAGCATGCTCAACGTCACTAATCATTAGAGAAATGCAAATCAAAACTACAATGAGGTATCACCTCACACCAGTCAGAATGGCCATCGTCAAAAAATCTACAAACAATAAATGCTGGAGAGGGTATGGAGAAAAGGGAACCCTCTTGCACTGTTGGTGGGAATGTAAATTGATACAGCCACTATGGAGAACAGTATGGAGGTTCCTTAAAAAACTAAAAATAGAACTACCATGTGACCCAGCAATCCCATTACTGGGCATACACCCTGAGAAAACCATAGTTCAAAAAGAGTTATGCCGCAAGAGGGAAGAGATATGGGGATATATGTATATGTATAATTGATTCACTTTAAAAAAAAAAAACTGGCTTAAAGCTTTACTGACAACAGGTAAAATCAAGTTTAAGGTAAATATCATTACTAGAAATGGGAAGAAAGATTCAAAATAATAAAAGGGACAATATGCTAGGCATTGTGGCAATTCTGCTTCACACTTGCAAATGTACTAAGTATTGACAGAGAACTAAAAGGAGAAATAGACAAATTCACCTGATGTTGGAGATCAAAATATCTGTCTATATAACTGATAGAACAAGCAAAGATCATAAAATGCAATCCCCATCAAATTAGCAATGGCATTTTTCACTGATCTAGAACAAAAAAATTTTTAATTTGTATGGAAACACAAAAGGCCCCAAATAGCCAAAACAAATCTTGAGAAAGAAGAATGGAGCTGGAGGAATCATGCTCCCTGACTTCAGACAATATACTACAATGCTACAGTAATCAAAACAGTATGGTACTGGCTCGAAAACAGACACATAGATCAATGGAACAGGACAGAAAGCCCAGAAATAAACCCACACTTATGGTCAATTAATCCATGACAAAGGAGGCAAGAATATACAATGGATAAAAGACAGTCTCTTCAATAAGGTGTGCTGGGAAAACAGGACAGGTACATGTAAAAGAATGAAATGGAACATTCTCTAACACCATATACAAAAAAAAAAAAAAAAAAACTCAAAATGGATAAAAAAACCTAGATGTAAGACCAGATACTATAAAACTCCTAAAGAAAAACATAGGCAGAACACTTTCACATAAATCACAGCAATATTTTTTTGGATCCATCTCCTAGAGTAATGGAAGCAAAAGCAAAAATAAACAAATGGGACCTAATTAAACTTAAAAGCTTTTGCACATCATAGGAAACCATAAACAAAACAGACAATCTACAAACTAGGAGAAAATATTTGCAAACAATGCAACTGACAAGGGATTAACCTCCAAAATATACAAACAGCTCATACAGCTTAATATCAAAAAAACAAACAACCCAATCAAAAAATGGGCAGAAGACCTAAATAGACATTTCTCCAAAGAAGACGTACAGATGGCCAACAGGCACATAAAAAGATGCTCAACATCACTAATTATCAGAGAAATGCAAATCAAAACTACAATGAGGTACCACCTCACAGTGGTCAGAATGGCCATCAACAAAAATTCTACAAATAATAAATGCTGGAGAGGGTGTGGAGAAAAGGGAACCTTCCTACACTGATGGTGGGAATGTAAATTGGTGCAGCCACTATGGAAAACAGTATGGAGGTTCCTTAAAAAACTAAATGTAGAGTTACCATATGACCCAGCAATCCCATTCCTGGCATATACCCAGAAAAGATGAAAGCTCTAAGTCAAAAAGATACATGTACCCAAAAGTTCACTGCAGCACTATTTACAATAGCCAAGACATGGAAGCAACCTAAGTGTCCATCAACAGCTGAATGAATTGTATAAACTACAATATATAAAATAGATAAACAACAAGGACCCACTGTATAGCATAGGAAACTATATTCAATATCTTGCAAATAACCTATAATGGAAAAGAACCTGAAAAAGAATGAATATATTAATGTATATATTGTAAATTCATATACATATAACTGAATCACCTGAAACACTGTAAATCAACTATACTTCAATTTAAAAATAAATAAATAAGATCATGAAATAATTAGATGATTTACATTTTACAAAATTGACCTAACTGACTTTTACAGAAAATTACAACCAGAAACTGCAAATATACATTCTTTCCAAATATACATGGGACATTTACCAAAACTGACCATATTCTGGTCCATAAAGCAAGTATCAAAAATGTTCAAGGATCAACATGTTAAAAGCATGCTCTGCCCATAACAAAATTAAGCTACAAATCAAGGCGACAAGAACAATAATAAAATGAACAACAAAATATCTAAAAAACCCACAAATGTTTAGAACTTTATCAATGCTCTGGATAATCCATGAAGCAAAGAAGAAATCACAGATGTTTCCAGTTTGATTTTTAACACCTTTATATATACAAAAATTGTACATATTTAAAATGTTTAATCAAGCAGACCTGACATGTTACACACCTGTGAAATCAACACCCCCCCAAAGTTTTCTTGTGCCCCTCCCTGTCCCCTATTCCCCAGAAAACCACTGATTTGCTTTTTATCATTATAGATTAGTTTGTATTTTCTAGAATTTTGCAGACATGGAATAATCTAAATTGCACTATTTTGTCTGGCTTCTTTCGCTCAGTATAATTATTTTTGAGTTTTATACATATTGCTGCAGGCATCAGTAGTTCATTGCTTTCTGTTGCTCAGCAGTATCTCATTGTATGGTTATATCACATTTTATTTATCCACTGATCTGTTAACAAACATTTGAGGTTGTTTTCAGTTTTGGGCTAGTACAAATAACACTGCTATGAATATTAGTATACAAGTTTTTGGATGGACATATGCTTTCACTTCTCTTGGACAAAGGTGACATTGAAGTATAGTGGGTAAAACTGGTCCTTTTAACATGATGCTATGTCAGTTGTCCAAATGAAAAAAGAAATAAATCTCAATCCATCCCCCACCAAACTTACATCATACACGAAAATCAATTCCAAGTACCTTGTACATCTAAATGGAAACAGTGAAAGCATAAAAGTACTAGAAGATAGCATAGGAGAATATCCTCAGGACTTTGAGTTAAGCAAAAGTTTCTTAAACAAAACACAAAAGCACTAGCCATAGAAGAAAAGAGTGATGAATTTTGCTGCATTAAAATTAAAGATTTCTGCTCATCAAGAGGCACCATTAAGACAGTAAAAAAGCAAGCCACTGCATGGGACTATTTGGGGGATTACATGTATCCCACAAAGGCAGAATAAAGAACTCCTATAAATCAATCAGGAAAATAAAAAGACAATCCAATAAAAAATTGGTAAAAGGAACTTCACAAAACAGTATATTCAAATGGCCAATTAACTATTAAAAGATGGTCAACATCAGGGCTTCCCTGGTGGCGCAGTGGTTGACAGTCCACCTGCCGATGCACGGGACACGGGTTTGTGCCCCGGTCCGGGAAGATCCCACATGCCACGGAGCGGCTGGGCCCGTGAGCCATGGCCGCTGAGCCTGCACGTCCGGAGCCTGTGCTCCGCAATGGGAGAGGCCACAACAGTGAGAGGCCTGCGTACCGAAAAAAAAAAAAAAAGCCCACAATGAGATACCACCACAAACCCACTGCAATAGCTAAACAAACTGGAATACTCAACTGTTGATTGTTGATGAGGATATGGAACAAGTGGACCTCTCATAGACTGTGGTATGCATATCTGATGACCCAGCAATTCTTCTAGGTACATACTCACTAGAAATATGTTCACGTGTCACCAACACAGACAGACATGTGCCAGGATGTTCACAGGAGCCTCATTCAAAATAGCAAAAAACAAAACTAAACTGGAATCAATGTCTATCAACAGAAGAATGTAGTTTATTCACGTAACAAATACTTTAAAAGCTATTAAAATAAACAGGGTACTATCACATGCAACGACATGGATGAATTTTACAAAGAACGTTGAGGTAAAAAGCTAGACTCAAAAGAAGATGTACTGTACAATTCAATATATTTAAAGTGCAAAAATGCATAACACTAATAAAGGAGTTGGAAGTTAGAATTATCTTTTTCTGTGTGTATGGTAAAATATACAAAATATAAAATAAACCATTTTTAAGTGTACAGATTACTGACATTAAGTGCATTTACATTATTGTGCAACCATCACCACTATCCATCTCCAGTCTGAACTTCCATACCCATGAAACAATAACTCCCCATTCTCCCCTCCCCCATGCCCCTTGGTATATACTAATTACTTTCTGCTCTATGAATTTGACTACAGTAGGTACCTCATAAGGATCACACAGTATTTGTCCTTTTGTGTCTGGTTTATTTCACTTAGCATAATGTCTTCAAGGTTCTTCCATGTTTCAGCACGTATCAGAATTTCCCTCCCTTTTAGGACTGAATAATATATATGTATCACATTTTGTTTATCTAGTCATCTGTCAACGAGCATTTGAGTTGTTTCCACCTTTTGTCTATTGTGAAAAATGCTGCTACAAGCATTGGTATACAAGAATCTGTTTGAGTCCCTGATTTCAATTCTTTTAGTATATACTCAAAAGCAGAATTGCTGAATCATTTGCTAATTCAGTGTTTAATTTTGGGGGAGAACTGCCACACTTTCCCACAGTGGCTGCACTATTTTATATGCCCATTAGCAATGCACAAGGGTTCCAATTTCTCCATCCTCACCAACACTTATTTCCCAGGGTGTCTGTCTTTGTCTTGTTTTGTTTTGTTTTGATAATAGCCATCCTGATGAAAGTGAAGTGGTATCTCATTAGGGTTTTGATTTGCATTTCCTTAATGACCAGTGATGTTGAGTACCTTTTCATGTACTTATTGGCCATTTGTATATCTTCTTTAGAAGACATGTCTATTCCAGACCTTTGCCCATTTTTTAATCAAGTTGTTTTGAGTTTAGGAGTTCTTTATATATTCTGAATATTAATCCTTGATTTGGAAATATTTTCTTCCATTCTGTAAGTTGCTTTTTCATTCTCTTGACAGTGTCCTTTGATGCACAAAGGGTTTTAATTTTGATGAAGACCAATTTATTTTTTCTTTTGTTGCCTATGAAGAGTTATCATCTTTGATGATGAGAGAGGAATTAGAGGATGATCAAGAGCATGAGAGGCGCTTCTGAGGTGCTGCTAGTGTTCTACACATTTATAATTTGTGCGTTTTTCTGGTTACGCATTCTGTATGTTTGTATGACTGGAAAACAGAAGTTAAAAGGATAGTCAATTTAGTGTGTTTGGTCTGGTTTAGTGATCAATTTAGACCACTCCTGTGCTAAGTCAATTGACTGCAGAAATCAGCCATTACATAGGACCAAAAATCAGTTTTACTTATATAAAAGATTTATTTTTAAATGCTTATTTTCAAAATATTTAAAATTAATGTTAGATGTATTTATTTTTTTGTTTAAGTGGTAACAATATTGCTAAATTACAATAATTGACTATTCAGAATATAGCTAAGCATTGTTCTCCTAGGTTGCCAGTTTTCTAAAGTCAGAGATTGCCTCCTTCACTATTACAGTGCTTGTAAGACAATTAATTATGCACTGATATCAACTCTGAAGGGCAGTCTGGCAAAATGTATCCCAAAAAACTTTAAAATGTACTTGCTCATTAATTCATCTATTCGAGTTTTAGGAATATATCCAGAGGAATAACTGAGCAAGTAAACACAAATATATGCAGGGATATTCCCTGAAGCATTGTTTATAACAGCAAACAAATGGGGATTGGTTAAATGAAATATGGTCTATACATACTATAGAATAGTATACATCCATTGATTTTATAATTCAAATCTATATTGACATGAAAAGGTAAAAGATTTACTTACATTCTAAGTGCAGTTTAGAAAACCAATGTGTATAGTATAATCTCATATTCTAATGTGAAAGAAAAATCAGGAAAGACAGACATCAGCATCTTAGTGGGGCTGTCTCTGGGTGGTGAAATTTCAGCTGATTTTTCCCTTAATTTGCCCATTTATAATTCTAAATTTTCTACAGTGAAATGTATTATTTTGTATTAAACACACTCAAAAAGTGGTTTTCCCTACTTCCCTAAGGAAGTGAAAAGTGTCATCTTGGATCAGTTTTATCACAATTTAATTATTAGTGTATGAGATGGCATTTTCAGTTTTCATTAAGTAGATATGTTTACACATGCACAAGCACACACATAGGTAAATATGATGAAATGACAGTCTTCATAGCAAGCCAATATATTCCAATTTTAGATTAAAGTTTCCATGCAACCTTGCAAATAAGGGGGACTTTACCAGAGCAATTGATTCTTTTCTCTCACTGTGGGGAAGGGCTGACATTGGTGAATCATTAAGATAGACAGTTTCTACTCTATTTAGTTTCTGCCAGAAACCAAAATCCACATTCAGCATGTTAACAAAAAAGTCCATGCAGTCTTTACCAAAATGTCAACAATATAGTATATCCCTGGGCCATATAACTACTGGATTTCATGCTGGGGGAAATGTTTCAAGAAAGGCCTGAGAACCATTCTGAGTTACGAGAAGTGCAGAGCTGCAAATGTGTTGATCTGAAAGTATGATATTGACGTCTTCAGAGAAGAGACTCTCATACTCCAAAATGGGTTGAATGACAGAAGGCTCATTTGAGGCTTATGACACCGTGGCTTACACCTAGCTGTCTCCTGGATGCCTCTATAAGAAAAACTTTTGAATATAACACATGATAACCTTTGTCAGTGAAGTAACTCCCACCTCAACTGCATTCTGGAATTTATCATTTCCTAGTGTGTAGATCTTACGAGTGGTATATTCTTCAGTCAAAAATATGACTCATCAACTAATAATTCTGGACTTCTCTCTGTATCACCACCCAAATGGACAAGTCTATTTACAACTACACATTTTGAAAATGAATCAGTTTTGCAAGTTCAGTTGATCTCAATATTTTTTTAATCAACCAACCTTTCCAAAATTTGGTGAATTATATTCAAACAATATAATTACATTTACAAATAATCAGTATTGTTTTTTTAATAAATTTATTTATTTATTTTTGGCTGCATAGGATCTTCGTTGCTGCGCGCAAGCTTTCTCTAGTTGTGGTGAGCGGGGGGCTACTCTTCGTTGTGGTGCATGGGCTTCTCATTGCGGTGGCTTCTCTTCTTGTGGAGCATGGGCTCTAGAGCGCAGGTTCAGTAGTTGTGGCGCACGGGCTTAGTTGCTCCATGGCATGTGGGATCTTCCTGGACCAGGGCTTGAACCCGTGTCCCCTGCATTGTCAGGCAGATTCTTAACCACTACGCCACCAGAGACGCCCATTTTGATTTTTACTTACAAAAATCCAGAAAATGAACTGAAGACTGGCCTTGTGAATTAAACCCTGTTCTGCTATCAATGCCTTGTACCAGGTTCCAAGGTGAGCAGTGCAATGCTGCAACTTTGATCAGAGACTAGCAAAGGGCATTTCAAGAAAACTCCCAGTAAAAGGGATTTGGGGAACACTATAAACAACTCATATTCCCATAGGAATTCATGTTGCAAATTAACACATTAAAGACTCTGTGAACCCAGAAATAAACTTTTAAAACTTTGCTTCATCTGGTGTTCCCATATCTACTAAAAATCCATATTTGATAAACACCACCTAAGCATAAAGGAGGTATCTGGAATACTGTGCAATAGAGATATAATGTAAGCCATATATGTCATTTTAAATTTTCTTATAGCCATGTAAATATAAATTAAAAGAGCTGAAATTAATTTTATTAATATATTTCATTTAACTCAATATATACAAAATATTTTTCAACACATAATCAATATAAAATTATTAAAGAAATATATTTTTTGTAATAAACCTTTAAAATTCAGTGTTTATTTTACACTTACAGATCATTTCAATTCAGACTAGCTGGGTTTCAGGGGCTCAATAGCTACAGGTAACTAGTGGCTACCTAACTGAACATTGCACATGTAGAAGATTAATGATGATATGAATTTAAATGTTTAAAATATTTAACAAATTGATTTTTAAAACAGCTAAAAAACAAATGATGTACAGGATTATTATATATTAACAATGACTATTTAGACAATGGTACTAGTTTGAAATGTAATTCTACTTTACAAGTGGAATCAGAATTGTCTATGTCCAGTGACTTTTTCTTTTAATAACATCTTTATTGGAGTATAATTGCTCTACAATGGTGTGTTAGTTTCTGCTGTATAACAAAGTGAATCAGCTATACATACATATATATGTCATCTGCAAACAGTGACAGCTTTACTTCTTCTTTTCCATTTTGAATTCCTTTTATTTCCTTTTCTTCTCTGATTGCTGTGGCTAAAACTTCCAAAACTATGTTGCATAACAGTGGTGAGAGTGGGCAACCTTGTCTTGTTCCTGATCTTAGTGGAAATGGTTTCAGTTTTTCACCATTGAGGACAATGTTGGCTGTGGGTTTGTCATATATGGCCTTTATGATGTTGAGGTAAGTTCCCTCTATGCCTACTTTCTGGAGGGTTTTTATCATAAATGGGTGCTGAATTTTGTCAAAAGCTTTTTCTACATCTATTGAGATGATCATATGTTTCTCCTCCTCCAGTTTGTTAATATGGTGTATCACGTTGATTGATTTGCGTGTATTGAAGAATCCTTGCATTCATGGGATAAACCCCACTTGATCATAGTGTATGATCCTTTTAATGTGCTGTGGATTCCGTTTGCTAGTATTTGGTTGTGGATTTTTGCATCTATGCTCATCAGTGATATGGGCCTGTAGTTTTCTCTGTGACACCTTTGTCTGGTTTGGGTATCAGGGTGATAGTGGCCTCATAGAATGAGTTTGGTAGTGTTCCTCCCTCTGCTATATTTTGGAAGAGTTTGAGAAGGATAGGTGTTAGCACTTCTCTAAATGTCTGATAGAATTCTCCTGTGAAGCTGTCTGGTCCTGGGCTTTTGTTTGTTGGAAGATTTTTAATCACAGTCTCAATTTACAGTGCTTGTGATTGGTCTGTTTATATTTTCTATTTCTTCCTGGTTCAGTCTTGGAAGGTTGTGCTTTTGTAAGAATTTGTCCATTTCTTCCAGGTTGTCCATTTTATTGGCATATAGTTGCTTCTAGTAATGTCTCATGATCCTTTGTATTTCTGTAGTGTCAGTTGTTACTTCTCCTTTTTCATTTCTAATTCTATTGATTTGAGTCTTCTCCCTTTTTTTCTTGATGAGTCTGGCTAATGGTTTATCAATTTTGTTTCTCTTCATAAAGAACCAGCTTTTAGTTTTATTGATCTTTGCTATCATTTACTTCATTGCTTTTTCATTTATTTATGATCTGATTTTTATGATTTCTTTCCTCTGCTAACTTCAGGAGTTTGTTCTTCTTTCTCTAATTGCCTTAGGTGTAAGATTAGGTTGTTTATTTGAGATGTTTCTTGTTTCTTGAGGTAGGATTTTATTGCTATAAACTTCCTTCTTAGAACTGCTTTTGCTACATCCCATAGGTTTTGGATTATCTTATTGTCATTTGTCTCTAGGTATTTTTTGAATTCCTCTTTGATTTCTTCAGTGATCTCTTGGTTATTTAGTAGTGTATTGTTTACTCTCTATGTGTTTTTATTTTTTACACCTTTTTTCCAGTTCTTGATACCTAGTCTCATAGCATTGTGGTCTGAAAAGTTACTTGATATGATTTCAATTTTCTTAAATTTACCAAGGCTTGTTTTCTGACCCAAGATATGATCTGTCCTGGAGAATGTTCCATGAGCACTTGAGAAGAAAGGGTATTCTGTTGTTTTTGGATGGAATGTCCTATAAATATCAATTAAGTCCATCTTGTTTAATGCAGTATTTAAAGCTTGTGTTTCCTCATTCATTTTCATTTTGCATGATCTGTCCATTGGTGAAACTGGGGTGTTAAAGTCCCCTACTATGATTGTGTTACTGTCAATTTCCCCTTTTATGGCTGTTTAGCATTTGCCTTATGTATTGAGGTGAGGTGCTCCTATTTTGGGTGCATAAATATTTACAATTGTTATATCTTCTTCTTGGATTGATCCCTTGATCTTTATGTAGTGTCCTTCTTTGTCTCTTGTAACAGTCTTTATTTTAAAGTCTCTTTTGTCTGATATGAGAATTGCTACTCCAGCTTTCTTTTGATTTCCATTTGCATGGAATATCTTTTTCCATCCCCTCACTTTCAGTCTGTATGTGTTCCTAGGTCTGAAATGGGTCTCTTATAGACAGCATATATACAGGTCTCATTTATGTATCCATTCAGCCAATCTATGTCTTTTGGTGGGAGCATTTTATCCGTTTACATTTAAGGTAATTACCAATATGTATGCTCCCATTACCATTTTCTTAATTTCTTTACTGTCATTACTCTGAATTCTTTTTCAGGTAGACTGCCTATTTCCTCTTCATTTGTTTGGTCTGGTGGGTTTTGCCTTGCTCCTTCATCTGCTGTTTGTTTCTCTGTCTTCTCATTTTGCTTTACTTACTGTGTTTGGGATCTCCTTTTCACAGGCTGCAGGTTCGTAGTTCCCGTTGTTTTTGGTGTCTGCCCCCAGTGGCTAAGGTTGGTTCAGTGGGTTGTGTAGGCTTCCTGATGTAGGGGACTGGTGTCTGTGTTCTGGTGAATGAGGCTGGATCTTGTCTTTCTGGTGGGCAGGACCACGTCTGGTGGTGTGTTTTGGGGTGTCTGTGAGCTTATTATGATTTGAGGCAGTCTCTCTGCTAATAGGTGGGGTTGTGTTCCCGTCTTGCTAGTTTTTTTGCATAGGGTGTTCAGTACTGTAGCTTGCTGGTCATTGAGTGGAGCTGGGCCTTAGCATTGAGATGGAGATCTCTGGGAGAGCTTTCGCCATTTGATATTATGTGGAGCTGGGAGGTCTCTGGTGGACCAATGTCTTGAACTCAGCTCTCCCACCTCAGAGGCACTGGCCTGACACCTGGCCGAGCACTGGGTGTGAGCCACACAGCTCAGAAGAAAAGGGAGAAAAAAAGAATGAAAGAAAGAAAAAATAAAATAAAAAGAAATAACGTTATTAACATAAAACGATTTTTTTAATTATTAAAAATTTAAAAAATTAAAAAGTAATAAAAATAAAGGAAAGCAACCAAACCAAAAAACATATCCACCAGTGATAACAAATGCTAAAAACTATATTAAAACAAAACAAAACAAAATGGATATATAGAACCCCAGGACAAATGGTTAAAAGCAAAGCTATACAGACAATATCACACAAAGAAGCATACACATACACACTCACAAAAAGAGAATAAGGAAAAATATATATGTACCTATATAAACAAATCTACCAATGAAAATAAACTCTAAATACTAAACTAAGATAAACATAAAACCAGAAACCAGTCAATTGCATACCACAAACCCCAAGTCTACAGTTGCTCCCAAAGTCCACCGCCTCAATTTTGGGATGATTCATTGTCTATTCAGGTATTCCAGAGATGTAGGGTACATCAAGTTGATTGTGGAGATTTAATCCGCTGCTCCTGAGGCTGCTGGGAGAAATTTCCCTTTCTCTTCTTTGTTCTCACAGCTCCTGGGGTTCAGCTTTGGATCGGCCCCGCCTCTGCATGTGGGGCGCCTGAGCGCTTCTGTTCCTTTTGGGAAGTCTGAGGTCTTCTGCCAGCATTTGGTAGGTGTTCTGTAGGAGTTGTTCCACATGTAGATGTATTTCTGATGTATTTGTTGGGAGGAAGGTGATCTCCACATCTTACTCCTCCACCATCTTGAAGGTCTCCATCAGCAATCTCCAGTGACTTTTTTGAAGATAGGAATTTTAATGTATTTTGTTAATTGCTATATCCACAGCACCTAGCACAGTGCCAGGCATATAGTAGATGCCCAATAAATATTTGTGAAATAAATGCCAGTATCACTTAGGATAAGGTCATGTCTATATCAAATGGTCAATAAATGCTTAAGCTTTGCTTTATTCAATTAAACAAACTATGTCCTATTCAGAGCACTGAATATGTGCTATTTACTAAGATTTAAATACTTAAAGAATTGAATAAATCCTCAAAGAAGGAGCTTACCAGCAGGGATTAGCAATTTTTTTCTGTAATCGTCCAGACAGTAAATATTTTAGGTTTTGTGGACCATGGGGTCTCTGTTGCTAAGAGTAAGTATTATAAGTTGAGTATTTTCTCAGCTTTGCCTTGGGAGCACAAAAATAGCCATAAGCAGTATATAATTAAATAGGCATGGCTGTGTTCCAATAAAACTTTACTTGCCAAAACAGGTGGCAGGCCATATTTGGCCCAAGAGCTATAGTTTGCCAGCCTCTGGCATATACAGTATAGTAAGCAACTCAGATATGTAAAGCCTAATTATAACCCCACTGACAATAACGACAGAAAATATGTAACACCTAAAGATGAAAGAAAAATTTAGAAACTATATGAAGAAACATTTAAAATTCTACTACAAATATATATATATATTATCCGTATCCTTTCTAAAAAGCTAATTTTCTGAAATTATACTTTATCTTTTGAATTTCAAGCCTATTTAAAACTATAAACAATTTGAAAATAAATAATAATTAAACAATGCAGAATTAAGTGTTAAATAACAGTATGAGCAGCATGATACACAAGCATAAGAAAATAAAGGTTAATTTGATGGGATGAAGCTTCTTTCTGGGATCAGCCCTTTGCTTGTAATGTCAGGTATGTTTCATATGGTCATAGACAGAATCACAATTGAAGATGTGAAGGGAATCAGAAGCTAGCCTCTATCCCTAATCTGCCTTGCAACTACTCACTATCCCTACTTGGTCTGAAACGCCTACAATAATTGGCAGCTATACACAAATTGGCAGCTATAAAACCATCCAATAAATTTCCCCATCTCATTGAGACAGGCTGGGATCTGGGATCTGGGACCTGGGATCCTTTACTGCAGTGCGTGCACCTGGGCAAACGTCAAACGTCTCCTCAAGCAACAAAATACGAAGAAACTATAAGGGACTAAAAATAACTATTGATACGTATGCAGCTGGGGCAAATTATGGACAACAAGATACTAAAAGGCCAAAACCCAACTGCCACTTCTGAGATACTGGGATCAAAAACAGGGTACTGTGTATGATCCATGCACACAGCACCACCAAGAAAGTGGGCAGCCCACATAAGCCACCCCTCTGGCCCAACCCACCATTCCACCCTTACCCTCACCCCACTTAAGGGACCAACCACCCCTTCTCGGGTAGCAAGCAAGGGAAGCTATTATTTGTTTTTGCTCCCTCGTGCTGGAGTCCCATAAAGCCTTGCCTAAATTCCTCGTCTGGCCTCTTGTCAATTTCTATTGATAAAAGAGTGCAAGAACCCAGGTTGGTAACATCATCATCAGGGAAATAATGAACAACTTGAACAAATGTCTTGCCAAAATAATCACCATACCTCATATTTTAGAAAGTATTTGCACCCAAAGAAAAACGTATTTAAGCAACATTCATTCATTCAATGGGCATTTATTGAGCCAGGGCATTGTTTAAAATGGTAGGAATACAGTGAAAGTCAACACACGTGTGATTTTCAACCCCATGGAATTTGTATTCCAGTGGGAAAGGGGCCAGACAGTAAACAAACAAGGTCATTACAATATAATTTTTTATATATCAATAAATGTCTTAAATATAAACAATAATATAAATCTTTTATGGAGATTACCTAGGTAGCTATTTTAGAGCAGGTGCTTAGGAACTGTCTTTCTGAAGAGGTGGCTGTGTGTAAGCAGCCCCAAATGATGAGGCTCTACATTGCCTATGGCATTTCCTTAGCCCACTGGTCTAATGAAAAATCAAAAGATAAAACAATACTAATTTGGCCTGACTTGAAAAACCTATGTTAAGAATGAGTCATCACAACTTTTCTTCCAATTATTCACAAATAGTCATTTTTAATTACTTCAGATCCAGGTCAAGCTTATTAGCCAATTGGTTTTTATTTTTAAATCCTCTCCTTTTGAAAACTGGGACACTAACCCCTCTTTAGGATTCTGGAAATTCTCCCACACTCCATGATTTCTCAAACATTATTACCTATAACCACAGTTCTTTGATCAGGGTCATGAAATAGAAGCTGCCTTTTGATCTGGGCTTTTATAAATGCCCCTGCACTCTGCTCCAAATTTCTCTTGGACTTTAATTTCTTTTTTTTTTTTTTTTTTTTACTGTGTTCTACTCTATCCTTCTTGCTTGAAAATCATTCTTAATGGATTTTTTTTTTACTGTGTTTTAGTCTATCCTTCTTGCCTGAAGACCATTCTTCATGGAAAAAAAAAAGTGAATCAAAGCAAAATCAAAGTCCTTCTAAGAAATAAGCTCTCATTTGTTCTTTTCTATGAGATTTTTTTTTTTATCTTTTGAGGCAAGTTTGATATCTCTTCAAGTCTGATAATCTGCATAAACAGATCATTCATTGTCAGATCACCGTTTATTATGATCACACACACACACACACACACACACACACACACACACACACACATGCATATGCACACGCACATACCCCAAACTGATTTCAAAAAAATAAAATTCATTAAAGAGGGAAGCCAATATAGCTAAAGTTTTATTCACTCCAGTGGCCTTGTACGACTTTTCCCTAATTACAACAAAATGCCTAGTGGGCACGATACGCCTCCAGAAATATTTTTGTTCTTTTTTTTTGAGCATGAGTTTTGTTAGTTGAAACAAAGCACTATGATCTTTCTGTGTATCTCTGGAGCTTTCTTTCTTTCTGGCTTGATACTTTATTAAGATAAAAGGTGAACAGATTTTCCTTCATTTCTCCTTCTTACAAAAGTTGATAAGATGTGCCCAAAGGATAATATGTTTGGCCTTAGGGAAGTGGCTGGGCCTTAAGCATCTGCACCCTTTCTTGTTGGCTTTCTCTGGGTCGTTAAAGATGAGTGCTTGAGTACCAGAAAGGCAAAAAAAACTCACATGAAAATAGGCTTTTTAAAAATTGAGCTAAAATTAACCAAAGGGACCATCTGAACAGACCATAAGAAAATATAAAGCTGCCTTTTTCTCATGATCTCTCAGCTGGAAGAAAGAATTTCAGCAGAAAGAACAACAGAGCCACCCATTCCACCTCGGAGAATTTATCCCCCAAAGCCAGGTGTGAAAGTACAGACCAAAGACTTATCCTCCCACTCTGCTTACTGGCCAGTTTGCTAGTCACCAAGGTTCATGTTCTCTATTCTCTCTCTCTCTCTCTTTTTGATACCAGTAATTTTCAAGGCTCTAAAATATCCAGGGGTGGGGGCTTCCCTGGTGGCATAGTGGTTAAGAATCCGTCTGCCAATGCAGGAGGCACGGGTTCGAGCCCTGGCCCAGGAAGATCCCACGTGCCACAGAGCAACAAAGCCCGTGCGCCACAACTACTGAGCCTGTGCTCTAGAGCCTGCGAGCCACAACTACTGAGCCCACGTGCCACAACTACTGAAGCCCGTGAGCCTAGAGCCCATGCTCCGCAACAAGAGAAGCCACTGCAATGAGGACCCCACGCACCACAATGAAGAGTATCCCTCACTCACCGCAACTAGAGAAAGCCCGCATACAGCCATGAAGACACAACACAGCCAAAAATAAGTTAATAAATAAATTCACAATAAATAAATAAATAAAATAAAATATCCAGAGGAAAGAAAAATCTCTAAGCACTTTGATTCACCATACCAAAAGCTGGCAGATGAAATGGCACAAAATTTTACTTAGAAGTGATCAAAAATTTAATACAAACCTCAAATAAGAATAGCTAACACCATTTATTAACATCTTTCTCTGGGAATGTCTTATCAAATAGAGATGCTATATAGTAAAATAAATTGTCCTTTTAGCTTTATTTCATTGGGAAATAAATTTCTCTTTTCAAATTTTTCTCTCATCAAAATGGTTTCCTTCTTCTTTTTACCAGGCTTGTTTCCTTCTTTTCTTTCTTTCATTTTGGTTTTCCTTGTGAGGACAACCTACCTACACTGGTCAGGCACCACACAAAAGCAAAGGGTCACCAGTTAATCAAACTTGAGAGCCCTGACATCCTTCATCTCCTAATAAACCATATTTATTTTTCCTAATCCAGATTTAGATTCCACTAAAACACTCCTGTGTATTTCAGGGAAGAGAATATAAATGTCAAAGTTAAGGTCTTCAAGGAAAAAGAAACATTCCCAAATTTAAAAATGATCAAAAGTTTGGAGGAAAAATAAATGACTGGGATAAGAAAAGATCTCGCAAGGATCCTAATTCAGAAAATTCTCAGAAGATTAGAGTCTACACAAGCCTCTCATTGTAAAATAAAGCAATGTGCTTTGTTCAGAGGTATAGAATTAGCCTTTAAATTATATTACAATGCATTTAAATAAAAGGACATAAATATAGACTTTTATTTCTGTTTTAGTGAAAAAGTCACTAAAATTACACTTTATTTTCAAAATTATCACAGTTGCAGGACAATTTAGGGACCATGTTATATTTTGGATAATGTGTCTTTCTCTCAGGATATAATATCTTGTGGATTGGGTCATATTTATTCCTGTACTTAATCTTAGCACCTGGCAAAGTATCTGGTAATACAACAGAAAAACAGCAAATATTTAATTGTGTTTAAGTTGTGATACCTCTAGTTAAAGACTCTTCTCTTTTTATTTTTTTTTTTGCGGTATGCGGGCCTCTCACTGTTGTGGCCTCTCCCGTTGCGGAGCACAGGCTCCGGGACGCGCAGGCCCGGCGGCCACGGCTCACAGGCCCAGACGCTCCGCGGCATGCGGGACCCTCCCGGACTGGGGCACAAACTCGTGTCCCCTGCATCGGCAGGCGGACTCTCAACCACTGCGCCACCAGGGAAGCCCAGACTCTTCTCTTTAAATGTTATCTGGCTGCTAGGTATATCCTTGAGGATAGAAATAGGGGTGGGGGTAAGAAGGTGACCCTGTTCTTTAACCTTAAACTTAAGTGGTTCATAGCTCCATTGCAAGCATGGTGAAAAACTCAGTACTCCTTCCTACTCTGATTTTCAATACCCTCAATTCTTCTGGACTGAGTCGTGGTCTCATCTTGTGACTGCTCTGAGTCTATATTAACCCGGGGGAAACACAGCCAGTTTTTTTGGGGGGATTTCCCCAAAATTCTACCTGTAATAGGCATTTGTGTATAACACTTCTAATATTCAAAAGTAACAATGGAGAGAGACTGCATCACATCACAGCAAACAAATTAAAACTCAAGCCTAAACACACTCCAAGCCTTTCCAACCTCTGGACTATTTCTACTGGCTACCTCTTGTCTTTAGATGCCTCCTCCTCTTTACACTCTCCTTATCACTCCTCCTCTGAAACCCCTCATGTCCTCTCTGGCTGTACCACCACCGCCACCGCCACCGCCTTTTAGGAAACTCAAAATTCCTATACATCGTCTAATGCAGAACAGTGCACCCCTTTCTTTTTCTGCCTTCTTAATTTAGATCTGTAATTGTCCAGTACAGTAGACACTCGCCACAAATGCCCAAAGACTATTTGAAATGTGGCAAATCCAAATTAAGATGTGCTGTAAGTGTAAAACACACACCCGATTTTGAAGACCTAGTATTTTTAAAAAGATTTATTAATAAAATATCTTATTAATAATTTTATATTGATTATACATTGAAATTATAATATTATAGATATATTGAGTTAAATAAAGTTATATTAAAACATATCCACTTCTTTTAATGCCTTTTAATGACTACTAGAAAATTTTAAATTACATATGTGACTCATATCCTAGTTCTACTGGACAGTGCTGTTCTAGACCCTAGGGTTTCACTCCTCCACAGCAACACAGGCTCATTAAAATGGTTAAATTAACCCCAGAGATGAACTATGCGAGTCCAAAAGAAAGGTTATAGCCAGTGTTTGCTTTGAATTATCTCCTTTCTCCCACAGAACATTTCAACAAATATCCTAATTTTCAAACAGTACTACAGTGGATTCTGATATTAAATGCCAATTCCCACTCAGAAATTGCTGAAAATACTCAACTAAATGTGATTAAGAGAACTGCCTTGGTTTTGGTTCAAATGTGGTTTCTTTGGTTTAGACAGGTATTTTAGTGCTGTGGCAAAAAACCATGCTTCAGAGTCAGACAGACTTTTATTCCAGTCTCAACTATCTGAGCAGGGCTGATTTATCCCCTAAGCATGATAGGTTCAGTGCCTAGAGCCCACGATACTTTTAGGAGTCCACAAAAATGTTTTATTTTAATTTCTTTTAAAATAAGGGGGAAATTAATATAATAATAATGAGTAAAGCTTGGGTTATTTCCCTATTTGTGCCAATATATTCATAAAATATAATTTTAAATATTTTTTATGGAGGAGAAAGGCCCATGAAAGCAAAAGTGCACAGGGCCCATGAAAGTCATGATGTGGCCCCATAGCAGAGTGGCCTTGGGTGAGTATTTTTAATCCCTCTGAGTATTGGCTGCAGAATCCATAAGATGAAGACAGTAATGGAACTTATGTCACTGATGAGGAATACATATATTCTCCAGTATCTGTTTCCCTTTTCTTCTGAGTACTTGGGAGGATTACACTTTACCTTCTTGTAGTTACTCATGAATGTGTGGCTTGCTCTGGCCAATAAAATGTGAGCAGCTTTGACATGTATTACTTCCAGAAAGAAGCATTTAATGGCTTATGTTTGGCTCTCCACCTCTCTCTCTTCCCCAGCCTTGGTGGCCATAGTAGGATGCAATGATATGCAAATGTGATATGATTAAAGCAGGTTGGAATTTTGAGCTCAAGCAAAGGACAGCAGCTCCAGAGAGCTTTCCTGAGCCTCCAGCGGACTTTACATAAGCAAGAAATAAACATCCAATTGCTAAACCATTGGGATTTGGGGATTATTTATTACTGTAGCATAATTCAGATGAACCTAGTTGATATAATAGGGCTGTAGTGATGATTAAGTAAGATTATATACATTAAAAGCTCTTACATTATCATCGTCAGGTGGTACCTAATATGGTACAAAATGATAATGATTAAGTACTTTGCACACAGAGTTCAATAAATGATTGCCTTCATTATTGTTGTTATTGTTTTTGCTTAAGTCCTGCTGCTCCCTCTTCCATGCCACAGGATGCTCTTAACCCACTCTATAGTTTCCATTGTCAGGGAATTTATTACTATTGCAGAAATGTTTCAACCTCTTAGGTACAGAATATGTGTCAAATAGTGTATTTAAGTAAGTGTGGCTTTGGTCCAAGGTAGCCTGCCAAATGCCAGCTGGAAACATCACCCTCTATTTATGAACCGGGGCAGGTCCTCTCTCTCTCTCTCTCTGTCTTGGATATATTTCTCTTGCCACTGAATCTGCCTCTGAGTTTTGTACCTTTATTCCTTGCCTCGTGATAATGGAATGTTTCCTCCCTTACTTTTTGACAATGAGTAACTGCCAAGTAGAATCTAAGTTGCAAAGTATATATTAGGCACAAAAGAAGATTCTATGACATTTCTTGCAAGAGCTCAGGAGTTTTAATTTAACTATTTTATACCCACTGTCATATGGGGTGTGGATGCTCACTATAAGAGAGATGGTGATGATGTCAAGAGGGAAGGAAAAAGGAAGATATTACAAGTGGGAAAGAGAAATTACATTTTTTGTACTTATTAGTCCCTTTGATAGGCACTGTCTATACATTACCTACTTCTGAATAAAGGACTTTGAGGGGCAACTCTAGAAAGTTCCCTCAGAACAGCTGGTTAGGTCTCTAGATACCATACAATTAAAGCAAAGAAATGGGAAAGAGCCATTTGTCAGTAGTGTCAAAAGTTACATGTGCCACACGAGGATTTGGAGAAATTGGAACCCTTGTGCATTGCTGATGGGAATGCAAAATGGGACAGCCACTATGGAAAACAGTATGGCAGTTCTCCCCAAAATTTAAATAGTAAATCACCATATGATCCAGCAATTCCACTTTCGGGTATACACTAAAAGAACTGAAAGCAGGGACTCAAACAGATACTTGTACACCAATGTTTATCGCAGGATTATTCATAATAGCCAAAAGGTGGAAACAACTTAAATTCTCATAGACAGATGAATAGGTAAACAAAATGTGGTACATGCATATTATTCAGCCCTAGAAAGGAGGGCAATTATGGTACATGCTACAACATGGATGAACCTTGAAGACATTATCCTAAGTGAAATAAATAAGCCAGTCACAAAAAGACAAATATTGTATGATTCCACTCAAATGAGGCACCTAGAATAGTCAAATTATAAAAACCCTGTTGGTTTCCAGGGGCTAGTGGGAGGAGGGAGCAAGGAGTAGTGTAATGGGTATAGAGTCTTAGTTTTGTAAGATAAACAAGTTTTGGAGATGGGTAGTGGTAATGGCGGCACAACAATGTGAGTGTACTTAATGCCACTAAACTGTACACTTAAAGATGGTGTAAATGGTAATTTTTATGTTGTGTACATTTTTTTTTTTTGCGGTACGCGGGCCTCTCACTGTTGTGGCCTCTCCCGTTGCAGAGCACAGGCTCTGGACGCGCAGGCTCAGCGGTCATGGCTCATGGGCCCAGCCGCTCCGCGGCATGTGGGATCCTCCTGGACCGGGGCACGAACCCATGTCCTCTGCATCGGCAGGCGGACTCTCAACCACTGCGCCACCAGGGAAGCCCTGTTGTGTACATTTTACCACAATTTTTAACAAGACAAGAAAAATTCCACATGCCACAGACAATGCATATTGAGCTCTACAAGAAGGATCTGCCTGTGGGAGTTCTGTGCTCTTTCCCTCTGATGTAAGCGGAGCAGCAGTCATGAGGAAAGGATGAAGATGTAGATGACACCAGTTAAAGCAGAGCAGCCAAGCAATTCAGTCGAAAGTATTTTGACATTTAATTTAACTGCAATTTCCCAAGCATGTGATGCTTTCTTCCTTTAGGGAGAACAGACAGATTCCATTGCCTTGACTGTTATGTCCAGTAGAGTTTGTGAGTTCTTTCCAGCATCACTTCAGAAAGGAGATACAGATGGCAGCATTTCTTTTTTCCTTGTCTTCATCACCTTGCCAATAAATGCAGCTGCCTTTCCAAAGCGCCCCTGTTGCACATGTCATGCTTTTTCTTCTCCTCTCCTTTTATTAATTTTTCTGTTTGAGACATATGGAGAGACATGTGTCGGTGCAGGCACAGTTTCCTGTGCCACTGCCAAAGTTAAGGGCAGCTCTGAAACTTAGGGAATAGATCTTAGACCTGTAAAACTGATTAAGAGGCGAGGAGGAAGTCTGAAATGCTAAATAAGAAATGGTATGTGACCAAACTGTAGCCTTTTAAAACCAGGAAATAACTCAGGCCCTGCTGGCAAAGATACCACATGTTAATCCATGTCACCCAGCCTTAAAAATATCACAAGGCTGTTCATTGCAGCACTGGCTGTATTGAGAGGAGGAAGGGGTGACCAAAAAAGTGTCAATCAATGAGAGACACATTAAATATATTATGGAACATCCAAAACAAGCTACTGCTAGCAAGCTACCCTTTTGTGAGTTAGGAAAAGTGCATCCTCTGGTGGCAGACCAGTAGCAAAACAGCAGACCATTCCACCACCACCACCACTACACTGCCCCCATCCCCCACCCCAGACCTCCACTTGCATCCTTGGGTAAAACAATTAGATAAAGATGTCCCTGCCCCTCAGGTCTCATGCCAGTGATGCACAGACCAGATTTCAGCCTCCAGGATACAATTTGCTCACAACCTGAAATGCATGGAGCCATTACAAAAGAAAAATCTCTGAGATACATTGTTAAGTAAAAATGAAAGGCTCAGAAGAGTGGTTTTTAATACACAAATACACACAAGGGATATTTCTGAAAAAGACATCCAAGAAACAGGGTATGTTAACAGTAATAACTCTGAGGCTTGGTGTTTCAGGTGACAGGTGAGTGAGCCTGGTACATGGAATAAAGGCCAGGTATGCTTGCTGCGGCAGCATTACGCTGTATTTTTCCTCCTCCCCCTCCTCCTCCTTCTCCCCCTCCTCCCCCTCCCCCTCTTCCTTCTTTCCTTTTGGTTACATGAGGTTGCATGCTTTGAACTGGAGAATATAGGATCTCCATTTGTGTAATTTTCCCCGGTTTCTTGGATAGGACTCAAACCAGGAGAAATGTTAAAAACCTTCAAGAAGTAATCTGGATCGTTCTTGCTAAAGGACGCCACTGACAAGAAGTTTTCACTTAAATTAACGACAGCTGAAGGCTTGTTCTAGTTAATAGCCTCTAGAATTATCTACAAATATTTGACTGAATTACTTGTCTTTGGCTCAAAACCATACCTTCCCTTGAAAGGGGGAGTGGGGAAGGTAGGGCAAAGTAGCTCAAGTCTGAGGTTCCTTAAATTTAAGTTTGCCACCAAGAGTCACTACGGTGTGGGGTGGGCACAGGGCACGCATATATATGTGTATATCCTGTTGGCTTTGTTACTTTGCAGAACCATGACTAATACACTATCTGATAGGCTAGTTTTCCTTATTATTCATGTTGATTTTTCCATATAAATTTATAATCACCTTGTCTAGCTAAAATTAAAAACTGGTATCTGGGGCTTCCCTGGTGGCGCAGTGGTTGAGAATCTGCCTGCCGATGCAGGGGATGTGGGTTCGTGCCCCGGTCCGGGAAGATCCCACGTGCCGCGGAGCGGCTGGGCCCGTGAGCCATGGCCGCTGAGCCTGCGCGTCCGGAGCCTGTGCTCTGCAACGGGAGAGGCCACAACAGTGACAGGCCCGCGTACCACAAAAAAAACAAAAACAAACAAACAAAAAAACTGGCATCTTTTATTGGAATGCTATTAAATGTATAACTCTATAACATATTTAAAACTGGTAAGTTGTAAATTTAATTTAAGAAGAATTGAAATCTTTATGATACTACTGAGTTTTCCTATGATTGAGTCTTATTTTGTATCTTTCAGGGTTATTTTATATGCTTTTTCACTCATCCAAACATTTTTTGTTAAGATTATTCTTACACATTGTCTTTTTATTCTTTAATGTTTATTCTTATATGATATCATCATAAATTCTATTTTTGTCCATCATATGCTTTGTTTGTTACTTTTTTGCATACAGGAAAGCTACTGATTGAATATTCATTTTGTCCTGCAACACGTTTTAAAATTTCTTTTCTGTTTGTGGAAGCTTTCCAGCTGATTTCCTGGTTTCCCAGGTAGGGGAATTCCAGAATCCTATCATCTGCAAACATTGATAGTTTTGCCTCCTCTTTCCCTGATTTTATACTCTTAATTACTTAGCTTTTAAAAATTGCTTTGGTTTAGCCAAGTACCATATTGTATTAGTGTCGATAATGGGCAAAAACCTGCCTCTAACCTCAGTGGAAATACCTCTACAATTTTATCTCTAAGCAAAATGCTGGCTTTGGGGCTGAGAGAGTTAACTATTATACGTTAAGGAAGAATTCGTCTTGTTTTATTTGTATACCAGACTTTTATTACAAATGTCTGCTAAATTTTCTCAAATTACTTTTCAGTAGCTATGGAATGATGAGAGGATTTTTCTCCTTAGATCTAATGATAATTTTTATTAATAAATCTCCTAATAGGAAGCCATCCTGGCATTCCTGGGAGGGGAGGGAATGTCTTCATCAGGATGTATTCTTGTTTTAATTTTTTTTGTATGTGTGAAACATAACATACATAGAGAAAAGTGAAGACATGTATGTATACTTCAACAGGTAATAACCCTTAACCACTACCCAGGTCAAGAATCACAACACTGCTAGCATTGCAGAAGCCTCCATGTTTTCCTTCCCCTTAAAGATGAACACATTCCTGATTCTTCCAGCAATAATTTCTTTAATTTTCTTTATAGATTTAGTAATGTTTTCTCAATTTTATATGAGTGTAATCATAAGTATATATTAAGTTATGCCTCACTTCTTTTGCTAATCTTTATCTTGGGAAGATTGATCTATGTTAATGCACATAGCTGTGTTTCATTCATTTTCATTGCTTTATAATACTCTACTCTGCAAATGTACCACAATTTATATATCCATTCTATTGCTGATGAACACTTGGATGGTTTCTAGATTTGGGTTGTAAAAAATACTACTGTGTTTATGAACTATCTTGTATATACATGTGTACATATCTGCTCATTTTTCTAGGATATACACCCAGGAACAGAAACACTGAGTCACAAGGTATATATATCTGCAACTTTACTTGATAAAGCCAAATGGCTTGACAATGGTTTTATTAACTTACACCCCAACCCCAAGCAGTGTATGATAGTACTAATTGCTCCAAATCTTTACCAACACCTTATATTGTCAAACTTTTAAATTTAAGCCAACATGTTAAATGATAATGGTATCTCATAGTGGCATTAATTGTATTCCACTACTAAGAATAAGAATGAGTACCTTTTCACATGTTCAGTAGCCATTTGGATTTTCTGTTATTTAAAATTTCTATTCCCACTTTTCAGACGTTTCTACTTACAATTTTGTTTTCCTATCTTTCTCTTACTAATTAGTAGGAGTTCTTGATATATTCTGCATGTGAGTCCTTTGTTGGTCATATGTGTTAGAAATATCTTCTGTTCTGTGCCTTATCTTTTCATTCATTATGTAATATCTTTTGATGAACAGAATTTCACGATTTTAATATGGACAATCTTTTTAAATTTTGCTTTATAATTAATTGGTTTTGTTATATAAGATCAATATATAAAAATTAATTATGCTTCTATAAACTAACAACAGATAATCAGAAGTTGAAATACTAAAAATATTTATGTTATCAAAAGTGAAATATTAACAATAAATCTAAGAAAAGCTATGTAAGAACTATACACTGAAAACTACAAAACACTGTTGACAGAAACTAAAGAAAGCCTAAATAAATGGAAAGATATTCCATGTTCATGGGTCAGAAGACTCAATATTGATAAGATGTCAATTCTCCCCAAACTGGTCTATAGGTTCACTGCAATCCCAATAAAAATCCCAGCAGGTTATTTTGTAGAAATTGAAAAAAATTATTCTAAAATTAATGTAGAAATACAAAGGTTCTTAAATAACTTAAACAACTTTGAAAAGTGAAGAACAAAGTGGAAGAATTAATATTACCTGATTTCAAGACTTACTGTAAAGCTACAGTGATCAAGACAGTATGGTATTGGTGTAAAGATAGGCAAAGGAATTGAATAGAAAGTCCAGAAATAGAGTCACAAATATATAAACTGATTTTCAACAAAAGTGCATAGACAATTTAATGAATAAAAGACAGTTTTGTTTCAACATATGATGCTAAGACTGGATATCCATGAGAAGAAAAAACGAGAAAGAAAAACTTTGCTCCATACTTGGCACAATATATAAAAATTAACTCAAAATGGATCACAGATCTAAGTGTAAAACTGAAAACTAGACAACTTCTAGAAGAAAACACAGGAGGAAATCATGACCTTGGATTAGGTAAAGAGTCTTTAGATATGATACCAAAAGCATTATCTACCAAAAAAATTGAGAAATTGGACCTCATGAAAATTTAAAACTTCTCTTCAAAAGACACTGTTAAGAAAATGAAAGATAAAACCCAGACTGGAAATAAAATTTTTGCAAATCATATATCTGATAAAAGACGTACACAGAATATGTAAAGAACTCTCAACACTAAGAAAATAAGCAATCAAACTTTTTAAATCAGCAAAATATTTGAATAGACACTTCATCAAGATAATGGTAAATAAACACATAAAAAGATGCTCAGCATCATTAGTTATTAGTGAAATACAAACTAAAACAAAACTGAAATTCCACTACACACATTTTGGAATGGCTAAAATTAAAAAGCTTAACAATATCAAGAGCTGGCAAAGATAGGAAACAATACCACTGTTGGCAGGAATGTAAAATGGTACAATCACATTGGAAAATAGTTGGCCATTTCTTAAAAAGTTAAGCATACACTTACCATATGATGTAGCCATTTTAGTCCTAAGTATTTCCCCAAAGAAATTAAAACATATGTTCATACAAAGACTTGCAAAAAAAAAAATTTTATAGCAGCTTTAGTTACAATAGCCCAAAACTGGAAATGACTTATATATCCATCAACAGATGAGTGGATAAACAATTATGGTATGTCCACAAAAAGATGTACTACTCAGCAATATATACAGAACAATATGGATGAATCTCAAAAATAATTATGCTGAGTGAAATAGGCAAGACATTAAAAAAAGCACATACTGTATGATTCCATTTATAATGGAATTTTGGATCTAAAGTGACAGCCATCAACCAATGACGGAATGGGGACAAAAAAGAGACACAAGGGAACTCAGGGGAATGATAGATGTATTCATTATCTTGATTGTGGTCATGGTTTCACTGCTGTATCTATATTGTTTTCATATCATTACACATATAAAATTTATCATATTGCATATTTTAAATATGTAAGGATTACTGTATGTCAATTATACTTCAAACACCAACAACAACCAGTTTTTTTTTTCTGACAAGTCTTTGGATTGATAAGTTAGCAGTGGGTCTGCCTGATCTAGGATGGACTCAAAGGAGACAACTCAGATCAATTCAACGGGCTCTCTCATCCCCCAGCAGTCTACCCAAAGCTTATTCTAATGGCAAACACAAGGGTCCAAGAAGAAGAGGGGAAGAACACAATGACTGGTAAGATATAGGCTTGGTATTGCCCTATTACATTGGCCAAGATAAATCAAAAGGCCACCACAGATTCAAGGGATAAAAAAATAGACTCTATGTCTTGATCGTATTTCAAAGGGTATAGATACAGGAAAGGGAATAGAATCATGATCGTTTTTGCAATTAATCTACCACACCTACTAAGTAGCAGGCATTGCTGTATACAAGGCAATACAAATATTCCTTTGTTTGATTCTCATTACACCTCTAATCAATTAGGATTAGGCAGAATCCTAATTTTGAAGATGAGGAAACTGAGGCCTAGCAAAGTTAAGTAACATGACCAAAGTCCCACAGCCAATCAGTTGCAGAGGGGGAATTCAAGCTTTACTCCAATTGACTCCACAGCATCTGCTTTGTCATTTCTCTTTACTACTAAAATGTTCATTCCATAATGCTTCTGCCTAAGAGTCTAGGGCTCCATCTCAAAACTTCAGAAAAGATACCAGAAACTGTTTCGTAGATGGTATAGATAAGATGGAGGAGGTGGAGGGCTTCTACTATTCCTAATTTCTATAAATCAAGCTTTATTCTGAGTATTAGATTTCACTTTAAGGATGAAATCTTTGAAGCAGTCTGAATTTCAATCCAAATCAAGAAAAACTTTGTTGTGTATCCAAAGATTACATACTAAACCCCAATACTCATTTCAAAATGCATAAGAAAGATTGTCTGATTTTAAAAATTTATTAGGACAATTTGATCTAGTGAAGGTCAATCATTAACATTACCTACCTGTTTGTGCCTGTTTGTACAGGCAATTTCCAGGTAATTTCCAAACAATGAAGTATGTTCCTAAAGTTCATATGTAAGTCAATGATTCAGAAATCAGGCATTTTTTCATAGAAATAATTCAACAAATGCTTCCAAGGTAGCCTAATAAAGCCCATTTAACACATAAAGGCTAAAATATAGTACAAAGAATAAAAGAGTACTTCCCTGCAGTTTTTTAAAAAATAAAACGTTTCTGAATAAAATGTCTGACAAGTTCCAATTCAGTATTCCATTAGTAGAATTCTCTTCCTATATGTCCTCTGAAAATGGAAGAGCAATATAGAGATTTATTTCCCAACAGATACGAACTGTGTCACTTGTTTTAGAAGGCAGAATCAAGTACAGACACATTTGGTTTTAAATAACAGTTGTTTTCATCTCACTACATGTATAAAGGACATTCAACCTGTGCATTAAAAAAATATCACAGGATATTTCCAAATGTAAAATATAGTTCAGATTTTCTATACTAAAACTGAAAATAAAAATAACTTCTAAATTTAACTCCTCTACTCAAATCTTCTAATGGCACCCCACAGTAGAAGTCAAAGTCATTAAATAGCCTGTTAGTCTCCACATGATCTGCCCTCAGCCCCCTTATCTCTGTGCCTTTGTCACCTTTATCTTTCCCCACCTCTCTTACTCTGTTCCAACTGACCTGGATCTCCTTACTTTCGCCCACATAGGATAAACACACTCCTGATTCAGGGCCTTTGTTCTTGTTCCCTCTAACGGGAACATTCTTCCCCCAGATATCTACGTGGCTCCCTCAAACCTTTAAGGCTTTGCCCAAACATCATTTTTCAGCTGGGGCTTTCACCTACTCTGCCATGGAATACTGCAACCACTATCCCTCTTTCTGCCTCTGCGTTTACTCTCATCATTCTTCCTCACTTAATTTTTCCCCATATACCTTTTCCCTTTAAACACATCACGCAATTCACTCATTATTTGTTTGTCATCTCACTACCACAAGCACTAACATGTCAACTCCACAATAACAGTGATTTTATATCTTCTGGTCTTTACTGCAGGATGCAATACCTCCATGTTCCAAACTCTGCATAAATAACTCTTCTAACTTATTTCATGACCTATTTATCTATACATCTATTTATCTATACATTTCTTTCACATACATGTTTTTTATTTGACTGTCTTATTTAAGTTTTCTGCAGAAAGGGAAGAGATCGTCTTCTCTTTGGCAAAAGATTTATCTGCAAATAACTAATGAGCTATCAGAATTGCAGACGGAAAATTCCTTATTGCAACAGCCTTTCAAATAATTCTTGGTCTTCAAAACATTCTTGAAAATTTCATGTTTTCTATATTCCTATACAGTGGCATAAATTTGGTTGAAGCTGTTCTCTAATCAATACTTATTTGGATTGTACAACTGTGTCATGGTTTAGCACCCTGTAGAATTAAGTATGCTGTCAATAAATTATGTTTATGAATAGCATGTATATTATTTAAAATCTAAAATTATGTCTATTATGAAAAAGATCCAGTTCAATGATTTCCTGCCATTCAATTTCATTGAATTAAAATTCTACTACTTCCTTAAATCTGCTTTTTATCAATTAATCTGGATAAAAACCAAGACCCATGACTGTCAAGAATAAATCAACATCATAGCTCCCAAGGATTTTTTAGTATAGCAACTCTGTCATTTGTTGGTGTGATTTCTGTAATGTAGCTCTGTTCATATGTTGCTATCTTAAAACTCACTCACTCCAATTTTCAATTCATTGGATCTGGTTGGGTAAACACTGTAGCCTCCAATAAGTCTGCTAATGGTGCCAAATCAAGAAATAGTTTTGCAAGGCTTATAAAATCAGAGGTGGGATACAAATTCAAATTTCTTTTCAACTTAGCTTGGGAGCTAAAGAAAATGTATTGTGTTCTGCCTATATTCTCACACAAATCATTCACATTGTATGGATTTGGTATTTAACGTTGGTTCTCCACACCCTTTTCAAGTGTGCATCACTCAGAATACAACCATGAGTTAAACACATTCTGAAGTGTTCTTCTTCGCAGGGCTCTGATGAATTCTGAAAACTAGAATATATATGTCATTTAAAATTCTTTTCAAGTTAAATAAACTTGTATTGTAAATGACCGTCTTTCTTTATTTAGGACACATATTAAAAACATATTGAAATGATACATTAGTAGCAATATCAAAAATCCATGGAAATAGAAATCACATTGAGTGAGTACTATGTACTCAATCTCATATGTAATAAAAATATGAATCTGTAATAAAAAAGAAATCCCTGCAAACAAAACCCCAAGACCGGATGTCTTCACTGGGGAATTCTACCAAACATACAAAGAAGAACTTACACCTATCCTCCTCAAACTCTTCCAAAAGACTGAAGAGGAGGGAAGGCTCCAAAAGTCATTCTATTAAGCCACCATGACTCTGACATCAAAACCAGACAAAGACACTACCAAAACAGAAAATTACAGGAATATCTTTGAAGAATATAGATGCAAATCATCGATAAAATATGAGCAAACCAAATTCAACAACACATAAAAAGGATCATACATCATGACCAAGTTGAATTCGTCCCAGGGTCACAGGATGGTTCAACATAGGCAAATCAATCAATGTGACACACCACATAAACAAAAGAAAAGAGAAAAATTACATGATCATCTCAATAGATGTATAAAAAGCATTTGATAAAATTCAACATCAATTCATGATAAAGACTATCACCAAAGTGGGTATACAGGGAACATATCTCAACATAATAAAAACCATTTATGACAAACTCACAGCCAATATAATACTGAAAGCCCTCCCACTAAATTCTGGAACAAGACAAGGATGCCCACTATCACCACTTCTATTCAACATAATATTGGAAGTCCTGACCACAGCAATCACACAAGAAAAAGAAATAAAAGGTATCCAAATGGGAAGGGAAGAGATAAAATTGTCATTATATGCAGATGACATGATATTCTATATAGAAAACCCTAAAGAGTCCACACAAAAACTACTAGAACTGATAAACAAATTCAGCAAGGTATCAGGATACAAGATTAATATACAGAAATCTGTTGCATTTCTTTACACTAACAATGAAATATCAGAAAGGGAAAGTAAAAAAAAAAAAAAGAATCCCATTTAAAATCTCATCAAAAAAAAAGAACACCTAGGAATAAACCTAACCAAGGAGATGAAAGACTTATACACAAGAACTATAAAACACTGATAAAGGAAACTGAAGATGATTCAAAGAAATGAAAGATAAGCTCTTGGACTGAAAGAATTAATAGTGTTAAAATGGCCATACTGCCCAAAGCAATCTACTTAATGTGATCCCTATCAAATGACCCATGACATTTTTTCACAGAACTAGAACAAATAATCCTAAAATTTATATGAAACCACAAAAGACCTAGAATTGCCAAATCAATCCTAAGGAAAAAGAACAAAGCAGGAGGCATAACCCTCCCAGACTTCAGACAATACTACAAAGTTACAATAATCAAAACAGCATGGTATTGGCACAAAAACAGACATATAGATCAACAGAACAGAACAGAGAGAGCCCAGAAATAAACCTACACATCTACAGTCAATTAATCTTCAACAAAGGAGACAAGGACATACAATGGAGAAAAGAGTCTCTTTAGCACATGGTGTTGGGAAAGCTGGACAGTACATGTAAATCAATGAAGTTAGAACACTCCCTCACACCATACACAAAAATAAACTCAAAATGGCTCAAAGACTTAAATATAAGACATGACACCATAAACTCCTACAAGAGAAAATAGGCAAAAATATTCTCTGACACAAATTATAGCAATGTTTTCCTAGGTCAGTCTCCCAAGGCAACAGAAATAAAAGCAAAAATAAACAAATGGGACCTAATCAAACTTACAAGCTTTTGCACAGCAAAGGAAACCATAAACAAAGCAAAAAGACAACCTACAGACCGGGAGAACATATTTGCAAATGATGCAACTGACATGGTCTTAATTTCCAAAATATACAAACAGTTCATACAACTCAATATAAAAAACAAACAAACAACCCAATCAAAAACTGGGCAGAAGACCTAAATAGACATTTCTCCAAAGAACACATACAGATGGCCAATAGATACATGAAAAGATCCTCAACTTTGCTAATTATTAGAGAAATGCAAATCAAAACTACAATGAGGTATTAACTCACCCTGGTCAGAATAGCCATCATCAAAAAGTCTATAAATAATAAGGGTGTGGAGAAAAGGGAACCCTTCTATACTGTTAGTGGGAATGTAAATTGGTGCAGTGTAATGAAAAACAGTATGGAGGTTCCTTAAAAGACTAAAAATAGAGTTACCATATGATCCAGCAGTCCCACTCCTGAACACGTATACGGAAAAGATGAAAACTTTAATTTGAAAAGATACATGCACTCCAGTGTCAGAGCAGCACTATTACAATAGCCAAGACATGGAAGCAACCTAAGTGTCTGTCAACAGATGAATGGATAAAGATGATACGGTATGTATATTTATACAATACATACATACAATGGAATATTACTCAGCCATGAAAAGAATGAAATATTGCCATTTGCAGCAACACAGATGGACCCAGAGACTGTCATACTGAGTGAAGTAAGTCAGACACAAAAAGACAAATATCATATGATAATTGCTTATACGTGGAATCTAAAAAATTTACAAATGAACTTATTTACAAAACTGAAACAGACTCACAGATATAGGAAACAAACTTATGGTTACCAAAGGGGAAAGGGCAGGGGAGAGATAAATTAGGAGCATGGGATTAACAGATAGACACTAGTATATATAAAATAGAGAAAGAGCAAGGATTTACTACATAGCACAGGGAACTATATTCAATATCTTGTAATAACCTATAATGGAAAAGAATCTGAAAAAGAATACATACACATATATATACACACATATACATATATATATAACTGAATCATTTTGCTATATACCTGAAACTAACACAATACTGTAAACCAACTATACTTCAATTAGAAAAAGAAGTACATGAAAGAGTTAGCAAAAATATGCACAAGATACAGACCCTGCCTCAGGAAATTATAAGCAATACATATATACAAATGAGTATCCTTATAAGACAAAATATGATAAGTATTAAAATAACATTTTGTTGATGTCAATAAATATTGAACAAATGATGAAAAAAATGAATGGATTGTATAAGCTTTCCTATGAGCATCACAAGTTCCTTCCAAAGATTCAACTCTTCCTAAAAATGTTCCCCCAACTCAGTTTGTGAAAATTTGAAATACATATTCAACTATATGAAGTAATTTACTCATCCTTACAGATAACTAACAAGATAACATTTCATCATCTCAAAATATGGAAGGTCTCTCTCCAATTTTCTTGCAATTATTTTCACTGCTATTCTTTGGTAATTTTAAGAACTGACAGAGTAGTAGTAAATTATGTATGTATACATATATCCTTCTCATTTCTCTTCATAGGAAAAGTTAATCTTATCCTTTTCTATCTAAAACAAGTCTTAGTTATTAAATAAATGAGTCACATAATAAAGAGATTATGAATATGTTTGATAAATATTTCATTATGGCTTACTGTCATCATAATTTCAAAAAGGATTACTTTAAGCTCTATGTTAAAACATAAAATATTGAGGCAAAGTCTCAAGAATTTTAACTCAGATAACAGATAAAATATGAGAAATTTCAACTGAGTATTTTCTATGAAAAAAGACAAAATTCCAAATTCTCTTGGTGCAGAATTATAATGAAGTTAGAAATATTTAGATAATATTCATCTAAATATTCATTAATTTATAGATTATTTTATTAAAGTATCAGAATAACATATTTGAAAACTACCTTTCAAAAACCTCACATTTCTCTGGAGGTGCAGGTGTCTTCTGAAGTTTCACTTATTGTTTGAAACTCTCCTTGTCTACTAGCATGTACTATTTGACTAGCTATAAATGAAACTATACGTTCTAAGAATTTGCATACATCAGGAATTTTATAAATAATCACTTGATTTCAAACACCTCCATGGCTATTTATGCTGTAATGGATAGAGTGGTGAATTTTGAGAAAACTCAAAATTGTGGCATTTGATTGCTCAACATCAGGATTCTATTATTGTTGATCTGCCCTCTGGTGTGCAAATTAAAGGGAACTTTTCATTTAAACCAAAAATCAGCTATATCTGTCTACAAATACTTGAACAGTTGTCATGGGGAAGATCGTTAGTCTCAACCTGTGGTTGCGGAGCTACATTTGGACTAAAAGAAGGATCAGGCAGGCAAATTTCAGCTCAAAATAAGCAATGGCTTGAATTAGAACCAACTGGGAAATGGAGTATTCTATCATACGAGGTAGGCATTCCTGGTCACTTGATGTGTCTTACAGTTTATTGAGGATGTTAGAAATGAATTTGAGCTCAAATTTTAGAAACAAGTTATTTGACACCACTTTCTGCCTCTCAGGGCCTCTTCTACCTCATGAAACTCTGGACTATGGCCAGCTCTACTCACCACTCACTCAAGCTGGTATTTTACATTTGTTCAATATGAATTAATATATTTACATTCATGCCACCACAGTGTATAAAGCAGCCTCTTAGTGACACCTAATTTTCTACCAATTTCCATGTGTAAATAATTACCCCTGGCAGCGATGTCTTTGATGAACCAGAAACTGCTAGCGCAGTTACAAAGGTCCACATAGGGCAGAGATCATGAGATGAAAGGCCAAAGGCAGATGAAGAAATACAGAGGTAGACTATTATCCTGGTAACAATTCAGAGAACTTTTCCTTTTCCTTATTTCTTGTGATAAATTTATAAAGCAATCTTTAACAGCACCAATATTCTCTCTCCTATCAATGTTCAATATGAAGTGTTGAGGTCATTGATTGCCAAAGAAAGATATTTTTGTATAGTTGAATGGCAGCATATTTTCACGCAGCTGTTCCAATAGTGCCATACTGATTGACATATCAGAATGTAAAAACACTATTAAAAATTACAAATAATGTTTGCAATAATACCCCTATCCATTACCTTCAGAGAGGTTCCCTTCACCCCTCACCCTAACTTCATCCTCACTTCATCCCTCATCCAACCCTGAGTGTCTAACACCTCACTCAGAGATGGAGTAAAACATGGAGTCAGGCTCAGGGTTGAATGGAGGACAGGGATTGAATGAAGCTAAAGGACAGAGTCAGGAATAGAGCATGGGCTGTGGAGGGGGTGGAGTACGAAATAAGTTAGGAGAATGGAGTGAAGATGTCCAGTGCACACATTATTTTATAATTTGTAAAATCTTAATACAAGTTTAAAGGTCCTTTTTTCAACCTAGACCTAAATCCACCCTCACCCACCCATTAGGGAAGCAGGGAAGCTTTCGCAAGCAGAGCTTATTGCTGATGCCTCTGTGAACTCTGTGGTCCCTTCCAGAATGTGCACCACTAGCGGGTGGCTAAGAAATGACATCCCATCATTAGATGGACTGCGAGCGGTATAAACTGGAGGAGGAGCAGCTCATCTATTCCCCTCCCTGGAAATGAATGGGTCTTAACCACTGTGCTATTGGATAGATTTGCCACTTATATTGTCAATACTCATGGGTTCCAGACTTTTGGGAACCCTAATACCCTATTGTTACTTATGTGATTTAACAGAATTTCCTTTACTTCTCTTAGAAGAACTCTGTTCTGTACAATATTAAAATGAATGAAAATTAAACGGGATCTGAGAGTCTTGACAATTCTGCAACATGCTTCGAGATATGCAGAGAGATTCCAAGTTGCTAACTTGGGAATTCAGGTAGTGACAATAGCTGAATCTGTAAGAACACAAAGAAGTATTATTCGTTGTCTTATCTACTGCATAATTAATACAGAATAAAGGGAAGAAAGATGAACAGAAAATATGAAGAAATGAGAGAGCTAACAAAACTGATTCAGTTGTTGTAGGGTTAGTCCCAGTTTAGAGCAGTCAACAGTGCAATGAACAGTGTTCAAAGACCTCTGGTCAATTTGAACCTACTTCCTGCAGATGTCATCTTCCAAGGAGGTCTAACTTTGTGAGAGAGCTTAAACAAAGGACTAGAAAAGGACATGACATATAAATTTCAAATGGCTTTCATGAGCTTGATAATTATAAAGCAAACACTTCTTGAAATCAAAGAGCAGTTGGAATTTATGAAAATTCAGCGGACTTGACATTATATTCATTATTCTTGCATATCCTAATAATTATTAATAAAACTTGAATATATTTTAGTTATTTTCTATTTATAAAGTTGATTTTTAGGATAATTAAATACCTAATTCTTCTTAGATACAGTATCTGAATCCAATCATCAAAATTTGAATTGTCTATACTCATGGGTTTTTAAAGATATAAACAGATAAAGTCCAGCCTGTCCCTGGGAATTGTGAATGGTACTGTGCCACTCTGAATGACACTGAAATAGCTAAATACATGAAAAACTATGTTCTTCTTAATAAGAAAATACATTTGTACCCCAGTAAATGTAATATGCAACAATTCAATAATGATTTACATTTATTTCAGGATTAATATATTTATTACAATAAAAAACATTATATCTTATTAAGTATTATGATGAAATATGTAGCTATGTAATATACATTATATGTAATATGTATATATTCTATAACATACAATAAAATCACATTATAACACAAATTTACTGTTTTATGCTGTTCTACACAATTACAGTTTATGATCATTTATGGGTACTCTCCTATTTCTTTAGTCCTATGAAGTTTTTTCCTCTCATTCCAAGTCATTTTTCTTTCTCCACAGATGTTTTTATTCAGTGTGATGAACTTTCATTTTTCACACTTGATATATTTGATCTCTCCTTTCTTTAATTTTTTTTTAACTTTTTTTTTTTTTTTTTTGCAGTACGCGGGCCTCTCACTGTTGTGGCCTCTCCCATTGCGGAGCACAGGCTCCGGACGTGCAGGTCCAGCGGCCATGGCTCATGGGCCCAGCCGCTCCACGGCACGTGGGATCCTCCCAGACCGGGGCACGAGCCCGCGTCCCCTGCATCGGCAGGCGGACTCTCAACCACTGCGCCACCAGGGAAGCCCTGATCTGTCCTTTAATGTTTCATTAGCATTTCTTTTACATACTCTCAGAAGTTCTCAGGGTTAAGCATTATACATTTATTTTACTTTGATTACATAAGTAAATACTGAAAATATTTAAAATTCTTTTAGTAAAAGTTCTTCATAAACACACTTAATTCTTATAAATTGCTTAGACATTATATTAAATTCATAATATATGATACCTCTTAAACCTTGTGCTTACTACTCAGAAATTTATGTAATTCTTAAAGCAGTCACTACCTATTTCTCACCCTTTGATATTAACATTTATAAGTTATTAGATATGGTTTTCATAAATTACTGAAGGCCCATTCTAGTAACATAATCTTGTAAAAACCACAGACTTAAAAACCAAAGACAGCACAGCTATATCTTGAAGAAATAAGTCTAAGGTTTTTGTTGTTGCTTGTCTTTTGTTTTAATTAAAGGATAATATCCACCTCTGGGAATAGGGGTCTGTCAAAGATAGACTATCAGTGTCTCACTGGGGAACCACGGTACTAAGTGGAGCAGCTAAGGAAAGTACCACGCTGTGAACCCTTCAAGCTCCTCCTAGGCACAACGATAAATAATTCTGCGGTAGTGTAACTAAATTCATACACTACTGACTGGTAGGGTTGAGGTATTGAGAACATTAGTATTCCTCGTGCCATCATCAAAACTGGCTCGGAATCTGAGTAAGGTATTGGAAACTACAGCAGGCAAGACTGGGGAAAGTACACTTTAATAGAAAGCAAAACAATCATGTTTGGAGAAAGATATTGTGATAACCAATGCCAAAAGACTGCCTCTCAGAAATGAATTACTGACCTACTCATCCATGAAATCCTTACAAAATGTGATTAGGAGACTTCCCTGACCCTTTCCTCCTTCACGCTACTGCACCTCCTCTATCACTTTCCTTTCTCCAGAGTGCTATACAAAAGAATCAGGCTTTGGGCTGAAATACTGTCTTAGTACCTATAATCCTAATGTTTTATAAGCATAGTGCATCCCACTGGCCTGCAATAAGATTTGTTTTCTACATTAGTTCATTTCATGGGTGTGTTCATTTTTAAAAATTATGAATCAAACCCCTGAAATATTAACGGTATATTAATATAAAACTCTATATGGAGCTTCCCTAGTGGCGCAGTGGTTGAGAGTCGGCCTGCCGATGCAGGGGACACGGGTTCGTGCCCCGGTCCGGGAAGATCCCACATGCCGCGGAGTAGCTAGGCCCGTGAGCCATGGCCGCTGAGCCTGCGGGTCCGGAGCCTGTGCTCCGCAACGGGAGAGGCCGCAACAGTGAGAGGCCCGCGTACCGCAAAAAAAAAAAAAACTCTATGTGTATTCATGATGGTTATATATAAGGGACCGTCAGATCCCAACCCCAATTATGTGTACTTCCTGAAAACACATTCACAAATGAGTAGAACTCAAGATCATAAGTTCTATTAATTTTAATGCTCCCAAGATGAGTCAGAATTTTTTAAGAAAATGGTTCATTTGCTTAGACCCTTAGCTCTGGAAGTTGTTTTAAATTAGTGAAACTGGTTGTCTTGAAATGTTTAAGTTGATGTAGAGTTTTCCTTTCACTTCTGAGGATTCCTCCCAGTGATTAAAGAGATTTTATATTTTAATATTAAATTAAAATTTGCTCTCAATAACTTTAACATTTTTAGTAGAATATGCATGCCTTACCTAACATTATTCAGTTCAAAATGATGTATAAACTATAAAAGATTGAATTTCATTAGTGTTCTAATTTCTCTATGAGCTGCTATGTTATTTCCCCTCTGCTTGAATCTAAAATATTATGTGACAATACATATTTAAGAGGATAATTCCACAGCAATTTTGGTTAATAGAATTCACCATAACTAAGAAAAATATTGTAATAAATATGTATTAAGATCCATTTCACCAAATCCCAGAATATTAAACATTCACAAAAGCCTCTAAAATTTAAGTATTCTTATAGAATGCAAATTTGTAAAATTTATCATCCAGAGAAATAGTGCAAACAAAAATGTGAGTTGGTTTAGAGATACTTAGAGAAGTTTCATAATCACTAATACTTAACTTTTTACTCAAAGTTAAATTCAGATGAATATGATTCTGTGAAAACATATCCATTTTGATGTCAGGGGAATTGTGATACAGCTTAGCATGACATTTTGCTGGTCTCCTTTTACTCATTTAATAACTTATTCATTCAGTAAAAATATATATCATGCATTCCCAATGTTCCAAGCACTGTTTTGGCCCTGAAAAGCAAAATAGACGTGTTTTACATGTCTAAAGCTGGCTGTCCAACTCAATAGTAGCCACTAGCCATTTGTAGCTATTGAGCACCTGAAATGTGGCTTGGTTAAACTGAGATGTGCCATGATGAATAAAACGTACCTCAGATTTAGAAGACTTTGTACCAAAAAGGGAAAATACCTCAGTAATAATTTTTATGTTGATTGCATGTTGAAATGATAATATCTGGATGTACTGACTTAAATGAAATATGCTATTAAAATTAATGGCACATGTTTCTTTTCACATTTTAATATGGATACTAGAAAAATTTAAGTTATATATGTGACTCTCACTTTATTTCTATTGGATAGTGGTGGTCTAAGGGAAACTGACAATAAACAGGATATATACATATATTTATATATATGGATACAGAGAATTTATTTTATGTAAAAAAAAAAGCTTTCTGAATCTGATGATAAAGGATGTAGTAGGCTGAATAATGGCCACCCAAAGATATCAAGCCCTAATGCCTGGAAGCTGTAATCTTATTTGGAAAAAGGATCATTATTGGTGTTGTTAAATAAAGGCTCTGGAGTTGAGAAGAATCCGGGTTGGCCCTAAATGACATCACAAGTATCCTCAAGGAGAGAGACAAAAGAAGGTAACACCGAAAGAAGAGAGGAGGCAATGTGAGTATGGAGGCAAAGTTTGCAGAGATGCAGCCACAAGTCAAGGAATGCTCACAGCAACCAGAAGCTGGAAGAGAAGGGAGTGAATTCTTTCCTAGAGCCTCCAGAAGGAGTATGGTCCTGACAACACCTTGATTTTGGACTTCTGGTTTCCACAACTGTGAAAGTATAAATTTCTGTTGTTTGAAGCCACCCACTTTGTGCTAATTTGTTATAACAGCCCTCAGAAACTAATACAGAGCTTAATGGTGGAAAGAGGTGGTTTGGAGTGGCATTTAGATAAAATGGGGAGAGGAAGCTACTTGAGTGGAATGATCGGGGAAAGTCTATCTGAGAAAGCTACATTTACCTGAGATTTAAAGAAGAAGGTGCTAGCCATTTGAAGAGACTGGGGAAAGCGTTCCAGTTACTGGGAACAAGATACAGGCAGGCTTTGAGCTGGGAAAAAGTTTCACCTCTTCTAGGAACAGAAAGAAGGCCAAAGTGTCTGAAACATGGTGAGCGAAGAGGAGCGTGACTCAAGACGAAAACGGAGAAGTAAGTGGAAGCCATATAGAAACATGGTTGCCATGATGACGATTACGGATTTTATTTTAATTATATTTAATTTTATTTTAATTATAATAAAATATGGATTTTATTTTAATTATAATGAACTGTATTAAGCAGGGGAGTATCATAGTTAGATTTATGTTTAGAGAAAGACTTCTATGGCTGATTTGTAGAGACTGTTTTGGAAGAGAACAAGTGTAGAGCAGAGAAATCAACTAGGAGGCTGTTGCAGAAAACCAGGCAAGAGATGGTGATAATATTGATCACGCTGGTAGTACTAGGGACTGTGAGAAGCAGAGAATATGAAATATATTTTGAAGACTGAATGTAAGGAAATTGCAACGAGAATCTCTAAAATAAAGAAGCCTCAGGCTTCCCTGGTGGCGCAGTGGTTGAGAGTCCGCCTGCCGACACAGGGGACACGGGTTCGTGCCCCAGTCCGGGAAGATCCCACATGCCGCGGAGCAGCTGAGCCGCTGAGCCATGGCCGCTGAGCCTGCGCGTCCGGAGCCTGTGCTCCGAGAGGCCACAATGAGAGGCCCGCGTACCACGAAAAAAATAAAAAAAGAAGCCTCATGGTAGGGGGCTGCTGGGTATACATCCTGGCTCTTTATCTAGACATGTGGCTGTGAGTGGCAATGTGTTCATTTAATGCAGCCTTCAAAGAAGCAGATGCCTCCTTGAAGTGGATGACTTGGCAATGAAAGTTGAAGTCAGGCACTTGCAGTACAGAAAGAAAAGCCAACTGTTAGGGTTTACACTACAACCACATATGAGGGATCTTCAACAAGATCATCAGTAGATTTCTCATCAGAAACTTTGGAGGCCAAAGGCAATGGGTGGAAATACTCAAAGCACTAAAAACCAAACAAATAAACCTACTAAGATCCTATATCTGGCAAAACTGCCCTTCAAAAGTGAGAGAGAAACTAAGAAATTGCCAGATAAACAGAAGCTGATCGAATGTGTTACCACTATACCTGCCCTGCAAAAAATGCTGAAGGGCATTTGTAGGTTGAAATGAAAGGATACTAGACAGTAACTCAAAACTGTATAAAGAAATAAGGATCTCTGTAAAGGTAAATACATGAAGAATTATAAAAGACACTATTATTGGAACAACAAATTGTAACACCACCTTTTGTTTTCTACATGATTTAAGATACTAATACATTTAAAAAATAATTATTAGTCTAAAAGCTATTATTAAGATAACTGGTTTATAACTCCACATTTTGTTTTCTACATAGTTTAGAGACTAATGTGTTTTAAAAACACAATTATTATTTTACGTTTTCAGACACACAATGTGTAAAGATGTAACTTGGTGACATCAACAGCTGAAAGGAGAGGAAAAGAGGCTAAAAAGAAACAGTTTTTGCATGTTATTGAATTAAGTTGGTATAAATTCAAATTATAGTGTTATCATTTTAAGATTTTAAATGTAACCCCCATGGTAACTGCAAAGAAAATAGTTATAGATTATGCAGAAGGGAATGAGAAGAGAATAAAATATTTCACTACAAAAAGAATCAACTAAACAAAAAGGAAATGTGCAGGAAATGAGGACAAAGGTGTTACAAGATACATAGAAAACAAACAGCAAAATGACACAAGTAAGTTCCTCCTTATCAGGAAATACTTTAAGTGTAAACTGATTAAACCCTCCAATTAAAAGACAGAGACTGGCAGAATAAAATGCTCCAACTCTATGTTGTAAACAAGAGAATCACTTTAGATCTAAAGATACAAAGAGACTGAAAGTGAAAGGATGGAAAAAGATATTCCATGTAAATATTAACCAAGAGAGAGAGGCTGGCTATACTAACAGCAGACAAATACATTAAATCAAAAAAAGTTTACAAGATGCAAAAAAGGACATTACATATTAATAAAAGGTTCAATAAAGCAAGAAGATATAGCAACTATAAGGATTTATGCACCTAACAGAGCATCAAAATATAAGAAGCAAAAAATGACAGAACTGAGATGGAAATAGACAGTTCCACAATAATAGATGAAGACTGCAATATCCCATTATCAGTAATGAATAGAACAACCAGACAGAAGAAAAGTAAGGAAACAGAAGACATAAACAGCACAAGAAACAAACCAGATCTAACAGAAATATGCTTAACACTACACCCCCCAGAAACAGAATACAAATTCTTCTGTAGTGGAAATGTGATATTTTCCAGCACAGACCATATGTTAGGCTGCAAGTTAAGACTCAAAAGACTTAAAAGAGATAGGTGTCATACAAAGTATCTTCTCTGACATCAACAGGATGAAGTTAGAAATCAGTAACATAAGAAAAACTTTAAAAATACCAAATTCATGGAAATTAAACAACATGCTCTTCACCAACTAATGAATCAAAAAAAGACATCAAAAGGGAAATTACAAAATACTTAGAGATGAGTGGAAACCAAACCACAACATAGCAAAACCTATGGGGTGCAGCAAAAGCAATGCTAAAGGGGAAATTTATAGCAATAAACTCTTACATTAAAAAAATAAGAGAAGGTCTCAAATCAACACCTAACTTTATAATGTAAGGAACTAGAGAAAAAATAAGCTAAACCCAAAACTAACAGAAGAAAGTAAATAATAAATTATAGATCAAAGAAAACTAAAATAGAGAATAGAAAAACAATAGAGAAAATCAAGGAAAACAAGTTTGTTCTTTGAAAAGATCAACACAATTGACAAATTTTAGATTGACTAAAAATGAAGATTCAAATTACTATAATAAAATCAGAAATGAGAGTAGGCATGTTACTACTTATTCTATAGAAATAAAAAGTATAAGAGAGTACTATGAGAAATTGTACTACAAATTGGATAACCTAGGTAAAATCAATTCTTAGAAACATAAAACCTACCAAAATTGAATCACAAAGAAATAGAAAACCTAAATATATCTGTAACTAGTAAGAGGAATGAATCAGTAATATGAAAACAAAAACAAAAATGGACTTCCTTGGTGGCGCAGTGGTTAAGAATCTACCTGCCAGTACAGGGGACACAGGTTTGAGCCTATGTGTTAGTGTATGCTAACACATACACATGGAATCTAAAAAAAAAAAAGAAAAAAACGGTCATGAAGAGCCTAGTGGCAGGATGGAAATAGAGACGTAGATGTACTAGAGAATGGACTTGAGGACACCGGGAGGGGGAAGGGGAAGCTGGGACAAAGTGAGAGAGTGGCATGTACATATATACACTACCAAATGTAAAACCAATAGCTAGTGGGAAGCAGTCGCATAGCACATGGAGATCACCTTGGTGTTTTGTGACAACCTAGAGGGCTGGGATAGGGAGGGTGGAAGGGAGACACAAGAGGGAGGAGATATGGGGATATATGTATATGTATAGCTGATTCACTTTGTTATAAAGAAGAATCTAACACACCATTGTAAAGCAATTATATTCCAATAAAGATGTTAAAAAAAAAAAAAGGCCGCCTACTGAATGGGAGAAATATTTGCAAATGACATGTCTGATAAGGGATTAATATTCAAAATATAAACGAACTCCTACAACTCGACGACAAAAAAACAAAAAACCTGATTAAAAAATGGGCAAAGGGTATGAATAAACATTTTTCCAAAGACACACAGATTGCCAAGAGGCACATGTTCAATATCACTAAGTACAGTAAGTCCCCTACATAAGAACCTTCAAGTTGCGATCTTTCAAAGATGTGAACGTGTGTTCCATCAACGTCAGGCGTGAGTGAAATTTCAGCTTACCCTCAGTCTCCTACTTCTGAGATCCTTCAGCTCTACTGTCTCCCACCTCCTCTCCCTCACCCCGTCAGTAACCCTTCTTGCCTGTTCACTCGATGCGAGGCCCTGTATGCCAGCTGTTGTACTGTAACTGCTGTACTTTTCAAGGTACTGTACTGTTAAGGTTAAAAATGTTTTCTTTATTGTTTGTGTTTGTTTTTTTTCTGTATTATTTGTGTGAAAAGTATTATAAACCTATTACAGTATGGTACTATATAGCCAATTGTGTTAGTTGGGTACCCAGGCTAACTTTGTTGGACTTATGAACAAATTGGACTTACGAATGTGGTCTAGGAACAGAACTCATTCGTATGTAGGGGACTTACTGTGTTAGGAAAGTGCATATCAAAAGCACGATGAGATATCAACTCATACCTATTAGAATGGCTATTATCAAAAAGACAAGAAATGACAAATGTTGGAGAAGGTATAGAGAAAAGGGAACCCTTGCACACTGTTGGTGGGACTGTAAATTGGTGCAGCCACCATGAAAAACAATATGGAGATTCCTTAAAAAAATAAGAGTAGAACTACCATATAACCCCAATATTCCACTGCACGGTATTTACCTGAATAACACAAAAACATTAATTCAAAAAGATATATGCACCCCTGTGTTCATTGCTGCATTATTTACAATAGTCGAGATACAGAAACAACCTAAGTGTTCATCAACAAATGAAACTAGCAGAACTTTGGAAGAACTCTGAACAGCTCCATGGGGGCTACTGTGATGAATTAGATCCTGAGGAACCCTACTCACAAGCTAGTTTTCCCCAATTGTCAATTCTTTCCCATGGGATTTAATCAAATGTCAAATGCTGGGAGTAGGTCAGCAGAGCTGACAGAATCTGTACCAAATACAAACACCAGGCAGTGGCCCACTGAGGCCTGAGGGCAAGACAGGAGAATGGAGAGAATTCACTCTGAGCCTTCACCAAATGAAGGCAGTGGATGCTGAAAGCTGAGGGCAGGGTGAAACACCAAGGGAAACCTCCAAAACATTATGCTAAGTGAAAGAAGCCAGACACAGAAGAGGACATATTGTATGAGTCCACCATATGAAATACCCAGAATAGATAAGTCCAAAGAGCGAGAATGCATATTGGTGGTTACCAGGGGCTGGGAGGAGGATGCCAATAGAGGGAAACTGCTTAGTGTGTCACAGGTTTTATTTTGGGGTGATGGAACTGTTTTGGAGCTACCGTAGATAGAAGTGGTGTTTGCACAACATTGTGAACGTACTGAATGTCACCGAATTGTTCACTTTAAATGGTGAATTTATAGATCATGAATATCACCTCAGTAAATTACATAAATAAATAAATAATAAAATGCCTAAAACCATTTTTTAAAATGCTGAGAGAAATCCATCCAAGCTACTCTGGGCCTTAACAGAGGGTACTACAGCAGTCCTCCAGAGGCTAGAACAGGGTAGCTAGGTGAAGAGAGGTCCCCTGAGGTACAGAAAGCTGGAGGCAGGACTAGAAAGCAAAGAGGATTCCCAAAGACAATTAAAGCTGTCAACTGACATCTCTGGAGTCTCACTAAACCCTGCTGAGGGGCATGTCTAGATCCCATCATCAAAACGTTTGAAGCCAGTGGTGACTACAAAAAACTAAAGCTAGGACAAAGCCCAGATCCAGCTCCACTACAGATGAGATTGAATTAGTCCCTCATACTAACAGCCTAACAGAAGCAGCAACATCACTGTTATGGTGGTAAATATTATTTTTATAAATATGTTTATCCTTTTACATACAATGTCTGGCATACAATGAAAAACTATGAAACACATGAACAAGCAAGAAAAATGTGACCCATGATCAATAAAGACAAAAAAGCCATAGAAGCAAATCAGGAGAGAGCTCATATATTAGATTTATCAGATAGGGACTTTAAAATAATTATGACAAATGCATTAAGGGAACTACTATAAAAGTTGAGCAACATGTGTGAATAGATGAGGAATTTTGCAGAGGTAGAAACTATAGTCAAGAACTAAGTAGAAGAGGGGGCAGTGGTGAGAACTGTATTCTTTTGATATAAGGTTCTTACATTGTTCATGTCCTTTATTTAAATATAGAGAATTTATCTTTAAACTATATTATCTCTAGAGCAACCACTAAAAATATACAAAGAGATATAGATAAAAAGTCAATAGAGGAAATAAAAAGAAATAATAAATATACTGATTCACCAAAAAAAGTAGGAAAGGGGGTAAAGGCAATAAGGAACAGACAGGACAAATAGAATTAAATAACCTAGATGATATACTAAAATCCAACCATAAAAATAGTTACATTTACTTTTTTAAAATTTATTTATTTTATTTGTTTATTTTTGGCTGCGTTGGGTCTTCATTGCTGCACGCGGACTTTCTCTAGTTGCCGCGAGCAGGAGCTACTCTTTGTTGTGGTGCGTGGACTTCTCACTGAGGTGGCTTCTCTTGTTGCAGAGCACGGGCTCTAGGTACACGGGTTTCAGTAATTGTGGCACACGGGCTCAGTAGTTGTGGCACACGGGCTCTAGAGCGCAGGTTCAGTGGTTGTGGCACATAGGCTTAGTTGCTCCACGGCATGTGGGATCTTCCCGGACCAGGGCTCGAACCTGTGTCCCCTACATTGGCAGGCAGATTCCCAACCACTGTGCTACCAGGGAAGCCTGTTACGTTTACTTTAAATTGACCAAGTACTCCATGTGAAAGGCAAAGATTGTCAGACCAGATTTAAAAAGGCAAGACCCAACTTTTTGCTGTTTGGAAGAAACATTTTAAATATAAAGACAAATACATTGAAAGTAAAAGTGTATCATATATTCCCCATTATAAAAGTTATAAATTCACACAGAAAATATGGAAAATATGTAAAGAAAAAACTCAAAAGTATTTCATTTAAAAATCCGTAGATAATAGCTTCATAACAGGTAACAAAGGAAAAGCTAAGAATATCCTGCGTTCTGCCCATTTTGAGACATAGAACTGAGAGAATAAAGGCTATATTCTCTCCCCCAAAAACTCCCTTAGAGTTCTTGCCATGAAAATTGAATACTGAGCTGGAAGACTCATTCCCATTGGCATACTCAGCATAACATTCCAAATTTTCATGATTTTATGCATATATGTAATGTATTTGTAATATGTATATATACACACACATTTATAAAACACATGTATATGTGTACGTGTGTATATGTATGTATGACTCCCCACACACATATTAATTAATTAAGCACACATATTAATTAATTAAGTGGCATGGACCAGAGCTAATGTTAACTCACAGGAAGTGCTCAGGCTTGAGTAAATAACAGATGAGCTTTAAGACAAGACTCTAAGTAGGAAAAGACTCTTCTGAGCAAAGGAGTGTTCAATCTCCTCTCCAATGGCCACAGAAAAAAAAGGGCATAACCACACTAGCATGCTAATCCTGCAGAGAGAGTACATCACCAGAAAAAAAACAAAAACGAAAAAACCCCAAACTTGAGGTGTTCTAGTGATCCTTAGAGCAATCTGCAGAGCACACGTGGGAGGAGCAAAGCCTTACATAGACATTAGCTGATAAACTCTCAGGACTTAATGGCCATACTATGAATAAGTGCAAGAACAGGTAAAAGTATTCAACTATAAAGGTCTGGAAGCAAGAAATGGGCATCACAACGTAAACCAGACCAACAGGAAAAATAAAATAAAGATGAGTATCTATACTGCAACGACATTCATTTAGCCATATTTTGTTAGGGCTATCACCAGGTACCTTAGCAAGGAAGAAGTCATCAAGAATATTAGAAGTCACTTGTATACTCAGTTGTACATATTTATCAGAGTGTGGATGCAAATATGTTCAACAAACCATAGTTATTGTTGTATCTGAACAATATACAATTCAGTATCTGAATTGCAGGGACCCTGATTCTTTCTCTCTAGGTATGGGACATACTACATATTATACATACTTGACCAAATACATGGGCAGGGGCTGGCAGGGGAGAACTAAACCATAAGACCATGAACAGCCATGTCCAAAAATGCCCAAAGCTTTATGACATAACTGATAACTAACAGGGGAAAAACATGTGTTTTTATCAACAAAATATGAAACCAAATTGCATCAAAATCCTTCAGATATTAAAGAATATACACATTTACCTAAGTCATATTTTATCCCCTTATATGTCAGGATTACACTTCTCTACTCTGAATTACATAAATTAGTACCATCCCTTCACTGCTTTACAATAGTTAAGAGCCATTCAGAGAATAGGGAACAAAGACGCCATTGTTGAGGGATTTTGGATTTAAAAGCCTACAGGGATGCATAAAGATGACACAGAGACACGCTTAATGGGACAGTGTAAAATAGTAGGTGGTCACTTGTCCCTGAAATCTTCACGGAACAGATCCATTTTGAAAGAAGAGGAAAAGTCTTTGATACAAACTAATAGCAGGCTTGTATAAGAGAGAAAGAATATACCTTTTAAAAAGATGTGAGAAGATAAAAAGCAGGAAGTCAACCTTCCCAGGACAGAAGTCTAAATCAGAGTTGAGCTGCTTTTCCCCAAACTGACTTGAACTTATTTATGTCTTGAATATGAACACGGGCACTTGGAAATTTCAGAATAGCTCATCAATTTTTAGTACTTGTGCTTGAGGCCAGAAATGGAACAAGAACAAAAATAGAGCAGGTGTGCTTGCTTTTCATATATGTTTCCACCAATTGAAAATGAACCCAAAGTGAAAAACTACTTATCTGAACCCTGAATCATTTCCCATGTCAGTACCATCACCTCCTATTTACACCTCTCAAAGCATTTACATACTTATCCTAGTGTGGTGGGAAGAAGTACGCACACAATCCAAGAAGAACCTGAGCTCAGTTCTGAAACTGTGCTGCTATTAAGGAAAGCTGAAGCTGCTAAAGTTCATGCTACCTTTAAAAGTATTTTTAAATGTTATCAAAATAATCATGCACATAACTTAAAATAGGACAAAATGTACCTGGGGAGTTTTAACTTGAAAATTACTGTGTTAACTTTTTCATTTAAACATGATTTTTACTTTTTAGTTGTGTTTATGAAAGTTATACTTGAGACATAGTTGAAGGAATCAAATGACACTATGGGGAGAGGGGAGTCACTTATGAAAAACAGCAGTTCCCTGGGCCCCTCACCCCTGATTCTTCGCCTTCCGAAGACAACAACTTGCATCTCCTTTAGGTAATAATTTCAGAATGTGCCTCCATATCTCTAATTAACATTTGTATTATTTTTATTCTTCCATTTTTAATTTCCTCCCAAAGAAGATGCAATTTAGCACCTTTTCCTACTCCTGCTCCTGCCACACGCTCACACCTTTGTCCCTTGGCTCACCACTAATGCAGATAAATGGGGAAGATCAATAATCACGATTTTTGATATTATGACTATATAAGGAACATCCACAGATGAGGTATGAAGTGAACTATATTCTTTTCCTGCTATCATTTTGTTTTCTCTGGAGCTACTAATTATATTACTATGTCATCATTTGCTTAGCATTCTGTATATTTATCTCTAATTCAAGCCCTAACTCTTGGACAATTTTCTAAATCTCCTCTCAAGATAGACATATCAAGTTTCTATCAGTTTCTTCCTTCTGAAGAAGTCTCTCTTAGACTCTCTGATCCACTCTAATCCATACTGCATCCTCACTCCCAGGAAAACAAAGATACTCCCAGAATTAACAGTAAATTGTTCTGGGGTGGAATTGCATAGAAAGTGGAAGAAATGGTGTCTTCCCCCTGCCTGAATGCACATGCTAAATGGCCATGTAAAATGGAAACTTCAGTGTTACTGATAGACAGTTCATCCAAACCAGCTAAGTTTCTGTGAAGCACATGTGAAGGGCCCACCCTGACATACTACAGGCAATGAAGCATAAATTATTGCCTCTGACCCCATCCAGATCTAAACTCATAGCCCAATGTCTAGTCAGCCTGTTTGGCTTTTGACTAAATCACAAAGGGGGTCTTGTTACACAGAAAAAGTAGATAACGGACAACCAATTTCTACTCTCTGATGACCATACAATTACCACAAAAGGCAAAAGACAGTGCTTTTAGTCCATATCAGGATTTGGATTTTCCCACCAAAACTTAAAATGACTATGCTCTTTTTTATATAACACTGAATGACTGTTACCCAGATTAAGACTGGAGATATACAATAAATGAAATAATATAAAATTGCAACTTTTTAGAATTAGTAAGTTTTTAAATTTTAGGTTTATAGAAAAATTTAACATAAAGTACAGAGAATTCTCATACATATCCTCTCTCCATAAGTCCCCATTCTCTACACATAGTTTTCCTACTATTAACATCTTTGACTTAAATGGATTAAAGCCCTAAATGTAAGGCCAGACACCATCAAACTCTTAGAGGAAAACACAGGCAGAACACTCTATGACATAAAGCACAGCAAGATCCTTTTTGACCCACCCTCAGAAATGGAAACAAAAATAAACAAATGGGACCTAATGAAACTTCAAAGCTTTTGCATAGCAAAGGAAACTGGGACAAAGCGAGAGAGTGGCATGGACATATATACACTACCAAACGTAAAATAGATAGCTAGTGGGAAGCAGCCTTATAGCACAGAGAGATCAGCTCGGTGCTTTGTGACCACCTAGAGGGGTGGGATAGGGAGGGTGGGAGGGAGGGAGATGCAACAGGGAAGAGGTATGGGCACATATGTATATGTATAACTGATTCACTTTGTTATAAAGCAGAAACTGACACACCATTGTAAAGCAATTATACTCTATTAGAGTAATAAAGATGTTTAAAAAAAAGAAATAAAGGACTGTAAAAAAATAAATCTTGCCTTAATGTACATTTGTTGCAATTGATGAACCAATACTAATACCTTATTATTAACTAAAGTCCATAGTTTACATTAGGGTTCATTCTTTATTGCTGTAATTCTATGGGTTTTGGTAAATATATACCATATTATCCACTATTATAGTATATACAACAGTTTCACTAGTCTAAAAATTCCCCGTGCTCCACCTATTCATCCTTCTCTTCCTGCCTCCTTCTCAACCACTGCTAACCACTGATCTTTTTACTATCTCTATAGTTTTGCCTTTTGGCCCAGAACATTATTTCTTTAGTATTCCCCTTGAAAAGAAGTTGGCCTTATTTTCCTTTTCATTGGTGCTCCAGTGATGCTTGACACAGGGGACAACTGATTCCTGCACACTAAAGTCCCAGGATGCTAGAGCCAAGAGTCAGAAAGAAAGAAAATGAATTTGGGAGTAATTTAGAAATTTAAATACACAGTTTAGTAAGACAATATATATAATGGAAAATCAAAGCTTAGTAAACAAAGAAAAAACTATAGCCCCAAATGAGGGAAAATTTACATTAATAAACTATCATTTTAAGCAATATTTTAAAAGTGGTAAGTCAGGCATAGACACATTAATTCATTAATATTGACAAAAAAGTAAATGTTCTATCACTGAAGGCCTGTAGGTCTTTGTTGTCATGCTCTAGCCCCTAGATCATATGAAACAGTATATTATGCAGTCCCAACGCCCAAATTTAGTTTCTAGAAGCTGATTCTGTTTCTGGGACAGAAGAACTTAGAGTGGGGTGGGCTCATCTAGTTAACAGGCGGCAAGGATACTTCCAAAGCTTTGTGGTGGTGGTTACAAGGAGCTAGCTTGAAGGGATTCTCATTGGCCAGAAGGTGAGGAGTGTGAATGTGAATCAAAAAGAAACTGTTTATAACTAGAGACTGGAACTATTTGAGTCTCAGAAAGACTATGAGTATATGATGACGTTCGAAAGGGAGAATCAATGGAAACTGGTAGATAAATGCACAGGTGACCCCTTATAAACTTGAAAAGAAAACCCATAGCAGTTGGATGTACTACCATGCACTGAGAATTGACATGTCTGCAGAGATCTGCTCAGGTGGCAGCATGCAGATGGTCAGGGTAAGCTATTTTGGAATGGTGTTGTAAGCTGTATAAAAGCAGTTAGGACAGAGCAAAAATTCTACCATTTCTTTTCTCAGATGAGGCAGGACTCTACTGTGCATGGACACTGGCATCTGGACATTCCACTAAGGAACTTGAGGCCGGGGAAGAATCATGCTAAGATACACTATAGTGGCCCTGCCCATCATGACCACTCAGCTACCAATAACAACATTCTGGGTTCTTGGGTAACCAAATGAGGAACTAACAATGTGCATGAGTGTGTGTGAGAAAGATCACTTGCCAATCCATAACTCCCCTGAAATGCTGCATGATGAGATATCACTTTATATACAAAACAGTTTACAAGGATAGATACCAAAATGTTAACAGTGATTTCATCTGGACAATTGGGTTTAACGTGAGTTTCACTCTCTTATTTACAAAAATAATATTAGGAAAAAGTCGCTTTTACTTTGAAAATTAAAAGATTAAACTTTCCATAAAGTTGTGTAAATAAAATAACAGAATTAGTTGTTCAAGAGCTACAGAATTCCATTCTGACATTTTCATACAGAAGTGCTAAACTGCTGAGGTTACACCAATAAGTATCATAAGTGCAAAAAGAGGGACTCTGAATCCTAGCTCCAATAATGTATGAACTTGGGGCATGTAGTAACGCCCCTGAGCCTCAATTTCTTCATATGTAAAATGGAGAAAAGACTACTTACTTTATGATTGTTGTGAGCATTGAAGATACGTTGATGGCATGCCTGGTCTACACATCTCGTAAGCATATACACTATAATTGTCCCATTCATATAATACTTCACAGTAGTAAGAAATGGGGAATATGAATACATTTCTGTATTTGCTTGAATTTGCAAAAAGAAACCCTAGGAGGGTAAATATGTAGGAAATGGTATAGCTTCTTGGCCTGGGGAGATGAGGAAAAACTGGGATGAATGAGAGAATACAGAAGTGAGACTTTTTACTGTACCTCTTTGTTTTAATTGGTTTCATAGTAAATTTAAAATTTCTACTCCAAACTCTATCCATCAGGGCTAAACATTTTGCATGATACTCAGTCATTTCTCATGTTTTTGATAATAAATCACTCATAGATTCAGTTCCACATCCATGCCTTCATTTTCTGTGACTTTATATAACTGCCAATTAGCAACACAAAGCAAAATGTAATTCTGCCTGTTTGCATCAGACTTTCAACTTCCCAGCAAAACCCAGCTCTGTGTTCTTGTGTCACAACCACAGCCGTGAGCAAATCACAGATACACTGATTTTAGGTATCTACATAATTTGTTACTGATTCAGATTCTTCCTTCATTTTTTTTAATGAATTCTAAGGGAAATATATTTGGCAAACTGGATTTCTTTGGTAATACCAAATGACCTACCCCAGAAATCTTCCAATCTTGCCAATCCATAACTGACCTACCCCAGAAATCTTCAGCCAAAATAAACAATCATTGACTACATTTCTAATATTAATTTCAATCTCTGCTAATGCCAATTATTCTACTACCTTGCTGAGAAATTCTCATGTTGAGAATCAAAAAAGCCAGTGTAGAAAATGAGATAATAATGCTTTGATGCATTACAGTAGGAAGGCTATTAATGGGTAGAGGAAGGAATATAGGTGAGAGTGATTTTAGTTTGTCTTCTGTCTTGGTGTTAAAAGTTCCTGCTCAAGGAATCTAGAGAAAAAATTACTACTTGTGATAAGTTCTTTATACTCAAAATTTGACACATTACAAGGTTTGCTAATGTCATTGTTCATATAGACCCCAAATCCTTCTGCTTTCTTTTCTCTCTTGCGGGAAAAGTTTCTCTAACAAGTTTTGAGTCTCAGTTGAACTGCGTACCTCTGCTTTTTTTTTTCAGCTCTGATAATTCAGGAAATGAAAATGTAAGCTATTTATTCATGCTTAAAATGAAGCTGTACTATAACTGGAGAACCAGGAAAAACACTAACCTAGTTAAAATACATGCCTTTTATTAGGGGAGGAGCAAGAGTGAAAAAATAGTTTAAAGTTATGTTTTCAGTACTTCTGGCTTCATTTTCAGACATGCTCATACCAAAATTTGATGATCTTAGAATACGCCAATTTAGGGAAGGAAACAGAGATTCGACAGTCTCAGGGATTCTTGTATAGGATCTATAATTACGGGTATATTGTTACCTGCCTAGTAGCAGGACAACATGCAGCTTGACTAAAGTGACAGGTCTAAGCTGTAAAAAGTCAATCCCAAAATTCAGGCCTTTCAATTCCAGTTGAAATTAACCAAATCAAAGGTGTATATGGCATAAAAACTGTTTTCACATCTCTAAGCATATCAGTCTTTTCCTTTATGAAAAGACAACCTCTTTCTTCCAGTGCACTTATAAAATTTCCATTAGGATGGAAAAACAGAATCCCAATTGATGTTTTAATTAGAATGCTGAACAGGAATTCATCAACCTTGACTACAAGGTACCTTACAGGAGACACTATCCAAATGCATTTTCTGAGTTCCTCACTTTTCACTTGGATGCAAATGGCTTCCAAATGTTCTCACTCACATTCTGTCTTTGGTGAGAGTCGTTTGTACACTCATCCTATCCCCATGCCAACTATCTTGCTCCCATTTCAGAGCATTGTACAGTATTTACCTTCTGCCTAGAACACTCTTTCCTGGATCAGCACATGCCAGCTTTCATATCGCTCAGGTTTCAATTCAAAGAGAGGCCTTCCCTTCATGCCACCAGACTCTATATTATCTTCAAATAGCACTTACAGTGTCTGAAATTCTTATTTATATGTTGATTTGTTTCTTTCCAACTATAATCTTAGTTCATCAAGGCCAGGACATCTGTCTTTGTTTACCACTATTGCTTGTGCTTAAAATAGCACCTGGTCCATCATAAACTCATAAGTGATTGTAAACTCCTTAACAACAAGAATACAGTCTTCTATGCTCAGAAATGCTATGGATAGAGTAGCTAACCAAAAGTTATTCATTCTCAAAGGATTATACCACTACCCTTAAATATGAACAAATGAAACTAATCACTCAAATCCGGTCTAAAACCAAATTTAAAACCAAAATTTTTCAAAAAATTTTTTGAAACTTTGTGACCTTATTTTGCTAATTGCCATAAAATCTGATTTTACGTCCATAATAAACTGTGCAGTTGGACTGTAAGTCATCAAAGTTCGAATCCATACTTGATAAGGTTATGGGAAGGAGGATATTTTAACTCCTTCACAGTACTATGATAATTTAGTTTAATAATGTAACTATTATTACTAATTTAACAGAAAGAATTAAGGCATATTTAAGAAGGCTCTTGTACCAAAACGTGTCTTCAAAATAGGAAAAAATAGTTTATTATGTTGTCAGGAAAAGAGACAAAGAAAAAAATAACTAATAGAAATACAGAAGAACCTGACTAAAATGACAAAATACTTTTAGCTATTTAGTTATATTAGGTATATAGGTACATTAGATATAAATATAATAGGCATAAAAGAGTTGTTTTGTAGGTAAATAGCAGTTTAAAATCAATAATTACATGTGGTTAAACTTTCCACATACTCAAGATTTCCTAAATGCTAAACGTTGTAATAGCAATCAGCGCATTGTATCATTTAATGCTCCCAAAAAACCTATGAGCATTATCCCTATTTTATAATTGAAGAAACATTCTTAGAGAAAGTAATCAAACTCTCCAAGGTCTAAGAGTTAGCCAGTGCCAAAGCAAGGATTCAAACCTGAATCTCTCAATCTCCACAGTCCATTTCATTCTATATTACCTTACACTGTGTAAGCATGTGTTTTTTGTTTGTTTTTATTGAAGTATCATTGATGACTTATATTAGTTTCAGGTGTACAACATAGTAATTTGATATTTTTATAGACTATACTCCATACAAAGTTATTATAAAATAATGATTATACTCCATGTGCTGTACATTCTATCCTTGTAAAATTTATTTTAAATGTAGTGGTTTGTACCTCTTAATCCCCTTCACCTATTTTGTCCCTGCCCCATTCCTCTCCCCTCTGGTAACCACTAGATTGTTCTCTATATTTATGAGTCTATTTCTGTCTTGTTATATTTGTATGTTTGTTTTACTTTTCAGATTCCACATATAAGAGAAAACATACAGCATTTGTCTTTCTCTGACTTATTTCACTAAGCTTAATGCCCTCAAGTCCATCTATGTTGTCACAAATGGCAAAATTCCATTCTTTTTTATGGCTGAGTAATATTCCACTATTTACAGTGGAATATTAGCCATTCATCTTCTTTATCCATTCATCCGTTCATGAATACTTAGGTGGCTTCCATATCGTGGCTATTGTAAATAATGCTGCTATGAACATTGGGGTGCATATATCTTTTCAAATTTGTTCTTGTTTCCTTCAGATAAATACCGAAGAGTGGAACTGTTGAATTGTGTTGCAGTTCTATTTTTAACTTTTTGAGGAACTTCCATACTGTTTTCCATAGTGGCTGTACAAATTTACATTCCCACCAACAGTATACAAATGCTCCCTTTCATCCACATCCTCGCCAACATTTGTTATTTCTTGTCTTTTTGACAATAGCTAGTCTGACTGTTGTGAGGTGATATCTCATTGTGGTTCTGATGTGCATTTCCCTTATGACTAGTGATGCTGAGCATTTTTTAATGTACCTGTTGGCCATCTGTATGTGTTCTTTGGAAAAAGGCCTATCTGGAGAAAAAAGAATAAACCTGGAGGCCTCACGTTCCCTAACTTCAGACTATACTACAAAGCTAAATTAATTTAAACAGTATGGTACCGGCACAAAAACAGACACATAGATCAGTGGAACAGAATAGACAGCCCAGAAATAAACCCACGCACATATGGTCAATTAATCTATGACAAAGGAGGCAAGAATATATAACGGAAAAAGATAGTGTCTTCAATAAATGGTGCTGGCAAAACTGGACAGTTACTTGTGAAAAACGAAATTAGAACATTTTCTCATACCATATACAAAAATAAACTCAAAATAGATTACATACCTAAATGTAAGACCTGAAACCATAAAACTCCTAAAAGAAAACATAGGCAGTATGCCCTTTGATATTGGTCTTAGCAATATTTTTTTGGATCTGTCTCCCCAGGCAGGAGAAACAAAAGCAAAAATAAACAAATGGAACTGAATCAAACTTAAAAGCTTTTGCACAGTGAAGGAAATCACCACCAAAACGAAATGGCAACCTACTGAATGGGAGAAGATATTTGCAAATAATATGTCTGATAAGGGTAACTATCCAAAATATATTAAAAACTCATACAACTCAATATCCAAAAAACAAACAACCCAATTTTTTTAATGGGCAGAGGACCTGTAAGCATCTGTTTTTTAATTAATTACCAACATCTTTGCCTAAAAGTTCTTACATTCATTGCTGGCTGGATCTCCATGGTTAGATGCTTAAAACTCAGCATTATAATTAATCCTTTTTATATTACCATTAACAAATAAAATAGGAAAAGGGAATTGCCTCTTGAGATACATCAGGACGGTAGCCAAGCCATTTCTCAGACCAATATTTATGTTCCCATGAGGCCAAGGGCAAGCTTTGATTTCATCTTTAAAAGTTTATTTTTCTGCTATTAATTTGGAGGATGCATGGAAAGCAAGTTTACAGGCTAAGTTAAATTGTGAAAAGAAAGATACTATGAGAAATAATGTACTTGGATTCAGATGAATCATTCAGGCTCTGGGACTAATGTACAGCAAATTGAGCTCAGTCCAGAGAAAATGTAAATAAAAAAAGTTTAGGAGCAAATAATAGGATGTGGAAATACATATTAAATGGAACAATGCTTCAGGTTAATAGGAAGCTGTTTTAAGAATTAAGGCAGGGGCTTCCCTGGTGGCGCAGTGGTTGAGAGTCCGCCTGCCGATGCACGGGACACGGGTTCGTGCCCCGGTCCGGGAAGATCCCACATGCCGCGGAGTGGCTAGGCCCGTGAGTCATGGCCGCTGAGCCTGCGCGTCTGGAGCCTGTGCTCCACAACAGGAGAGGCCACAACAGTGAGAAGCCCGCGTACCGCAAAAAAAAAAAAGAATTAAGGCAGAAAAATTCTCATAGAATCCACCAGTCTGTACAACAGATAGCAAAACAAACAGATATGGTACATAAGGTGATGGCTATCTTGCTAGAGGCTTATTGGTCAAATAAAAAAAGAAAAATATTGACAATTTTTTGATATTATGAAGGGAATTACAAATGTCATTCAGTAGGGATCTGCCTAACTTCCCACAAACATTTTCAAACATTATCAGAAAATTAAGTGCCCTCTAAGGCATGAGTGAGTAAGACAAGACAAGTCTGAATCTTGACTCTACCGTTAGTAGCTTTATGATGGAGGGAAGGCATCAACTTCTCTAAGGTTTCTGATCAAGTAAAATAGAGTTAATAGTAACCACCTCACAGAGTGTTTAAGAATAAATAAGATGGCATATGTGGGAAGAGTTTGTGATCTGTAAAGCATTAGAAAAATGAAAATTAATAATAGTAAAAGTTAAAATAAAATCAAAAGGTAATATCCTACAGGAAGTGTTATGATCTCACTTATAGAAAATTAAAATATGTGTGTTTATAAGTACAAAAGATAATAGTACCATGACTAGTGAGGTGCAAGGTTGTGATTTTTAGGTGAAAAAAGCAAATTGCATTCAGCATGATTTTATTTCAATAACAACAAACAATGAATCTGTGCTTGTATGCTTACATATATTTGTAAAAAGGAGAAGATTATGGAATGGGTTATTTCAGGCTATCGGGGAGGGAGATAGAGAATTGTTCAATTTTCATATAATGCATAAACACATCTGCACACACACATAACTTTGTATCATTTGCATCCTTAACCACAAGCCCATATTATATTTGAACTTTGAGACACAAAGGGAACTTTTTAAAATAATATTAGTAATATAAACCCTTGATAGCAATATTAATTAATATCCAAAAAGAGTCACCAAAGTGTGCAGCAGCATCCAAACTTATAGAATCACATATCTTACTAGAAGTGTTCTAGCTGATAATCCAACATACTTCAAGTCACCCTTGAACTATCAATCCAAACTAACAAAATGAGGCGGCTTCACAAAATCATCCCCATCATGTCAAAAAAAAAAGTACACTGTGGGATCTGAATCTAATCTGAGGGTCCAGAAGCTCTGGGGCATTTGAAACTCTGAGGGAGTGATTCAAAGGAGGAGGGAGAGGGAGCGGTTATTAAGGACCTCAATGCATAACATGAAGCTCTTTAAATTTGGGAGCATCTAGGCCACCCAAGAGCTTGTACTACCTTAATGGCAAAGTGGTGCCATTATACTGTATTGATATGCTTAGTTTCAAGCCATTTCAGTTATATTTTCCACCTTCAGTTAGTAGGGGAAAATTAGTGGCCATGTCTTCTATTTCTTTAAAATTCCCTTCGAAAAGGCTCTAAAAGTATAAAAACTCTATAAAGGAATGTTGACTGGATATAAGCTTATGCTTAAGGGCTCTATGTCAGATAAATCCTAATGAGAATCAATAAATGAGCTTTAAAGAAGCCTGTTGAACTCTGCTTCTCTTTTGTAATCTTTTGTTTTTCATTCTCATGAAGGTCTAGTTCTGTGCAGAGAAATTACGATGTTTGCCAGAGCAGATGCTTATGTGACAAATCAAAGGAGTTGGGGATACTTAGGAAGGGGAGTGAAAATCTTTGTAAGCAAGGCAGTAGTTCTTCATTTTTGGTGACTTCTCCCAACTGTTCATAAGTTTTCCCCCGGTGTTTGGAGTGGTCCACTAGGCCATAGCCCTGCTCAGGGAGACAGCCTCCCCACAAAAGGAACATTTACTCAACTTCTGTAACTAGAGAGTAAAGTGTTGTCACTTCATTAAAAATGTTTTCATTCCCTCCAGAAACACTTCTTTGAACTTAGGGACATCTTTATTCTCACCAAGGAATCCTAAGGTACTTTACTTTAGTGGCAATTTGAGGATGATACCTAGCTAGGCCCTTGGTTTTTCCAGCTGACCCTGTCACATCTTCAAAACAGCATTCCAAACCATAGAGGTATAGCTTTGAAAGAGGCCAAAGGCTTTGAAACTGATATTCTTCTGTCTAAATTGAGAGAGAAGCTGGTACAGAAAGGAGTACTCTTCTAATCTCTTTAAATAAATGATACAGAAGAGAATGAGTGTTAAACAAATGAGGACTCTGGCCCCTCCACAGAAAGACATGAACCCAGCAATGATCCTTTGAACATGAAACGTCATCTGTAGGCTGCACAGAATATATTGCACTCTCTTCTAGCAATATTTACTGGGTCTAGCAGGCCTGAGATCCTCAGGACGAGGAAGGTCCAGCTTGGGGACACTCAAACAAACACATTTAAAGCCAGCCTTTCTTTCACCTTCAAGGTACAAGAACAGTGCCAGAAATTCACAGGATTGTACTCAGAAAACCTAAAAGATATACAAAAGGAAAATTCAAAGGGGAGTAATTCTCCAAAGGTGGGCAAAGGAGAGAAAATAAATTAAGGTGGTAGAGGAGCTGTGAATTCAATGAGTTGAGTAATTCTGAATCTAACTGTATTTCTCAGTAGTACCCAGTACTGGAAATGCTGGCTCCCCAGGGCCTTCTGCTCTTTGTTTCTGATGAGATATCAAGGAATACTACCATCTTCTCACAGACTTAAGGGCGGGAAAAAAAAAAAGTTCTAACAGAGGCAAAGTTGGAAGCAAACAAAAATTTTAACAAAAATTGAAATGCGGACAGATATTTGAATTTTGGTCATCCTTTTATAAATTTTTTTATAAAAATCTACTAATTAAAGAAGCTTTCTGAATCTCAAAAAATGGGCTTTTACAGAAAATCCAAAGGAGCTTTTTAGAAAACTTTAAGATTTGTCAAAAGATGATGAAATACAACTGGATGAGTTTGGAGAGGTGACAAGTTCAAATGTTGAAGCAGTAATGAGCTTGACAGAATGCCAGATGAAAGAGATTCTTTGGCGGTTTAGGGGAAAAAAACAACCATTTTCCTTGGTACATAATATGTAGCATCTTTTTATACAGTTTACAAAGGAAAAAGTTCTTTAGTTCCTGGAGTAAAAGCTTGATATAAAGCCTAGTTGGCTGTCTCTTTGAAAGGCAACAATGATATCTAGTGTAATTAAGATAATTACAAGAGAAATGGATACAAATTCTTAGCCATAACTTTAAGATACTATTTTCAGGAAAAATCTAGAAAATTAGGCATTCATGAATACATATTTCAACAATTTAGAGAAGCAACTTTTATCTGACAAAAGTTAGTTTTAATACAGTAAGATGTTAAGGTTTGAACAGTACTACCAATACATTTTTCAATGATGGATCAAACTGGGAAGAATTAAAACTTGAATCCAGCTCAGTGTCAAATCTTTTATATGAGAATGAGTCATTCAGAACTCCACTGAAAGTCTGCAGTAAGAGGGATCCTGTAGAGCAGGGCAGATTGTATGAAGGCTTAAGCTGTGTTACTTTTGCTGTCAAGTTAACAATGCTGTATTAGTGCAACTACAATTTTAAACAAGTCTTTCAGACTAATAAATAGCAGCTCCTACGAATAATTAAGTTTCCTTCCCATCTGTGGAGTAAAACTATGTGTCACTATTGGATTAATAATTTCTTTTACACACATTACAGAGAAACTGGGAAAAGATAAGTGCCCACGCCATTTTTATTGACTGTACGGATAACTTGATTATCCTTGCCTCACTAAATTTCTGTGCTAGGTTGGAACTGTGATTACCTCACGTGAACCTAGAAAGCATTTTTTAGTAAAGATGTGTTTCTGGTGAAGTGGCTCTGAGAGGTTTACCATGGAATAAATCGACTTCGAAGAACTCTGGAAGATCATCTGTGACAGATCCAGGTTCTTTGTCCCCTACACCTTTTTTTTTTTGCTTTCTCAGCCTCCTTCTTGGTGGAAGGAGTCCTTTTTGACACAGTTACACCAGACTTGTGCTATGAGGGTTGCTCTATTAACACCAGAAAGACTGGTTTTATATAACAGATTCCACTCCAAAGAATCTGAAAAGTTTAAGCCAAATCCCAGGGAAGGCTGTGAGGTGCCACCAACTCTGATTCCTCACTGCCTTCCAGAAGAGACCCAGGAACAGTGGTTTCCCCAGCTCTGATCACATGGGGTGGCTAGAGGAGTGAAAGAAGAAAGGAGCAAGGGAAGACGTCTAGAGGAGAAGGGGGCTAAAGCTGACTCAGGCTAAAAGAGCACAATAAGAATAGTAAAATATATATATATATTTGCATCATACTCTGGACTCTGAGAATATCTGCAGTCAGCTACTAGTAAGACTGTATTTTTTCCTGGCAATGGACTATACATGCATGCCTCCTCAGACATTACAGACTATAACAAAGGGTTACACGTAGGATGTGAAATAAACTGCTAAATGTTCAGAAAACAAAATCTCCTATTTTACACATGGCAGTATTCTTGCTTCATTGCAATGTGGACTTTTAGAGGATTATTTAAATTAACAGTAACAGCAATATGGCTTCAAACCCTTCTTACCTCTAAAGGACCGAATGGACCCCCAAGTGTCCATATATTAAGAATAAGCTTAAATGGATAAGCCAAAATTATGCAAGAAGTAATCAAAGTTAGAAAACCAAGTGAAGTCAACTATAAGATACTAATTTTCATTTTTCCTGTGTACTGTAGGAAATGTTGTGTACAGACAGGGACTCTTTATGAAGCATTTATGTGACTTGAGATTACTTTTATGCAGACTGCATTATGACTGTATTGTGTATTATGCTGTGTTAGCTGCTCTTACAGCATGATTCATAAAATCAGGAGAAAGTGGATTCCTCTGAATTCTGGTAATTGTTAACTATTTCAATCATATGGAAAGAATAGGGGAAATGACACACAGTGAAGATCTTATTATTTGATCCTCAAACAAGCACAGGTTATCTAACTAAGTAGGCAGCCTCAAAGAAGCACAGGTTATTTCCTATATATCACTGAGTGACCAGGCATGTAAGAAACTTAAGGAGGAACATTATTCTTCCATCTCTCGGACCTAGCACAGTCATCTTGAGTGACATCAACCTTCTGACCCACAGGATATTACAACTCAGCTGAACAGGCTGGAGTAATGGCATTTTACACTGTGCTTCTATCAGAGATATGACATAGTAGATACCTTGTGGATATGTCTTCCTTTGGGTTTCAGGTAAAATGCCACTTCCTTAGAAAGACTCCCCTGATGTAAGGCTTCCAAGCACTCATCCCTTCCTCATTATTGTCTCTTACCGTACCACACTTTTATCATACTTATAACACAATGTGATTAGATATTTATTTTGCTGTTCACACAGCAGCTAGCCCAATAGATATCTGTTGAAAGAGGAAATGTAATCAAATGGTGGCTCCTTGTGGCGCTCCTCACCAGGCAAGGAAATCCTCCGTGCCTGGGTGTTAGCATCAAATAGACACTTCTCCAAAGAAGATATACAGATTGCCAACAAACACATGAAAGAATGCTCAATATCATTAATCATTAGAGAAATGCAAATCAAAACTACAATGAGATATCATTTCACACCGGTCAGAATGGCCATCATCAAAAAATCTAGAAACAATAAATGCTGGAGAGGGTGTGGAGAAAAGGGAACCCTCCTACACTGTTGGTGGGAAGGTAAACTGATACAGCCACTATGGAGAACAGTATGGAGGTTCCTTAAAAAACTACAAATAGAACTACCATATGACTCAGCAATCCCACTACTGGGCATATACCCTGAGAAAACCATACTTCAAAAAGTGTCATGTACCAATATGTTCATTGCAGCTCTATTTACAATAGCCAGGGCATGGAAGCAACCTAAGTGTCCATTGACAAAGAAGATGTGACACATATATACAATGGAATATTACTCAGCCATAAAAAGAAACGAAATTGAGCTATCTGTAATGAGGTGGATGTACCTAGAGTCTGTCATACAGAGTGAAGTAAGTCAGAAAGAGAAAAACAAATACCATATGCTAACACATATATATGGAATTTAAGAAAAAAAAATGTCATGAAGAACCTAGGCGTAAGACAGGAATAAAGACACAGACCTACTACAGAATGGACTTGAGGATATGGGGAGGGGGAAGGGTAAGCTGGGATGAAGTGAGAGAGAGGCATGAACATATATACACTACCAAATGTAAGGTAGATAGCTAGTGGGAAGCAGCCACACAGCACAGGGAGATCAGCTCAGTGCTTTGTGACCACCTAGAGGGGTGGGATAGGGAGGGTGGGAGGGAGGGAGACGCAAGAGGGAAGAGATATGGGAACATATGTATACGTATAACTGATTCACTTTGTTATAAGGCAGAAACTAACACACCATTGTAAAGCAATTATATTCCAATAAAGATGTTTAAAAAAAAAAAAAAAAGAGTCCCTTTCTCACCTTCCTGCCTCTTAGCCTCACCAGGAAAACATCACCTGAAATTGCCATCTGAGACAACCCCACTACCAAGGAGAAGGTTTCATTAAAAACCTAAATGTCATCATTCGGCCTAGAATTTAGGAACTGGATAATTTAACAAGCAGCTCTGCTGGGCGAAGTATATGAACAGACAGCTCATACCACAGTGAAAAAATAATAAATAATCATGGAAATATATATAACATCAGGAGACATGAAATAAAAGCTAATAAAAGCATGCTTGATCCTCTATTTCCACCTACAAAGACGGGAAGGTTAAAAAAAAAAACGTAACAACTAGTGCTAATGGATTTGCGTTTGAGGTGTAACAGGTGCACTCATCCATTGAAAACTAACCCTACCCTTTTGGAAAAGACAATATGGAGGGAAAGTAATGATGATGTTAATACCTTTGACCCATTCTTTTGAATTTATACTTGAGATAATTCAAAAGAAATTAAAAAGTCAATATACACAAAAACATTACTTCAGTATTTTGTATCATTGTAAACATCTAAATGTCCAATACTTAAAGAATGGTTATGGTACAAAAACTAATAGAAAGTTAACAGACATTAACACTTCTGCAAATGAAATTAATACTAGGGAAAGGAATCTATTTATATAAGCAAAATACAAAATAATAATACATGTATCATACGTTCATTCATTTAAGAGCTACTTATTAAACGCTTATTGTATACCAGGCACTATTCTATGAGCTGAGACTGTGTCCACAAACAAAGCAAACCTCCTTTTTTTGAGCCTTTATTCTAGTGGGTAGAGACAGACAACAAACCGCTAAGAAATAAAATTAATGATGGTTTTCCACCTATGACAATAGCTCATTACAGTCAACCTCCAGATATGTGTCTATAAGAAAGTAGAGTAAAATAATTTGGTTCCTAAAATAGATGCTTTTAAAATTTTAATGTCTTTTCTGCAAATTAAGCATGTCTGGGTTACTGATAAAAATAAATGCTAAGTGTGTCTATCGCAAAAAAGACACAAACTCAAGTTAATTCTACTTTTCAAAAAAGGATGACAAGGATGAACTCTATAAGCAAGCACACTTGCCTTCACTGATGGGGTCTAATCTACCTCTTCCCTTTCTATCCGGGTTGTAATTTTATCTTGTTTAAATAAAACCACACTTTTTTTTAACAACTAAATTCCCTAGAAACTATATATAACGTAATTTAATCATTTCACTTATGTGGCATGTTTAGCTACTTTGGGTCTGTCTCCCATTAGGGAGGTAAGCCTCATGGTGGCCAAGGCTTAGAATGTCTCATTTGCCACCCTATCCCCAGCACCAAGTACAGGGCCTGGCAAAAACCATAGCATCATTCTGGACTCTCTTTCTCTTACACCCCATATCTGGTCTGGGCTCTATCTGAAAAACACCTCCAGGATTTAGCCACTTTACACTATATTCTTATTGAGAGACAATTCTCCATGGATCTTTTACTCTTCTGCCCATCTTACAAGGGAAGACACTGCTAGCTTTTGTTCTGGACTATCTTTTCAAGGAGATTTGTGTAGCAAAGAGCCTTGGAAGATAGTGATAGCGTCGCCTCTGAAACAGAGGACAGGTTTGTTCGCCTCCCAGAATAATAAACATCATATAGGTAACGTTGCAAAAGAGAGCAAAGGTTAGGCACGTCTGCTCGCAGACCATTAGATTGGGGTTTCCTAAGTTTGGAGTCCCTCAGCTGTGACACAAACCACCTGTATGCACAGTGTCCACCTGGGCCATTCTGCATCCCCCATGGGTCTAGTGCTGAACTATTGCAGTGTCTACAACTTGTTTTCAAATGGTTCATAAAACATACACACATGTGTATGTATATAAATGTATATGTATATAAATATGGAGAGAGATTTTAAAATGTGACAAAAAATATTAAAATTTGTGAAACTTAGTGAAGGCACACAGGTGTTCATATTATTATAGGTTGGTATTGGGGGATGAAACAAACCTGAGGCTCGTTATTTCCTGCCAGCATGCAAGAAACTAGCTAACTTGATAGCTCACCAGTAAGTAGCAGGATAAAATCTCAAGCCCTCACAGCTCTTGACAGTGCTCCACTCCTATCCTGGCACAGCCGACTATCATCTCTCACTGCAGTAGCCGCCTAGCCAGTCTCCTGCCTCCACCCGGGTTTCCCTACAGGCTTTTTTGCACATGGAAGCCAGAATGATCCATTCAAAACTAAGTCAGATAAAGTTAACTCCTCTGTTTAAAACTCTCCACTGGTTTCCTGACTTACAAAGCTCTACGTCTCTGGTTCCCTAATGTCTTCCTTTATTTCATTTTGTTCCACTCTCCCCACTGTTCCATGAGCTCTAGCCATACTGGTCTCCTTGCTGTTTCTCTAGGCACGATTTCATCTCAAGGCCTTAATGCTTACCATTCCCCTGTCTTAAATGCTCTCTTACAGAGTTGGATCAATCCCTCAACTCCTTCAGGCCTCTGCTCAACCACTGCTTTCTCAGCCAGGCCTTCCCTGACACTCCTATTCAAAATTGCAATCCCTCCTCCCCTACTTCACAACATTACCCCCTTTTTCTGCTTTATTTTTCTCTAAAGCACTTTTTAGATTCTAATATACCATTTCTCATTTTGTTGTTGTTTATGTCTTCTCACACTAGTATGTAAGCTCCAGGAGGGCAAGGTCTTTGTTTTCCTCATTTCAGTATCCCTAATCTAGAACAATTTCTGGTACATAGTCGGCATTTAATACATTCTTGTTAAATGACTGAGAATGGACTTCTAATCAGGCCAAACTCAACTTCTTATTAACTGTGCCACTTTGGACATGTTGTATAGCCTCTCTAAGACTTAGTTTCCTGTCTGTAAAACAGAATCACCTTCTTCATGTGATTGTTGAGTAAACTGGACAAGGTACATATGAAAAACACCTACTAGGTATTTAATTAATGACATTTCTCCTTAACCAAATCTCAGTAAAATTTGTGTTAATTTTACAGTATACATTTTAGTATCACCAGGGAAAACCTGATTTATCTTATATATCGCTATGCATATATTTTCATCTTTATATCTTCAGCATACAGCCCAGTTTCTAGCAAACACTAGTCATTCGATAAACGTGTGCTTATTTGTTTTGCTTTCCCCCATTAAAAAGATAGTATCACGTTAAAATAATTTGGAAAATACAGAGAAGATACAAATCACCTATATTCCTATCATAGTAACATGACTGTCATTACTATTTTATCGTATTTTCTTTTGGAATTTTTTTTCTATGACTTTTTCAATTGAAATTATAATGTGCATACATTTTTATATCATGACTTTTTCTACTTATTTTTTGATATAAACATTTTTCCATATACCTATGCTGTCTTTCCAACCATTACCTTTTGAGAGCTGCATCATTTTGTCAGGTAGAAGTATTATAGTTTATTTTCTCTTTAGTGGATATTTAGATAATTTCCGACTGTTAACTTCAATACATTTTAAAAGATTTAAAAAGGAAAGACTCTACTTTTTTCTCTTTCTCTCCCTTCTAAACTAAAGCGTGTCTGACCCTTTTGGGAAAAAAAGGAACTGAATTCCTCTACTGTGCATTTGCAAGAGAACACTTCTGAATAATTCATGGCTACATAAAGATGGAAAAGATATACATCATCTAGCTCATTATTAACATAATACAGCCAAATGAAACATTATCCTAAAAAGTCATTTAATTGCAGCTGTGAAATGAGACTTTAACCATTTTAGAAAGAAGTCATATTTGAGATGAAAATAAATACATTTCAAAATTATTTTCAGGCATTGCCTAATGCAAATTCTTTGCTGTAAATGGTGGTTACTGGGTTTTTTTCCTTAAAAATGGAAAATCAGTCTTTCCAATTTACCAAGTTAGTGAACTATCTGGAGAATAACGTAGTAAACTTCTAAAATATCTATAAATAAAAGGTAACAAAGAAATCACCTAGATTTCTGTAGGTAAATGTTAGTGGCTTTTTTTTTTTTACTTTTTAGTTAGGTCCATGAGAAATGATTCAAATTGTAATATTAAAACTATGTGCTAATTACTTCAATCACTGATAATGTTTGATTATATCATTCCTTAAAAAAGGTATACTTATTCATCAAAAATGGAAACCATAGAGAGAGATGAAAAATAAGTATAAAAACATTTATTTTATACGAGGCCAAGCAAAGTAAAAAGAAAATGGAAGGACGGAGCACTGCTAGCAGACTCTTTACAGATTATTGAATGCACACATGATTTAAAACCTCTGAACATCTAAATTCATTTTTTTTTCCTTCAGTCCCCTCTCTCTTAGCCCCTCTTCCAATCTTGTTCACCCGTACTCTAGACCTAATTCTGTCCTGGTTGTGTAGTTGTATGCTGAATTTCCTTTTGCAATTCTCCTATATTCAAACCCATTTCCTGGACTCAATGTCTTCCTATTCTTCGTTTATTCCCTTATTTTGATTAAAATACACCCTCTAGTTGCCTCCTAAGAAGGACAGTGTTTTGAGTACTCATGTATCTGAAAAAATACCTTTATTCTACCATTTACCCTACTTGATTTGTCTCTTAAATTGCTGGGCACATACTCTTAAAATTTCGAAGGTATTGCTTCAATATTTTTTAGCATCAATTCTTAGATTTGAGAAATCAATGCTATTTAGAGTTAAGGATAGAAATAGAGGGCCTGAGAGAATATATCTGGCTGTCAGATTTCTGAGATTAGAGTGGAGATGAGATATGGTGGTGAGAGTCTCATTGTTGGGTAAGTGGACTCACTTAATAATCCCTGTTTAAGTCCTTGCCCTGGTGCTTCACTCTACTCTGCTTAACGTCACTGACTTCAAGTCTCCTCCAGTTTAAATCCTCTAGAGAATAACCCTATTGCTCCTGAAACACAGGTGGCCAGGGTCCAACCACTTACATGTCCCTTCCTTTTATCTTTACATATCCCTCCTCCTCACCTTCTACAACCCGTGGTGCTCCAAGGGCTGAGCCTCCAGAGGGTGTTCAGGGTGAATCAGCATACTTCTAGTCTAGTCAGTCCTACCACCTCATTGCATTCTGTCCTCCAAAAAGTTCATCCATTCCTATCTCCTCTCTGTGCTCTCTGTCCTTGTGAAAGAAAACCTTTGTTTTATTCCTTTATTGTCTTTTTCTAAGAAGTGTTGAAGGGAGAGAGCCTTTTTTACTCTTCAAGTGGTGGCACATGCCACTTCTTTTGAGGCCTCTCTGACTCCAAACTCCTCTGGTCTACTGTCTATTACTCCCTCTCAGGTCCCAGAGTGCTGGGAACAGATCCCTAGGAGCTACTTTCTATTCTTTGTTGATTTCTTCTACTAAAAATACTACTTCTATATTCTGTATCATAAGGTAGAGCCCTTGCTCACTTTCCACCCTGGTTTGCCTTTATTTCATGCATCAGTAGGTGTCTTATTGCAGGGACAGAGACTAACATTTTTTATGCAGCCCCACAATGCTTAAAATAGGTGATCTCAGACTTTAGTGTGTCTAAGGATCACTTAGAGAACTTGTTTGAAATGAAGATTCCCTCAGAAAAATTGAATATGACTGTGACACTGTCCTGAAAACAAGACACCCAATAGCACTCCAATGTGATTCTGACGCAGGTAGTTCTGACCCATAATATGAGATATTATTGTCTAAGGACACTCCTAAGCACTTGTTCAAGAAAAAATGAATTGATTACTTTGGTTGATTTGTTGTTGTTCTTCCCCATTTTATTTTTAAAAGGTTGGAATTCTGGTTTCCCTTAATATACTATTATGAATCAGACATTCATGAATTTATCTGTCTTTTCTTTAGACTTGTTATAATTTTATTTTCCTTTAATACCTCTTAGGATTACAAATTTCATAAGTTTATGGTCAGTCATATAAAGCATAGTTCTATATTACTGTGTTGCCCTTGATTAATTTCTTACAAGATTCACAGGTATTCTATTTATAGAATTCCTGGACTTGACAAATGTATTAGTTAGCTCAGGCTGCCATAACAAAGCACCATAAACTAGCTGACCTAAACAACAGAAATTTATTTTCTCACAGTTCTGGAAGCTAGAAGATCAAGGTCAGAGTACAAGCATGGTTAGGTTCTGATGAGCATCCTCTTCCAAGCTTGCAGACTTCTTGTCTTGCTGCCTTCTCACTGTGCGATTGTATTAACTTTCCTTGGTATGTGCATGTGGAGAGAGGTAGAGAGAGGTCTCTTCTTCTTTTTATAAAGCCACCAATCCTATCAGGTCCTATCCTTGTGACTTCATTTAACTCAAATTACCGCCCAAACGCCTTAGCTCTAAATACAGCCAACACTGGAGGTTAGAGCTTCAACAAATGAATTGGGTTAAGGGGGAATCAGTTGAGTCCAGAGCAGGAAATCACACACAACGTTTAGGTACAGCTATTCCTACATCTAAACATGTGCACCCAGGACTTGGCACAGCACTTTGAATGTGACAGATGCTCAATAAGCATTTGTTTGATGAGTGAACAACCAACATATAGTAAACAAAGCTACACAACAGCTAAGAAAAGAAGATTATCTGATGTGCTCTGCTTTACACCAAGTCAATGTGTGAAAATGTTGAAATACGCATACTGATATATTCAATACACAAAAGAATTCACTAGGATTTCCTTTGGGCATATAAAGCATTTAAAAATTCCATTTATACCTGTTTTCTTTCTAAAAAGTAAATTGAGGTACATGTATAAATGGATAATACATTCAGATGAAGTTAATAAAAGGAACAAGTAATCAGATTGAGAATATGGATGGTTCATCTGCACAGGTTACATGAATAAGTGCTTGGCAATAGTCTGGAGAAGAGAGCGGTGGAGATTCAAGCTTTGGAAATTAAATCCATCCACATTTCACTGGCCAAAGGCAAGTCCCATGACCACATCTGACTTTAAGGATTGAGGGAGTATAATTCTTCCTTGTACAAGAGGTGAACTGGTCAGTGAATAGTGTAGGAAAGCCTGCCACAGTGACTACAGGAGGTTTTCAATGGAAAATCGACTTTATTCTCCAAGGTATTTTTTGAAACATTTTATTTTTGCTAATTTGAGTGTTAGCTTCAATTCCTGACTGCCACATAGAAAATGAAAGCCAGAGATGGATTTGAGTTATACAGCTGCCGCTAGATGTGCAGCAATTTCCTTTCCACACCTCTCTTTGGTGTCTTAGTGGATCTGAAGAGACAATTTTGGTCTTTGTGGCTTCAGAATTGAGTGAAAGTAAAATAACTAGGGTCTCTTGCTTTGCCTGAAAAAGCCAGAACCTGAAGGGTGCCCTCAAGGGAAGAGTAGCATTTAAGCACAACATGCTCTAGAGAAGAGAAATGCTGGCTCCTACAAATCCGTTGAAAGCCTCTCCCTCAACGGTGTTCTCGCCCTTGTCTCCTGAGAGAGCAGAGCAGCAAGTTCAGTGAACAGAGACAGAAATCTAACCCAGCCGTCTGGCATACCACCACAGGAAACAGTCTTCCTCGGGACAGCATTCTCAGGGCTCACAAAGCAGGAAAAACTTCTCTTAGAAGGAATGGTCAAGTAGGAAAAGCAACATTCCCTTCACAGTGAGCCCTACCTCTGAGAGGATTCCAATGTGGGAGCTATAAAACTTACAATACTGCTTTAACAGAGTCAGAAATTCATTGGAGTTGCCTCGGAAACAATCAACAGGACTACTGACGAACAACTCTTAAGATTCTGTGCCATGCTCCCAGCAGATACTGAAACAGTGCCTGAGCAACATAATTCCTAAATGAGCAGCTTCAAATTATTGGGGGTGGGGGCGCTATAGAATAAGAGGAAAGGAAAGTGACCTAAATGTACCCATTTGTGACTGTAACAAAGTCTAAAGCCATTTTACTTAACTCAACTAGGGGAAGGGCCTTGGCAGTAATTGAGACAGAAGAGATTACTCATAAACTTATCTGACCAGAGGATGACTATGGACAAAACTTAACTGTGTATGAACAATACTGAATCCTGTTTGTAACATAGGCTAGTGAACATTTGACTACAGTAGACCCTCTCTAACCAATCTCCACTCAAGCAATCTGTTGGATTAACCAACTCTCCACAGTGTCACTGTGAAATATCCCAGCTAATATGACAGCATAATAAAACCTTACAAGTGGTAGGCTACTCTTTTAGACATCCATGTACTTTTTCAGTCCCCACTCGTTGAGCTATATATTTACCAAGCATTAAATGTATTTGTCCCCAAACTTCCTAATATTTGTTGTACCTATTGTTTTAATTACACTTAATTACATATCATGTAAACTAATAAAATGTAAATGTGAGAAGAAAGAGTTGCTTCTTCTATAAAAACCAGTCTGAATAACTTGGAAAGATTCAAATAAAAATGAATTGTAGGAGAGAAATGTAAAATAATAAATATGTAAAAATGTGTAATAAATATGTAAAAATATGTAAAATGTAAAATATTTTTAAAATGTAAAATATTAGAGGAAAAAAATAAATTTACAATAATTTTGCCTCATTGGAAGTGACGTTACTTAGTTTTACAGTAACTGAAAATGGACATCCTTATAATTATGGTGTGATTTATGGAAGATAGATTCAGAACTCCAACTGCCTATTTCTTACCTAAAGAGAAGGACTTGGTCCTACATTAAATATTTTTTAATTATATTAATAAGCTTTAAGTAAACATTAAATTCTTAAGATATACAAAGTAATATTTCTGGTTTTAATTTTTCCAATTTTTTATTAGAAAAGTGTTCAAATTTATAGAAAAACAAATCCACGGTACTATAAACACCTGTATACCTTCACCAAGTTTCACCAATTTTAATATTTTGCCACATGTTTTATCTGTCTCCATACATACATACACACATATGTGTATGTTTTATGAACCACCTGAAAGTAAGTTGCCAACACTGCAACACTTCACCCCTAGATACTGCAGCCAGAATCTCCTAGGAGTACAGATATTCTCCTACATGACCAAAATATTAATATCATATTTTGAAAACTGATAATAATTCAATAATTTCATCTAAAATATTGTCCTTATTTAAATATTCCAGAAGCTTCTGAAATGTCTTCCATATTACTTTTTCCCACATCCAAAAGCCAAATCAAGTTTTACACATCGCATTTGCTTGTTATGCCTCTTTAGTCTCTTTTAACTTAGAGGATCTTTTTTTATTTTCTTTTTTTTCATGACATTGGTTTTTTTATGAAGAGTCCAGGACAGTTGTCCTATTGACTACCTCATATTATGGAGATGTCTGATTATTTTCTCAATACTAGATTCAAGTTGAAACTTTTTTTTTCCCCAAAAACACTGGGTAAGTGATATGCACTTCTTACTGCATGATATCAGGTTGCAATACTATTGTCACTGGTAGCAGTACCTGTACTGGAAATAATAATTCTGATCACTTGCTGAAGGTACACTTTTTCTTTTGTTATTAGAAATTGATCTGCGAGAAGATACCACACTATCACATGAATATTCTATTCCCCAGCAACCTTTGATCCAATAGTTATAGCATCTATTAATGATCTTTGCCTAACTCAAGTATTACATAGACAGTTTCAAAAGAATTTCCTAATTCTACAATTCCTTCTACCTTTATTAATTCATATTTTTTGCCTCCTCCCATCCCCAAAAGGGAGGTTTCTCTCAATTTTCCCTTTCTCTATTTATATTTATCTCTTTTTAAGTACATCGTGGACTCAGAAATTTCTTCTATTTAATGTTCTGTAATCCATTACTTTCATCATTTTTGATGCCCAAATTATTCCAGATTTGGACAATGGAAGAACCTTCCCATAAGCTTCTGTTTCTTTCTGAAATATCACCATTAGTCTTTGAACACTTCCATGTTTTTAACACTAGACTTTTTGTACTTTCCCTGAACCAGACCTGGAATCAGCCAGTTCTTGAGTAGAGAATGATACTTAGAAAACACAGGTACTTGATGTGCTTATTGCTACTACAGTATCTTGCTTCTAGTCTATAATAATTCCTTAATATTATGAAATATCCAGGCAATGTTCAAATCTCTACAAGTATCAAATTTCTACAAGTGTCTGTCTCTTTTTCTGTCTGTCCTTGTTTTCCTCGCCACTTTTCCTTATAGTTCTTATGCTACCATCAGAATCCAAATACGGTCAATATATTGTAATTGGTTGATATGTGCCTTCTCTTATCTCTTTTTTTTTTCAATTGATTTGTTAAAGAAGTGTTTTTTATTCCCCTGTGGATTATCCCACAGTATGGATCTTGCTGATTGCATCCCCAAGGTATAATTCAGCATGTTCCTCTCCTTCTAGCATTTCCTGTAAATTGGTTGCTAGATCTAGAGGCTTTTTGGTTTCTTGGCAAGGATATCTCATAAGCAATGTAATGTACTTCCATTAGGAGGTGCATAACACCTAGTTGATTCTTAATATGGGATGTCAAAAACCAATGAAGATCATTACTGAGACCCATTAACTTATTAGGATTGCAAAACAGTGATACTCTACTTATTCCATCTTCATGTATTAGCTGGAATACTAATAAATACACATTTCCCCTCACCAAATATTTGGTTATTCAGGGATACATTTTGAATCAGAAAATAAGAATAAATGCTTGATACAACACTTTCTCTTTAACAGCTATTTTTTCCAGAACAATGAGTTGATAACCTAGAATTGTCCAAAAGTGACAAATGATTTCTTTGCTATCGTTATGTATTCATGGATTTAAACCAATTTGATGTGTTTCAAATCCCTGCGATTCTTTTCCTAATGATGTTGAAAGTGTTCCATAGTTCGTCCAAAAAGAATCTATTCAAGATGGTTCCTTTATCCTTTTGGAACAATACTAGTTGTCTTTGATAATTACCTTGCTTTATGGTATAACAAGATATTTCAGGCTTACCCTGTAAATTTTCTGTCCAAGATTCTGGAATCTGCATTTCTTCATCAAGTTCTGGTTCCTTTAAATGGGAATTGAGATATAGAGACCACAATCAGTACACTAAAGGTATTCACTGATTTGGGATCATCATTGTTTTGCAGATCATTTTAGAGGAAAGAGCTACAAAATACTTTTTAAAAAAATGATATAATAAATCATGTGTCTATACTGATATTTTCAATTCAAATTCAGAACTACAGGACTTTTATTAACTTCATCAATCTTATTATCTGTATCTCCCTTCTCCTATATAAAACAGTCCAGCTCTCAATATCCAATTATTATATTATATCCCATTTACATTATCCCACAATACTCTCCAGTCTCAAAATAGCACCTACATTACCACCAACAATATGATTACCAAAAACAGTGCAAGATTATTTTGTCTTTTTTTGCTTTTTCCTTTGGTCCTTTGTATATAATCCATGGGGATATACAGTCAACTTTGGTTTAATTAACTATAATATAAATTTAATTGACATAACACCCTTCTTTGTGGTTGTGCTACAAATTTCATACATTTAGATTCATTTATTTTGTTTCTGGTTTTTAGTATTACTTTAAATTTCATTTTGTTTATAACAATATAAAACTTACATTGTTAGCAAGTCAAATCTATAAATCAAATTATGTTCAGAGAAATCTAGCTTCTGTCTCCTTCATACCGTGTCCTCTCCCAAAGAATAATCAGTATTTTTTGTTTAACCTTCCATTAAATATATACACATACACAAAAATACATCTGTATTCCTACATTCGCCCCTTAAAAATACAGTAACATAAACGCACTCTTTTCTACAACTTAATTTTTTTTTTTTGATACTAGATATACTGGAGGTCCTCTATAAAAGATAGTCCTCATTCTCTTCTACAGCCGCATGATAATTTATTGTGTAGTGCCCACAGTGCCCTGCTGATGAACAGGGAAAAGTTTGGAAATTTCCAGACTTTTGCTATCACAAATAACGCTGGAATGAAAAGCTTTTCACTTTTGTTCTTTGCCTTTTTGCTTCTTTACTCCATTTTGCTACTGTACCTTCTAGAGCTCTAGAAATTAGATTGCTAGATCAAAGTATAAATGTACATATAATTTTGCTAGATGTTGACAAATTCCTCTCCAAATTATTATATTATTTTGATTCCTATCAGCAATACATGAGAACACCCATTTTCCCCATAGCTTCACCAATAATGAAGGTTATCAAAGTTTTGGATTTTTGCCAATATGACAGGTAAAAATTATGTTTCACGGTATGTTAATTTGCATTTCTCTCATTATAAATGGGCATTGTTTTATGTTTTTATTTTTAAGAACCATTTCACGAGCTATTCAAATTACTAGCCCAGGGCTTCCCTGGTGGCGCAGTGGTTGAGAGTCTGCCTGCCGATGCAGGGGACACGGGTTCGTGCCCCGGTCCTGGAAGATCCCACATGCCACGGAGCGGCTGGGCCCGTGAGCCATGGCCGCTGAGCCTGCGCGTCCGGAGCCTGTGCTCCGCAACGGGAGAGGCCACAACAGTGAGAGGTCCGCGTACCGCAAAAACAAACAAACAAAAAAATTACCAGCCCATTTTTCTAGAGTGGTTGTCTTTTTTTCTTCTCCGTTTTAGAGGCTCCTTGTATATTAATACTTGGTCTGTGATAAAAATTGCACATTTTTTCAATTTGCCTTTTGTCTATGTATGGTAAAAATATTTCTTTTGTTTTGCTTTTGCTATGCTAAATTCTTTCTTTTTATAAGATTAAACAATCTTTTCCTTTCTGGATTTCATGAAATTTTCACTCATGTTTGCTCCTACAACTCATAAGACTTTTTTTACCATTTAAATCTCTCATGTATTTAGAAGAACACTAAATTAAATCCAGAGCAAGCAGAAGAAAAGAAACAATAATAGAGAAGAAATCAATTTAGTTGAAAATGGGTAATCAATAGATAAAAAGCCATGAAATCAAAACCTGCTTCTCTGAAAAGATCAATAAAATTGATAAACTTCTAGACAGACTAAGAATAAAAGAAAGAGGACACAAACTACTAATATCAGAAATGAAAGAGGAGATATCACTACAAATCCTATGGACATTAAAAGGATAATAAAGGAATATTATTAACAACAAACTGTATGCCCACAGATTTGATAACCTAGCTGAAATGGACCAATTCCTTGAAAGACACAATCTGCCAAAACTCAACAAGAAGAAACAGACAATTTTAATAGGCCTATATCTATTACAGGTATTGAATCAATAATTAATAACTTTTCAAAACAGAAAACACACCAGGCCAAGATGGGTTCACTGGTGATATCTACCAAACACTTAAGGAAGAAATTATATTAATTTTTTTACAATCCTTCTCAGAGGATAGAAGCAGACAGGAAGTGGCACAACAGAAACTCTTATTCATTGCTGGTGCGAATGCAAATGGTACAGCCACTTTGGAAGATAGTTTGGAGATCTCTCACAAACTAAATATACTCTTACCATATAATCCAGTACTCACACTCTCTGGTATTTACCCAAAGGAGTCGAAAACTTATGCCCACACAAAAACCGGCACGTGGATGTTTACAGTAGCTTTATTCATGATTGTCAAAACCTGGAAGCAACCAAGATGCCCTTCAGTAGATGAATGAATAAATAAACTGTGGTACATCTAGATGAGGGAATATTATTTAAGGCTAAAAAGAAATGATCTATGAAGCCATGAAAAGATATAGAGGAAACTTAGATGCATATAACTAAGTGAAAAAAGTTCATTTTTGAATGCTACATATTGTGTGATTCCAATCTGAAAAAGCTACATACTGTAAAATTACATGGCATTTTGGAAAACGCAAAATTATGAGGACAGTAAAAACTCAGGAGTTGCCAAGAGCTGGGGTTTGGGAAGGAAGATATGAATAGGAAGAGCACAGAGGATTTTTAGGGCTATAAAAACACTCTGTGTGATACTATAATGATGGTGCATCTCATTATACATTTGTCCAAATCCATGGAATGTACAAACACCAAGAGTGAATCCTAAGGTAAGCTGTGGACTCAAGGTGATTATGATATGTCAATGTAAGTTCATCAATTGTAACAAATATCCCACTCTGGGGGATGTTGATAATAAGGCAGGCTTAGCATATGTGGGGGCAGGGAGAATATGGGAAATCTCTGTGCTTTCTGCTCAATATTGCTGCGAATCTAAAACTGCTCTTAAAAAAATAAAGTCTTTAAAAAATTTATATGGGGCTTTCCTGGTGGCGCAGTGGTTGAGAGTCCGCCTGCCGATGCAGGGGACACGGGTTCGTGCCCCGGTCCGGGAGGATCCCGCATGCCGCGGAGCGGCTGGGCCCGTGAGCCATGGCCGCTGAGCCTGCGTGTCCGGAGCCTGTGCTCTGCAACGGTAGAGGCCACAGCAGTGAGAGGCCCGCGTACCACAAAAAAAAAAAAAAATTTATATGGAAATCCAAGGGCTTCAAGTAGTGAACACTATTTTTAAAAAATCAAAGTTGGAGGATTTACACCATCTGATTTCAAGATTTATTATAAAGCTACAGTAATCAAGACAGTGTAATATGGCATAATGATAAACAAACATACAGATCAGTGGAAAAAGTCCACAAATTGACCCTTACATATCTAATCAACAGATTTCTGACAAAGGTACAAAGATAATTCAATAGTGAAATTATAGTTCTTTCAATAAATGGAGCTAGAACTGGATATCTGTATAGGAAAAGAAAAAGATAAGCCTCCACCCCCACTTCTCACCATATACCAAAATAAACTCAAAAATGTCATACACTGAAATTTTAAAGTTAAAACTGTAAAACTTAAAGAAAAAAATAAGAAAAAAATGTTATATTCTTTGGATCAGAAGATGTTTCATAAATTAAACACAAAAATAGCTAACTATAAAAGAAAAAAATGATAAATTGGACTTCATAAAAGTAAGAGCTTCGACCCTTCAAAATAATTAAGAAAGTGAAAATGCTAGCCACAGACTAAGAGAAAATATTCAAAACAAAAAATAAGAAAATATCTAAATAAATATATCTGAAAAAGATCTTGTATCAAGAATACATAAGGAACACTTAGAACTCAATAATAAGAAGACTAGCAACCAATAAAAATAAATTTGATTTTATTAATGAATTCAGTGAGATCTCTACCTCATCTGTTATCTTGAGTCCAAAATTGATCCCATGACCAGAGCTTAGCAGGACTGCTGACTGCTTGACACTGCTAGAGGTAAAAGTGTCCAGTTTCAGGAATATTGCTGAATTCGTTTCAATTCAACTGTTCACACACAACGAGGAACAAATTAAAAAACAGAGAGCAGGGACTTCATCAAGTTTATAGACCAGGTTGTAAGAACTGTTTTGAGTCTGCTTTGCTAATAATGCTTGTCAACTAAAAGTCTATATGTAAGACAGCAAAGTGAGAAAAGGAAAAGGAATAATAGGATAATACAGGGCTCAACAGCCAACACAGCTGTAGAAATGTGAACACTGAAAATTAATTTAATCACAGTTGTGACAGAACTATATTGAGTGATGAACTGAAATACTCTATATCTTCTGGAAGCTAGGATATTAGGGAGGAATTGAGAACTAAATCAGAAATCACATCTTATAAAAAGTACACTGACTCACAGAATTGTACCAAACCAAGCAATAATATTTATTAGACTCTCACAATGAACACCAGTTCATTCAGACTCCTATATGCAAGATTAAACCACAAATAAACTGATGCAAGGATAATTCTGCATGGTCTCATAGTTTTTAAAAAATAAAACCACTGATGCTCCATCAGCAAATTCTGACCAATCCCTGCTAAGATCACCATAAATTTTATAACACCCTTTCCCTATCTCCTTTTGAGACTCATCTTTGTTCTGCATGATGTTGGGTCTCCTTTGCTGCAGCAAATAATAAAACTAACTTGATTTCAGGTGTGCTCTGAATGGTCTCTTGCTGATATAGAAAAAAGAATGGGAAGACAAAAAGAATAGAGTGAGTGGTGGTAGATCCTTTTCCTCCATGGTTGGAAGTGAACAGACAATGCATAAAATTTACAAATCAAGAAGCAACAATAAAAGCATGTTATTTAGACATATGGAGATAAGTATCAAAAGAATCACCTAAGGAAACTGAATGTGGTTGCCTCACAGAATGAGTTAGAAGACCTTTCTTCTGTTTAAAATCTCACAGAACTATTTGAATCTTTAAGCTATATGCATATAACTTTGATAATAATGAAGCTAAATTAAAAATAATAAGCTAGACAGATATTTCAGGACAAAATAAGAACACAAAGCCATATTCTATTTATTGCTGATATGAATTTGTAAACTAATATTCCTATCCACTTTTCATGTATTCACTAAACAAATATCTATTTATTGAACACCACTAGGTACCAGACACAATTCTAGGTAATAGGGATACACTAGAGAAAAAGAAAACAAACAAAAAAAATCCCTGCCCTAATGCAGATGAGGAAACTGGGCTCTGTCTACCCCCTCAAAAGGTAAAACAGTTCTAGGTCACAAAGCTGGCAAACGGTTAAGCCAGGATTTGAAATAAGGCAGTCTGATTTCTAGAGCCTACTGATTTTAATTTTAATTACAAACAGATTGGTACCGGGTCAGGAAATTTCTAAAATGAATCTGGAGCATCTTGTAGTACCAGAATGTAAGAAAGTACTCCAAAAAAAGAATTCCAATAATGGGTACATGTTAAAGGGACATAGAAGCCAACTGAAAGAGATCACAATGGTTAAAGCTGCAACAATTTTAGCAGCAAAATAAATAAAGGAGTATTAGATTATAGCCCAAAGTATAAATGAAATATCCATGAGTCCATATTGACAGAGAGAGAGACAGAGAGAGAGAAAGGGAGAGAAGAGGAGAGAAGAGGAAAGAAAGGGCAAATCTCCCATGCAAAAGAATTCCAAATAATTTATATAGCTACTCCACACTAAAGCTATTTCCCTTTACTGTGGACTGTGTAGAGTGACTTCCTTCCAAAAAGTACATTATGGAAAGGGGGGATAAAAAGAATAACTTCATATTGTAGAAACTTGACAAACGCTACCTCAGCTAGGTAATCAAGGTCAACATCAATAATGATAAAGGCATGTTGATAATATTTACTTGATATGATATGATGAAAATGGTACTTTACTTTTGTGATCTTCCTACCAAAAACTCTTAACTCCAGGCAAATCATGAGAAAAACATTTAAAAATTCCAGTTGAAGGACATTCTACAAAATATATGACCGGTACTCCTCAAAATTGTCAAGGTCATCAAAAATAAGGAAAATCTGAGAAACCGTCACAGCCAAGAGGAGCCTAAGGAGACAAAAGAACTAAATGTAATGTAATATCCTGGATGAGATTCTGGAACAGAGGAAGGACATTAGGTAAAAACTAACAAAATCTGAAAAAAGTATGAGCTTTAGTTATAAATAGTATGTATATCAATATTAGTTCATTAATTATAACAAATATGCCGTACTAATGTAAGATGTTAATAATAGAGGAAACTGGGTACAGGGTACCTGGGAGTTCTCTATATATCTCTGCATTTTTATGTAAATCTAAAACTGCTTTTTAAAATAAAGCTTATTTTTAAAATTTTGAGCAAATGAAAAAAACATATGGACAGATTGGCAATTTAGCAATTAGGGTCTATTCTGTTCTTCAAAAATAACAACATAGACTACTTGGCTATGTCTCCTTATCATGTGCTTTACTGAACAGGCTGTCTAAAAGCCAAGATTATGAATTCCAAATTGAATATCCTAGAAAAATGTGTAAAATGGACATATACGTAAATAACACAAGTATTTCTCTCTAGGGTGAAATCACAGGTGACCTTTCTGTTGTTGTTCTCTGTATTTTCCAAGTTACCTGCAATGAGCATGTAGTACACATAGAATTTCAAAAACCAACATAATATATATAATAATAAAAGAAAATGTTATTTTGGTAAAATTTACAATTAAATAAATAAGTTCATTTGCTATAGAGGGCACCTTAGAGGAACAGGAAGGAAGAACATTTATTCTACAAATACTAGATGCCAGTCACTGGGCTGGGCACTTAACATACATTATCTCATTTAGGTGTGTAAAATAAGAATGTCCTTGAATTGAATCACATTTGGAGACTAATTTTACGTTTATGAAGCCATCATTAAGTTTAAAGCAAAAATGCTAAAGCATGTTTTTTAGAATTCCGATCAGGCATTTTTTTGCTCTTACGCTAAAAGCACAATTAGTTACTGACCACCTAACATGCCATCTATATTTTTTTCTTGTCACACAGTTTTTTTGGATCCACTTCTGAAGAGAAGTCAATACACCATGTCCTGCCTATGTATAGATCTCTTAAACTAATTTTATGCTTCGTTGCAAAATAATTGACCTGTGATTCACAGGACATTAATTAACTCATATAAGCCTTTAAGAGTAAGTAAATAATGAAGTTTAGAAAATGATAGCATGTAATTGTGTCTAAAGGGACACTTTTCCACATTTTGATTTTGTTTGTTTGCTTTTTATGTTATATAAAATAAAGATGGACAAAAATTTTAATCACAGATGTTAGGGTCACAAATTTCATATCTATGTCAATATCTTTACATGGGGCCCCATTTCCTGTTAAAGCATATATCGAAATCAAAACTACAATCAATAATCAACATATACTGTTTTTGCAAGTGATTGCACAAAGCGGATGGTCAGTATATTTATGTATTTGTGGATTTCTTTTCTCTAAAGATTTCCAGCAAACATAGAAAAACTGTTTTTTTCCCTGTAACATCTTTTTCTGGAAGTGACTGCTAAATTCCAGAAAGCGACAATACTGTAATTACTGAATGCTAGTTCAGCATTTTGTTACACACAGTCTGATCTAATCCCTATAATAATCTGTCATACAGGTGCTATTATCCCCAGTTTAAAAGGAACTTGTCTAAAGTCACACAGCAGTAGGTAGAACAGCTGTGTTTCAAGCTTTACTTTACTGAGTAATCACAGGGTGAGTCACTTAATGATTTTACTGCTTTAAATGTCGTTGTCTTTTCCTTATAAGTTATACCATCTTTTCAGAAGACACATGGTATTTTTGCCATAATACTGTCATGAGTAGAGGTTGATGACAGACTTTATGGAGGAAGGCTAAAGGGGAACAATAAAGGAAATAACTTTTCTGACCCTGATGTATCTTAAACCAATTAAGAAACCACAACAATAAAGCTTTTATTTTTTTATAATTGATTTGTACAGATTTGTAATCATTCTTAGCTAAACATTAAAAGATTACATTTTGCATTGCTGTCTTTTTTAACCCTAGTTATTAAATAGTTCATTTTCTCCTCTTTCTCATATACCCTACATCTAAATTCAAATCTACGCCCTGTTCAAAACCTTCCAACGACTCCCTATGATAAATTAGAATAAAATCCAAAATCTTGATTTCACCTTAAGGCTCTTCATAATGTGGCCATTCATCACCTTTTTGTTCTCCATTGTTCTCTTTCTCACAGGAGTTGGCATCACTGGCTTCCTTCCTGCTCCTCAAAGATGCACATGACTACCTCATAATCTTTGTACATTCTTCTCTGGGCCTGAAAGACTCTTAGCCCCAGATATTTGCCCAGCTCACTTCCTCACTTCCTTCAAGGCACTATTCACATATTCCCTTACTGAGAGTTCTTCCCTCATCACCATATCTACAGAGCCCCCCATGTTGCTCTATAGCTCTTTATCTTTCTCTTTTCTTAATAGCACTTATCACTACTGATATTAAATTATATAATTATTTATGTGTTTATTCATGTATGACTCCACCAGTATATTGTAAACCCCTCAAAGGTTGTCTAACCTGTTAAGCGTCCAGAAGATTAATAATTATCCTACGAATGAATGAACATAATTTTCAATGTCCAACTATTTTGAATTATCTAACAGTTTGAATTTTTCATGTCAACTAGATTTTGAATAGGAAATAAATGACCTATTTAATAACTAGGGTTAAAAAGGACAGCAATGCAAAATGTAATCTTTTAATGTTTAGCTAAGAATGATTACAAATCTGTACAAATCAATTATAAAAAAATAAAAGCTTTATTGTTGTGGTTTCTTAATTGGTTTAAGATACATCAGGGTCAGAAAAGTTATTTCCTTTATTGTTCCCCTTTAGCCTTCCTCCATAAAGTCTGTCATCAACCTCTACTCATGACAGTATTATGGCAAAAATACCATGTGTCTATGAAAAGATGGTATAACTTACAAGGAAAAGACAACGACATTTAAAGCAGTAAAATCATTAAGTGACTCACCCTGTGATTACTCAGTAAGTAAAGCTTAAGAGATATGGATGGAAGCTCACTGTTGATTTTTTTTTCTTCATGTTATCCTAACATTAACACCAAAAAATAACAAATTTCTGGTTCAAGCAAAAAAGAAAAAAATGACAGGCAAATTAACACTGTATTTTCTATTTTAGATAATGGATGCTTCACCCTAAACTTTCCAGCATGCCAGAGGAAAACTAAGAGAACTCTTTTTTTAAATTTATTTTATTGAAGTATAGTTGATTTACAATGTTGTGTTAATTTCTGCTGTACAACAAAGTGATTCAGTTATATATACATTCTTTTTCATTATGGTTCATCATAGGATATTAAATATCGCTCCCTGTGCTATACAGTAGGACCTTGTTGTTTATTCATTCTATATATAACAGTTTGCATCTGCTAATCCCAAACTCCCAATCCATCCCTCCCCCAGCTCCCCTCCTCCTTGACAACCACTGGAGTGGGCTTGGCCACTGGAGTAGGTGGCTGAAATTGAGTAGAGATAAGGATCATGAAAATTGACAGGGTCACAGAATTGAGTTACTACTGCTGTTGGGTAAGTTATTCACATAGGCATGGAAGTCACTCCAAACAATGGTACAAATTGAAATGGAAAAAAATTAACAGATTGTCTTTTATTTATGAATAGAAAAGTTGAGATGAATACCAAAATTTAAGTGCTTAAAAAGAAAATTTAAAAAAAAAGAGGAGGGGGATGTCATAAGGGCATAAAAACAACCTGAAAAATTTCCAATGTTCAGAGGTTTTTGAGCAACAAAGCAACAATAGTTTTGGATTATAGCACAAAAAATAAAATAAATAACCATGAGTTTCTACTGTTATAAATAAATGATTAAATAAATAAATACGGGAGAAGGAACAAATCTTCCACACAGAATAATTCTAAATAATACATGTAGAAAGAATAAGAAAAATAGAAAATCACCACAGTAAGATTTGCTTTAGGCAAGATCCATGGATGAATGCTAAAAGCCGCCAAAACATTAAGAAGAAATAGGATATTTACATAGCTCAAACTACCTCCCCCAATTTATTCTTTAATTACTGGGTGGTTTTAATGTATGTCCAAAAATTTCTCAATAGTTCTTTCTCCAGAAAGTGAAGCTCAATTCTCCTCCCCTTAAGTGTGAGCTAGACTTTGTGATTCATTTCTACCCAAGAGGGTATGAAAAGGGGGGAAAAAAAATAGTAACTTTGCCGTGGACAAACATCGCAGACACCACCTCAACCAAATGATCAAGGTCTACATCACCAGCATGAAGTCATGATGACACAATGCATGCCTAATTTGATGTCATAGGAAGGGTACTTCACTTTTGTGGTAGACTTCCTCAAAATACATAATCCCAACCTAATCATGAAAAATATCAACCAAACCCAAATTGAGGGACATTCTACAAAACACCTGACCAGTGATCTTCCAAAGAGTCAAAGCCATGGAAAGGAAAGACTGTGAAACACAGAAAGACAGATTGGAGGAGACTGAGGGGACATGACAACATGCATTTAGCAAGGTGGTAGTGGATGGGATCTTGGAAAGAAAGGACATTCATGGAAAAACTGGTGAAACCCAAATAAAGTCTGTTGTTTAATTAATAGTGTTGTGCCAATGCTGATTTCCTAGTTTTGATAAATGTGCCAAGATTACATAAGAGGTTAGCATCAGGGGAAGCTGGCTGAAGGGTCTACAGGAACTCTGTATACTTCTTTACAATTCTTTTGTAAATAAGAATTCTTCCAAAATAAAGAATTTAAGAGAAAAGCTTTAAAGACTAAGAATGAGTAGCTAGGGCTTCCCTGGTGGTGCAGTGGTTGAGAGTCTGCCTGCTGATGTAGGGGACACGGGTTCGTGCCCCGGTCCGGGAAGATCCCACATGCCGCGGAGCGGCTGGGCCCGTGAGCCATGGCCACTGAGCCTGCGCGTCCAGAGCCTGTGCTCCGCAAAGGGAGAGGCCACAGCAGTGAGAGGCCCGCGTACCACAAAAAAAAAAAAAAAAGAATGAGTAGCTAGGAGACCAGTATAATATCAGCAAAAGATAGTGAATATAATGTGTTTAAGTTGGATGTCATGAGACCCAATGGAGTAGGAGGTTTTACAGAAAAGTGAAGAAGGGATGGCTTGAAACAGCATTATAGAGTGAGGAGTAGAGGCCAGATTATCAACTCTGCACTGGAGCCTAACATTTACTTGACTTGATGTTGCTGCTGTGTCTGGAGGTCAAATAACAACTGAAAAGTGTTCACTGCATTTGGTAATTATCTGATCCAAGTATTGTGTGGACCACCTGTCCTGGTTGGTAGGGCCGTCATCCCCGAAATTTTTCAATATCAATCAGCTCCCTTCCATTATCCATGGCAGATCTATGCTATTACCTGCTTCAAAGTTTGCAGCCCCTGTGGACAAAGTTCTACAAGTGATCAGAACAATGCCACAAGTTCTAAGCTGTTTTGCATAATAGAGATGACTGACATATTTGGAACCTAGTGAATGAACAAGTTCTCTGCTCATATTTCCAGCTTTTGTCACTTTTGAGTGCCTTCTACCAAGGGATAAGTTTTTCTACAAAGTTCTCTAAACATTAGGTCAAACCAGCAAAAAGTTTAACAAGGAAAGGGATTTAAAAAAAAAAAAGTTTGTTGAGTGCCTATAAAGTGTTCAAACTAGTAATAGTTTCTTTTACATCAATTATCTCAATCAGGGGTAATTGGAAAAATATGAATAAAATCAGGTAAAATACAGACACTGGTAAATACTATTCACTGTACTAACTGGAAAGATTACTAATATATACTACTGTAAATTTAGGAAAAATGAAGGTCAAAAGAATGGGAAGGAAAAAGTTTTAAGGTACTGATAGGTGGACTCGTACATAATAGCTTTAGATATCTTTTAATCCAACCCATGGTTTATTTATCATGGTTATGTGCCAGCTCACACCATGGCAGAGTTATAACTGCAAACGGAGAGCCACCAACAAAGGAAACTGGCAAAGGCACACAGAGTAAACACCATTCAGCAAACACCAGAAAACAACTCAACTCTGCACTTAATATTCATCATAAAATTCCAAAAAGAAAAACATAAGAACCCCCAACTTTTCAGACGGGTCCCAGTTGATAGATCAGTCTAATAAATGCAACTAGAATTAAAACGTAATGATGGAGTGCACCACAGCTAGCCGGGAGGGAGTCTGGGGAAAAGTCTGGACCTGCCGAAGAGGCAAGAGGCTTTTTCTTCCCTCTTTGTTTGCTGGTACGCGAGGAGAGGGGATTAAGAGCGCCGCTTAAAGGAGCTCCAGAGACGGGCGTGAGCCGCGGTTAACAGCACGGACCCCAGACACGGGCATGAGATGCAAAGGCTGCTGCTGCCGCCACCAAGTAGCCTGTGTGCGAGCACAGGTCACTCTCCACACCTCCCTTCTGGGGAGCCTGTGCAGCCCGCCACAGCCAGGGTCCCAGGATCCAGGAACAACTTCAGGCTGGTGCAACGTCATGCCGGCCTCTGCCGCCGCAGGCTCGCCCCGCATCCGTACCCCTCCCTCCCCACGGCCTGAGTGAGCCAGAGCCCCCAAATCAGTGGCTCCTTTAACCCCGTCCTGTCTGAGCGAAGAACAAACACCCTCCGGCGACCTACACGCAGAGGTGAGGCCAAATCCAAAGCTGAATCCCAGGAGCTGTGCGAACGAAGAAGAGAAAGGGAAATCACTCCCAGCAGCCTCAGGAGCAGCGGATTAAATCTCCACAATCAACTTGATGTACCCTGCATCTGTGGAATACCTGAATAGACAACGCATCATCCCAAATGGAGGAGGTGGACTTTGAGAGCAACATTTATGATTTTTGCCCCTATTCCTCTCTTTGTGAGTTTGTATGTGTATGCTTCCGTGTGAGATTTTGTCTGTATAGCTTTGCTATCACCATTTGTCCTAGGGTTCTATCCGTCCGCTTTTTTGGTTTTTTTTACTTAAAAAAATTTTTTTTCTTAATAATTACTTTTTTATTTTAATAACTTTATTTTATTTTATTTTATTTTATCCTCTTTCTTTCTAATTCTTCTCCCTTTTCTTCTGAGCCATGTGGATGAAAGGCTCTTGGTGTCGCAGCCAGGAGTCAGTGCTATGCCTCTGAGGTGGGAGAGCCAACTTCAGGACACTGGTCCACAAGAGACCTCCCAGCTCCATGTAATATCAAATGGTGAAAATCTCCCAGAGATCTCCATCTCAACACCAACACCCAGCTTCACTAAACGACCAGCAAGCTACAGTGCTGGACACCATATGCCAAACACCTAGCAAGACAGGAACACAACCCCACCCATTAGCAGAGAGGCTGCCTAAAATCATAATAAGGCCACAGACACCCCAAAACGCACCACCAGAAAGACAAGATCCAGCCTCATCCACCAGAACACAGGCACTAGTCCCCTCCACCAGGAAGCCTACACAACCCACTGAAACAAATTTAGCAGAACCAAGATAAGCAAAATGAGCAGACAGAAAAAAACACAGCAGATGAAGGAGCAAGATAAAAACCCACGAGACCTAACAAATGAAGAGGAAATAGGCAGTCTACCTAAAAAAGAATTCAGAATAATGATAGTAAAGATGATCGAAAATCTTGGAAACAGAATAAACAAAACGCAAGAAACATTTAATAAGAACCTAGAAGAACTAAAGGTGAAACAAGGAACAATGAACAACACAATAAATGAAATGAAAAATACTCTAGAAGGGATCAATAGCAGAATAACTGAGGAAGAAGAACAGATAAGTGACCTGGAAGATAAAATAGTGGAAATACCTACGGCAGAGCAGAATAAAGAAAAAAGAATGAAAAGAACTGAGGACAGTCTCAGACACCTCTGGGACAACATTAAACACACCAATATTCGAATTATAGGGGTTCCAGAAGAAGAAGAGAAAAAGAAAGGAACTGAGAAAATATTTGAAGAGATTATAGTTGAAAACAGCCCTAATATGGGAAAGGAAATAGTTAATCAAGTCCAGGAAGCACAGAGAGTCCCATACAGGATAAATCCAAGGAGAAACACGCCAAGACATATTAATCAAACTGTCAAAAACTAAATACAAAGAAAACATATTAAAAGCAGCAAGGGAGAAACAACAAATAACACACAAGGGAATCCCCATAAGGTTAACAGCTGATCTTTCAGCAGAAACTCTGCAAGCCAGAAGGGACTGGCAGGACATATTCAAAGTGATGAAGGAGAACAACCTACAACCAAGATTACTCTACACAGCAAGGATCTCATTCAGATTTGATGGAGAAATTAAAACCTTTACAGATGCAAAAGCTGAGAGAGTTGAGCACCACCAAGACAGCTTTACAACAAATGCTAAAGGATCTTTTCTAGGCAAGAAACACAAGAGAAGGATAAGACCTATAATTCAGAATGGGAGAAAATATTTGCAAATGAAGCAAGTGACAAAGGATTAATCTCCAAAATTTACAAGCAACTCATGCACCTCAATAACAAAAAAACAAGCAACCCAATCCAAAAATGGGCAAAAGACCTAAACAGACATTTCTCCAAAGAACATATACAGACTGCCAACAAACACATGAAAGAATGCTCAACATCATTAATCATTAGAGAGATGCAAATCAAAACTGCAATGAGATATCATCTCACACTCATCAGAATGGCCATCACCAAAAAATCTAGTAACAATGAATGCTGGAGAGGGTGTGGAGAAAAGAGAACAGTCTTGCACTGCTGGTGGGAATGTGAATTGGTGCAGCCACTATGGAGAATAGTACGGAGGTTCCTTGGAAAACTACGAATAGAGCTACCATATGACCCAGCAATCCCACTACTAGGCATATACACTGAGAAAACCGTAATTCAAAAAGGGTCATGTACCAAAATGTTCATTGCAGCTCTATTTACAATAGTACCGAGATGGAAACAACCTAGGTGTCCATCATCAGATGAATGGATAGGGAAGATGTGGCACATATATACAATGGAATATTACTCAGCCATAAAAAGAAACGAAACTGAGCTATTTGTAATGAGGTGGATGGGTCTAGAGTCTGTCATACAGAGTGAAGTAAGTCAGAAAGGAAAGACATATACCGTATGCTTCAAACTCAGGGCTTGACTGGCTTCAGCATTTGAGTGAAAAAGCTTCATTGCTAACCACTGAACACTAGGGCCCAAGTGAGACTCCCCTATGTCCAATCCTGGCAATCGATTGGAATTCACAATAAGCATTCGGTTTGCTTCCTAAGAAAGAAAACATACAGTTCTGGATTTACTGGTGTTAATGCCCACCAGCCAAAGATCAGGAACGTACCAGTCGATGAAGAAGTGAGGTTCATAGCTTGTTGCAACAAGGAAGAAAACACACCAACGGGGAACTACGGGCATTTCAGTAAGAGGGCGTTCGAGCTTACAGGATTTGGGCTTATGTTAGCTGATTTGGGGGAGGGTGTAGGGGAGCAACGCTTTGTTCTGGATTGGATCCTCTGAGGAAGCAGGGGTAATTCAGTAATTGTGAACATTAACAGATCTTATCTATATGACAGGAGAAATGAAATAAAGCATAGCTATAATTGGTAAAGAAAGACCAGTCATTCGTATTAGCCAGGGTAGGGAAATGTTTGGTCATTTGTGTGGGTTAGATAATGTTCATGTTCTTGTTTCTATTTAGACATGATTAGGGAGTGGTCTTGTTTTGGTCTTGACCCATCATGGTCACATAGTAGCCTTTTCTGATGTTGGTATTCTGTGAAATGGTTCATTCACAACAACAAACAACAACCACAAGGCCTAGCTGTGAGTGGCAGGTCAGCTCCCAGAGTCTCTGTTTTATTGATGACGACATTAGCTAAAGTAGTTACATTCTAATTTCAACAACTTCAAACACGACAGATATTCATTGGCAGTAGTGGCAACCAAGGAGAATCCTTTATAAAAATGCTGGGTCTGAGGAAAACTGCAGCCAAGTAATCACTTCCAAAGTGATTCCTGGATACTAGTATCTTCCCAAAGATCCTGGAAAATACATAGGCATCCAATAACATTGGATTTCCTGTGCCTATGCAGGTGGCGTCACAGAGAGTCTAAGGGTTAATGTGAAACCTGGGACAATCAAATGTGTGATGATGACTCTGATATTTGAATTAAACATATATACACTGAATCATTTAAAGAATGTTAGAAAAGCTTTATTTTGTATTAAATTCATTATAGTTAGAATTTTAAAATGTTGATTTGTCTGTTATTTCTAAAAAATTACCATATATATGATGATATTAAAGTGGACATCTGCTTTTGGCTGTCCACCCTCTTCCTTCCTTGTAAGAGAACCCAGAGTTTCCTTTGGGAAACAATCCCTCCCCATTCCCAGTCTGGGTTTGGGTGGGCCCCATTCCCAGTAAATCAACATATCTCATCTCCTTGGTTGCAATGACTGATTTAAAAACAGACACAATCCAGCCTTAAGCCAATTAGGATGCACGTTTATCTGACCATACTGATTGGTTCAGAGGTAGGCATAGGGTCGCAGATGACACAAATGAAGGTGAACTTCAGGACTTTGGCTCAAAATGCTCTACTTTAAGAATAGGAGATTTAAGAATATATTGAGAATGCTACAGCCATCTTGTGAGCCCAAGGCGAGCTAGCATAGGGATTGAGCCAACCTAGAGGAAGGAGGGTAGAGAAAAGAATCTTGGCAATGCTGTTTGATCTGGATGCAGGTGGATCTGCTCTGAGTTGCTAAGTTATATGAATCAATAAATAATCAACCATTTATTGTTTCAGCCAGTTTCAGTTTAGTATTCAATCACTTTAAATACAAAGCGTGCTGACAGAACGAACATGCAAGCTAGTATCTTCTGATTTGGAAAACTTACTCAAATAAAGCAAATTTTCTATTATACATATAAAATAGCAATACAATAGCAAAATAATAACATGATCACCAAATAAGTTAAAGTACCTTCAAGGTCCAAAACTCTGTTTGCTCTGATGTGTTTTCTCTTGTTTGTTAACATTATGAGCTAGTTCATAAGTAATATCATTGTCATAAAAGGGTACTGATGCAACTTCTTCTCCAATGCTAACAATGAATGACTTTTAAAAGTACATAATAATCTAAATTGCAAAAGAAGAAGTAAAACTGTCACTGTTTGCAGATGGCATGATATTATATATAGAAACTCCTAAAGATGCTACCAGAAAACTACTAGAGCTCATCAATGAATTTGGTAAAGTTGCAGTATACAAAATTTATACGCAAAAATCTCTTGCATTCTTATACACTAACAATGAAAGACCAGAAAGAGAAATTAAGGAAACAATCCCATTTACCACTGCATCAAAAAGAATAAAATACCTAGGAATAAACCTATTGAAGGAGGCAAAAGATCTGTACTCTGAAAACCAGAAGATGTTCATGAAAGAAATCAAAGATGACACAAACAGATGGAAAGATATACCATGTTCTTGGATTAGAAGAATCAATAGTGTCCAAATGATTATACTACCCAAGGTAGTCTACAGATTCAATGCAATCCCTATCAAATTACCAATGGCATTTTTCACAGAACGAGAACAAAACATTTTAATATTTGTATGGAAACACGAAAGACCCCAAAGAGCTAAAGCAATCCTGAGAAAGGAAAACGGAGCTAGAGGAATCAAAGTCCCTGACTTCAGACTATACAGCAAAGCTACAGTAATCAAAACAGTATGGTACTGGCACAAAAACAGGCATGTAGATCAATGGAACAGGATAGACGGCCCAGAAATAAATCCACTCCCTTATGGTCAATTAATCTATGACAAAGGAGGCAAGAATATGTGACGGAGAAAAGACAGTCTCTTCAATAAGTGGTGCTGGGAAAACTGGACAGCTACATGTAGAAGAATGAAATTATAACATTCTCTAACACCACACACAAAAATAAACCCAAAATAGATTAAAGACCTAAATGTAAGGCCAGATACTATACAACTCTTACAGGAAAACATAGGCAGAACACTCTTTCACATAAATTGCATCAATATCTTTTTGGACCTCCTGGAGTATGAAAATAAAAACAAAAATACACAAATGGGACCTAATTAAACTTAAAAGCTTCTGAACAGCAAAGGAAACCATAAACAAAACAAAAAGACAATGCACAGAATGAGACTACTATACAACTCTTACAGGAAAACATAGGCAGAACACTCTTTCACATAAATTGCATCAATATCTTTTTGGACCTCCTGGAGTATGAAAATAAAAACAAAAATACACAAATGGGACCTAATTAAACTTAAAAGCTTCTGAACAGCAAAGGAAACCATAAACAAAACAAAAAGACAATGCACAGAATGAGACAAAATATTTGCAAACAAAGTGACTGACAAGGGATTAATCTCCAAAATGTACAAACAGCTTATGCAGCTCTATATCAAAAAAATAAACAATGCAATCAAAACATGGGCAGAAGGTCTAAATAGACATTTCTTCAAATAAGACATACAGATGGCCAGAAAGCACATGAAAAGATGCTCAACATCACTAATTATCGGAGAAATGCAAATCAAAACTACAATGAGATATCACCTCAGACTGGTCAGAATGACCATCATCAAAAAGTCTACAAACAATAAATTCTGGAGACGATGTGGAGAAAAAGGAACCCTCCTACACTGTTGGTGGGAATGTAAATTGGTACAACCCCTGTGGAGAACAGTATGGAGGTTCCTTAAAACACTAAAAATAGATCTATCATATGATCCAGCAATCTCACTCCCAGGCATATATCCGGAGAAAACCATAATTCAAAAAGATATATGCACCCCAATGTTCACTGCAGCACTATTTACAATAATCAAGTCATGGAAACAGCCTAAATGTCCACCGACAGAGGAATGGATAAAGAAGACGTGGAACACATATACAATGAAATGGTACTCTGCCATCAAAAAGAATGAAATAATGTCATTTGCAGCAACATGGATGGACCTAGAGATTATCATTCTAAGTGAAGTAAGTCAGACAAAGACGAATAGCATATGATATCACTCATATGTGGAATATTAAAAAATGATACAAATTAACTTATTTGTAAAACAGAAACATATTCACAGACTTTGAAAGCAGACTTGTGGCTGTCAGCGGGGGGAAACCTGGGGGAGAGGGATAAATTAGGAGTTTGGGATTAACATATACACACTACTGTATATAAAATAGATAATCAACAGGGACCTACTGAATAGCACAGGGAACTCTACTCAATATTCTGTAATAACCTATATGGGAAAAGAGTCTATAAAAGAATGGATACATATATGTATAATTGAATCCCTTAGGTGATCCCTTGTGAAACTAACACAACAGTGTAAATCAACTATACTCCAATGTAAGATAAAAATTAAATTTAAGAAAAGTATATAATAATCTGTTTTATAAAACAATAAAATAGACTATTTGTAAACTGTGTTTAAGGTTTTTGATAAAGTACGAAAAAGGTAAGTTTCTGAGAGAATTTATGATTGCCAATAAGTTTTATCCTCTTTCCTTTGATTTTTTAAATTAATTTATTGCATAATTTTGACCCTTTAAAAGTTCTTCTACTAAACTTTTTATTTTTACCTTCAATTGTAAATTCCCCTATTGTTCCACAAAACTATGACAGAAGGACATTTCTTTAAAGATCAGCACATATACATTTCTATTCATAATACCTGAACAAAAACATCAATTAGCAGTGTGGATAAGGAGTCTTTAATACTCAATCAAACCACACTAATTTAAGGCTCTAATAGAAAAGGTTTTATTTTGCTTTTGTCCCTTTTTGTGGAAAAAAGTATAATTGTAGCCTTCAAAAGAGCCTGCATACTAAAATATTATTCAAGAATATCAAATTAAATTTCAAATAATCTCACAGGTAATGTAGTAAGAGTCCACCTGCTAGCTTATCTATAAATTATACATTGTCTTTCATTAAAATGGATCATATACTTCTCCTATCTAACCATAATCCTTCCCCCTGTGCTCTAAGTCTCATCACTTTCTCCTTTTCAGGCATCTCACGGTCATTTTTCTGTCTCTTGTCTGTATCTTCAAAATCCAAGTAACTCCCATTGGGAACAAACTGTAAAAACTCTCTGCAAAATGCCTAACACTGTAGCTGTTGTAGGTCCTTTACTCCTTTTCACTGTCAAACTTATTAATTGTTGTCTTCATTTGCTATCACCACTTCCTCTCTTGCCAATCACTCCTCAGTCTACTGGAATCTGGCTTCTATGTGAATGGCTCTACAAAAGAAATCTTGCAGAGGTCACTGTTGATCTTCGTGTTACTTTTCAAGACTTATTTGACATCTTAGAAGCAGAGACCTTTGTTGGCCTATCCCTGTTTAACTGAAAGACTTTTATTTTATATATATATCTATCTTTATAGGAGTATAGGAGTATAATTGCTTTCCAGTGTTGTGTTAGTTTCTGTTGTACAACAAAGTGAATCAGCTGTAAGTATACATATATCCCATATCCCCTCCCTCTTGAGCCTCCCTCCCATCCTCCCTATCCCAGCCCTCTAGGTGGTCACACAGCATCGAGCTGATCTCCTTGTGCTATGCAGCAGCTTCCCACTAGCCATCCATTTTATATTTGGATTTCCCTAATGATTAGTGATACTGAGCAACTTTTCATGCCCTTTATCGGCCCTTTGTATATCTTTTCTAGATAAATGTCTATTCAAATCTTTTGCCCAATCAGGTTGTTTTTTGTTGTTATTGTTGTTGTATACATTCTTTGTATATTCTGAATGTATACATTATCAGATACATGATTTCCAAACATTTTCTCCCATTCCATAGGTTGCCTTTCAATGCTGTTGATCATGTCCTTTGAAGCAGAGAAGTTTTAAATTTTGATGTAGTCTAACTTGTATTCTGTTTTTGTTATTGCCTGTCCTTTTAGTGTCATATCAAAGAAATCATTGTCAGATCAAATTTCATGAATCTTTTCCCTTTCCCCTATGTTTTCTTCCAAAAGCTTTATAGTTTTAAGTTTTATGTTTAGCTCCATTTTGAATTATTTTTTTATATATTATAAAGTAAGGGTCCAACTTCATTCTTTTGCATGTGGATGTCCAGTTTTCTATAGCCCTCTTATCACAAATCAACACTAACTGGTTTTAAGTTAGGGATAGTCATGTAAGAAAAACTTGCTACTTAGATCTAACAACTTTCATGACAAAATAAGAGCATTTATGTTATTTAAAAACAAACTGGCATTAAGTATCAACTCACTTCATTTAAACTTTTCAAAGATGCATTTTACAAATACGTTCATTTTTTGAAACTTAAGTGCTTGCTATATAAAATTGATTTATTTAGGGAAGTATTCACAGGGAATACAGAGGGAAATATTCAACTACTGGAATAGGTTCTTTTTTTCCTGAGAAAATCTTCAGGTAGTAATTTGTTTTGGAAATTTCGAGTTTATGCATGAAATTTGGTTATCTAAAGGTACAGGCAGGAAACAGTCACTGTAGAGTCTCATAGACCAGAAAGAAAAAAAACGAAAAGAAAAAACATTTGAGGAGAAAACCTAGAAACAGTAAAGCCCTCAGAAACATTCCCCACACCGCACCTTCCTAAAAAATGATATCACTACTCTCAAATCAAAGGTCAAACAGATGACTCAGGTATCACTAATTTTTCTCAGTTGCTTGGAACTACAAACTAGGCACCGTTTTTAAATTATTCTATCAACTTGGAATTAATGTCATTCATAAAGTTAGTTCATAATGTGGAATAAAATAACTCCCCAAGTATTAAACATTTCTAGATTATTGTGTAGCAAAAAAATTCTGATCATCAAACCAATATCTTTTTTCTTCCCATTATGCCAAATAATTCGACTATGAACTGCAACCAAAATATAAACTTCAAATATATTAAGGTAAATACTGTACATTCTTAGTTCAAAAGAACACTATTTCTTATCAAATTAATAACCATATTATCTAACTTGAATGACTACATTGTCATACAAAGACTCTGTCACCCTTTAAAACTGTTTCTAGTCTATTCCATTTGAAACACTATCCAATATCCTTTAATAATATTAATACACCGCCAAATTACTTTCTTTGTAGAACAAAGACAAGCACTTTAAAGCTTATAAAGTGACTAAGTCTTAATGTTGCCAAATTAAGTTAAGCAATTTAATGCAATTACTAATTGTACCAGCTTCTTTAAAAATTGTAGCAATTAGAGAAACTGTTTCACTGCCATTTAAAATGCACATAAAAAACTTGGCTTAAGCGAAGTTGTTTGAGCAGGCTGGCTTTTTTCGGGGTTTGAGAGTGGGGGTGAGTGGGTGGTGCTGAATTCTAGTAGCCATTCTTGAAGTCATAGCCAAATCCAAGTTTTTGGTCACAGCTTGCATTCACCCACATCAAACAAGAGTATTTGGTATTATAAAATCAAATCTCTTCCTACCTCTGCTTTTGAGTTCATATTGTTAAAGTAGGGCACATGCTTATTTCTGCTTTATAGCCACCACTGTCAGTGTTAAGGGTAGTTCTCGCCATAGACAAAACAACTTTGATCTAAGTTGGGCTGCCTTCAGAGTTGTCCTATGCCTGGACAGGCCCGATACCACACTTGCTAATGAAAATCCAACTGTAAGTCTCCTGAACTTGTTATGAGTTAGGAGGATTAGGAGATGACCCAACCCTTGGACAACTGGGCCTTGGACAATCCTTTCTCTTAAGGAATTAAGGAGACTGAAATAAATTTTACTGGTTCTTTCCAGCATTAAATTGAATAAATAGGTCATTTTTAAAACAAAACACCTGAGTAATAAGACTTACTGATGCACTGTGGTTAATCACTTCAACTCTGTAACTAGTTTTTCTATCAATAAATTGAGGTTATTAATATGTTTTCAATTGCTTTTTCCTTGTTTTCTCAACACCAAGACCTATGGCTGTCTTTTAAGAATATATTCATCTTTCACCTCCTCCCACTTTCATTCACTCATTCATTCAATTACTATTTTCTTATGCCAGGTACACAGTTGAAGTAGTATACCAAGCACTAGGGATTCAAGGGTAAACAAAACAGACATGGTCCCTGCTCTCTTGAAATCTACAGTCCATTAGAGATGGCCAATATTATAGACATATAAAATTTCAACAATGATTTCAATAATACTAAGAGCTGAGATGCTATGAGAACATATAAACCGGGGATTTTATCTAGTCAGGGATATCAGAGGAGTCCCTTAGAAAGGGACCCTTGATGTAAACTCTATAGGATAAGTAGGCCTTAACCAAAGAAAGAAGGGAGCAGAAGTAATCCATGCAAGAGATCAGTACAAAGGCCTTACGGTGGAAGCAAACATGTTATACATGAAGAACTATAAGAAAACTCAATGTTACTAAAATGAAGGGGGCCACATAATGTACAAAGAAACTGGAGAGGAAGACAGGCTCTATAGTCACAAAAGGGTTAGAATCAGGGGACCGATATGACTGAATTTGTGTTTTATAAAGATGACTGACTGCAACGTGGAGATAGATTTGAAAGGTGGCTGACATGGTGTGTAAATTAGGAGGATATTATAGTAGTTCAGAGAAGATTACAGGTAAATCAGAGTAGAGATAACAGTGGAGGGAAGGCAGATAGACTTTTAAATTATTTAGATAAAATGAATAGGTTTGGGTAATGGATTGAGTATGAGGAGTATATTAGCAGTAGATATATTGCTGTGTAAAAAATTACCCTAAATCTTAGCAATTTACAATAATTGTCTCATAATTTCTGTGCGTCAGGAATCAGGGTATGACTTAGCTGGGTGCCTCTGACCCAGGCTCACTAAGCTGCAATCAAGGTGTCCACTAGGGATGCAGTCACCTCGAGGTGCAGCCAGAGAAGGAGTCACTTCCAAGCCCACACATGTGGCTGTTGACAAATCTCAAGTCCTCACTGACTGTTGGCCAGAGACATCAGTTCCTTACTACCTGCACCTCTCCAAGGGGCTAACACAGCAACTTGCTTCCTTCAGAGTGAGGACTGGGGAAGCTGGGGGATGGGAAGGGGAAAAACCAGAGCAAGCAAGGATATCAGAGTGAAAGCAGGCAAGCAAGAAGGAAATCAGAGTCTTTTTGCAACCTTATCATGGAAATAACATCTCGGAACTTTTGCCATATTGTATTCATAAGAAGTGAGTCACTAGGTTCAGTCCATACCCAAAGGGAGAAGATTACACAAAGGGCATGCCTACCAGAAGATGGAGATCATTGGGGGCCATTTTAGAGGCTGCCCATTGCAGCTAGTGAGGAAGCAGGAGGCACTGTGATATTAGTGAGATTGGGAAAGATAGGAAAGGTGCATGTTTGGAGAAGTTTTGTTTTGGACATGGTGAGTTCAAAAGGACAGGTGCCTTTAATCTGATCAACAAATATGTGTTTATAAAATATCTACTATGTGCCAAGCATTACTCTAGGACATGGGAAATAATGATGAACACCGAAGTCCTCGCCTTCATAGAATTTACCTTCTAACAGGTGAAGACAGATGATAAACAAATAAATAAATAAATTCATATAATGATGGGGGTAGAAAGAAAATAGCATAGGACAAAGGTTCAGGGTTTCTCTTCATCTGTGGTGTCAAAATACGTTCAGAGACTCAAGTATATTGTTAAAAGCCTTAGGATGTTCCCTAGATTCCTCCTGTACTCTCACTGTACTTTCTTCCGCTCTTACAGGATTTATGAAAGACCACTTTATATTATAGTGCAAGTCAGCCTTTGTGTTGACTTGCATCACCCAAAAATGCTATGCCTCCCCCCCAAAAGATATCTACATCTACCCCCTGGAACATGTGAATGCTTCCTTATTTGGCAAAAAAGCTCTTTGCGATGTAATTAAGGATGTTGAAATACAGAGATTACCCTGAATTATCCAAGTGGGCCCTAAATGCCATCACAACTGTCCTTTTAAGAGACACACAGAGGAAAAGACACACACAGAAGAGGAAGAGGCACTGTGACTATGGAGGCAGAGATTGAAGAGATGCAGCCACGAGTCAAGGGACACCAATAGCCACCAGAGATGGAAGAGGCAAAGGTCAGATTCTCCTACAAAGCCTCCAAAGGGGGTGCTACCCTGCTGACACCTTGATTTTGGATTTCCAGCCTCCAGAACTGTGAGAGAATAAATCTGTGTTGTTTTAAGCCACCCAGCTTGTGACAATTTGTTACAGCAGCCACGGGAAACTAATATACCCTCCAATGTTAATTCCTACCACTGGATCCATGGCATTTATCACAAGTTGTAATTATTTGTTTGTTCACTTCTTTATTGTGCCTTGCCCCATGAATATGCAAGCTACACGAAGATGGGGGGTCTTCCCTATAAACCTAGCTCTTAGTATAGTGTCTGGAATATACTGAATTCCTAAGAGTTATCTCTTAAATGAATGGATGGATAAATGTCCCCCATTAGATAACAAGATAGACACCATGTCTACTGACCATAATTCCCAAAGCCCCCAGCAGAGTCCTGCCAAAAACTGTTGTTGAACTAGGTTTGAGCTCTAGAAACCAAGTCTGAATTCTAGATATTGTACTGCAATTTACAGCTATGTGACAGCCCCACCTCTATCTTGTACACATCCAGTATTAGTGTATTCAAGTAAATTTGTTCCTTATCTTTCCTTCTTAGCACTGACAAGAAGCAGGTCCAGAAAGCATTCATTTTCTCATCCTGTACATGATCCATGGTGCCACAACTAAAAATCAACACTGCATCCTTGAGTAAATTCCTAATCAACTCAGAACCTCAGTGATATCAACTGAAAGGAGACTAACCCTTACTTCACAGGGTTGCGAACCACTTGGCCTATAGCAGGGGCTCCAGGAGTGGTACCTGACTACTGATTAACCCTGAGCCACTGACCTAACTCAGCTTTGAGTTAGGTACGAGCTCCAAACCAGCTCCATCACTTACTGGCCATGCGAGCTTAGGCAAAATATTTTAACTTTCGGAGCTACAGTTTCTTAGCCAAAAACGGACGATAATACCTACATTGTAAGAGTGGTTCAGACACAGAACCAGTTAAACTTAAGAGAGCGCCTGGCTCAATGACGTATGTAGTTATTACTTTGGGCAAAAACCTTGGCTTTTTGAAGCGTTCAGTGACCTTCCTTGGGCCTTCTGAAACACTGAAAGGGGATGGCGGACCCAATCAGTGCCTCAACGAAGCCAAGTTTGGGAACCTTGAGCGAAAGGTTCCATGAGGGTTCCATGATTCCACAACTCCATTTCCTTCAGCAACCTACCAGTTATCAGTGTTTACAACGAAGACAGACCAAGCCGACGTGACAGATTTTCTAGAAGAATCCAGCACCTGTGGTAGCTCTTAAGCCAGGTTAAGTTTAGGCGTTTTTGCAGACACAGGTCACGACCTAGTGCGGGCGCTGGTCACAGGTTCGGCGTCCCACCCTTTGAGCGAAAGACGGTCAGTTGCCTGGGCAACGCCTACGTCACTGCGTAGTCTCACGTGTCCGTCGGCGTGAAGCTCGGCCAGCGCCACGCGCAGGCGCCTCGTGGGAACCAATGGGCGCGGTCGGAACGTACGCCCCGCTCGGCCCTCTTCCGAGCGGATTCGGGGGCGGGGTTGGGCGGCGGCGAGAACGCGCCAGCCTTTCTCCGTTGAGCAGGCGGGCGGTTGTCGGAGGTTCGCGTCTGGGCTCTCTGTCACGTAGGTTACGCACACGCTCAGTCCCCTGGGGCCGCCCGGAACCCGCCCAGGCAGCTGTCCCCTCCCACACTCCGGCGTCCCGGAGGCGGGGCCGCGATGGTTCGGGTCGGGGGCCCGAGGTGGAGCTGACAAAGGGTGGTGAAGAACCTGGCCGAGTTGGGGCCGACCACGAAGCCCTTCCCCGCCCGTCGGGCTCTGGCTTCCCGCCCGCCGATTTCCAGCCGTCAGGGTCACGCTAGTCTCTGGAAGCCCTGAATTCCGGTGACCCTCAAGCCCCGAGCCCCCGGCGGGAATGTTCAAAAACGAGTACCAGGTAACCGGAAACGGCTCTCCAACCGGTCTAGCTTTGTACTGTTCGGTGAGATAGCTCACGTACGGGTGAAGAGGAACCCCCCCACCCCACAAGTAATACTGTCTTTCTCGGGGTAAGAAGGAACTAGTGGGTGGTCTTGACCCAAAAAGAGAAAGAAAAGAAAGCAACTGCCGTGTGGGCATATGATTTGACGTTCCCCCTCCAGCTCCGTGCTTCTCAAGGTGTAGGGATTCCCTGTGTTTCTGACTGAAATGCAGCCTTAAACCCCAACCAGATCTCCGGAATCAGAACCTTAAGGGCAGGACCCATAAACCTTGAGTTTTAACAGTACTGAGGCACACTGGTGTTTAGGCACAGAAGCTATTTAGCAGAGAGTGAACGAGTGAATGCAGGAATGGGTTAAGCCAAGAAAGAAAATAAGCACTTTGGCCGTGTGCTGTTTACTTTTCCCCCCAAATTGGGGGCGGGTCAGTGATTCTCAAAGGCTGTGGTACATTAAGATCATTTGGAGTACTTGTAAAAATACAAGTTCTTGTAAAAATACGGATTTCCTGAGCCTCACATCAAATAGAGTGAACCAGAATCTCTGTTGATGGGGCTAGTTAAATTACCTTTATAGCACCTTTCTCCATTTGATTCTGATGCAGGTGGTCTAAATACCACACTCAGGGAAACTGCTTCTGTGTCTTCCTCAGTCACTTTGAGTATCCGAGAGGGTCTCCAAAGCGCTCCTGCTTTCCTCACTTCACTGGGCACCTCCCTGATCTTGCTTGACCCTAGTCTCTCCCCTCCCTTCCTACCTCTACCTGAGGTTACACTCTCCATTTAGTCTGTCTGCTATCCTAGTACTGCTGTTACGAACAATTTCGTCCCTGTGCCGGAGCAGTCCTCCACTGGTCACCTCTTCGTTGCTTCTACCTTTTCATCAAATACTACCTGCCTTCTTATGAGTGCCCTCGGGGTATTCTGCAGTTCTCTTTCTTCTATTCCGTTTGATGTCATTAAATCTGTTGGAACAGTTTTAGAGAGTTTCTCTTGCTTAATATAGGTAAAATATATTGTTATAAAAAAACAGGTGTCTACTGTGGGAAACAGGTGATAGCAGAAATGGGGGCGGGAGAGGTATTTTTCTATCTCACCAGGTATAAGAATTTTTCTCTTTAAAAAAAATAAGAAAAAGCTTCCTCACATTTAAAATTAATAGTGAAATATGACCTGACCCCAGAAGCTATAGTAATTCAATTCCACACACAGTTTGCACATAGTACTGTCTACAGAAGACGGTACATGTCTTAACTTCAAGTGATTACTTGTTAAAACTCAGAAGCAAAAATATCTTTATATTATTGAGAAAAATTAAAAGCAGGAAATTCTTTATGAAAGTCACACAGATTTGCTCATGTGCTGCTTATAATTTAACAGGCCATAAAAGAAAACCATATTTACTCTCATTTCAGGTTTTCAATTTCTTGCAATAAACTCTTCCTTAGAGACAATCATCTTTAATTCCTCTCATAATTAAAGCATATGGACACTCAGTAATGTGTTTAGTGTTTTTACATGAGCATGTCCCTCCATGTTGCCAGGTTTACAATAGGGAACACTTAGCATGTCTATGGAAATGATTCCCTATTTTTTTGGTACATATTTTATAGATCACCAAATTAATTTGCATTAAATATATAAAAAGATCTTATAGGAATCCTCAAAATAAGAATCACTCCCTCTCCAAGTCCAGGCTTCTTTTATTGACCCAGTACTAAACTATCCAGTTTGCCGTTTTTTTGAATAATCATTGCTGGTACTAATGAGCCCTTGCTTTGTGCATCACACTTTATTGAGTGTGGTGGTTTATGTTCACTATCCTATGTAATCTAACAACCCATTTTACAGATAGAAAATCAAGAGGTTAAGTAACTCCAAAGTCAGATCGTTAATAAATGGCAAACCTGGTATTGGAGCTCAGGTTAGTGTAACTAAAAAGCTTGTAGCCAGAGATAACGATCAGATTTTATTAGCCTGGCTTGAGAGTTGAGTTTAAACCCATTAGTGTGTGTTGAATAGAATATTTTGTAAGCATGAACTATACATGTGAAGTAACTGAACCTTACACTGAGAGGCTGTAAGGTTTGTATGGCATGGAGTTTATTTAATGTTTATCATGCTTTTAAAAACATTTCTTAAACCATTAATCCAAGGTGACCTGAATCAGAACAGTTGTTGCTTAGATACAATCAAGATATAAAGTAGGAGTGATAAGAGGGATAATGTTTCCTCTCAAATCTACTTAACTTACAGATGCCTGGAACAATGGGTATAGACTATGTGGTGGATAGTATTTCCTCCTTAGCATTGTCTTTCACTTTAATTTTTAATATTTTTTTTTCCCTAGGGAGGTGCATTTGTTGAAATCTTTACTGCTCAGGGAAAAAATCCTGGAGCAAAATGGAAGATCCTTGGCAGTCCATCTGTGATTTGGAAAGTAAGTGTTAGAAATTAGAGCCACCTAAATCCTGGAAAGAAATGAGAGTAAAGATTATAACAAGAAGGGCTTGGTAAGATTTCAGAACCGGTTTTTCTGTTCATTCACTTCAAAACCCTTCCATGATATCATTGGCTGCCCTCACAGATACCCCTCCTTGGCCATTGAAGACCTTGGCACACAGCTCATAACCCATCTCTATGTGCCAAGTCCTGCCGCTGTTTTAGGTGACTTCAGTTTCTGTGAGGAAAAATCTCCAAACCCTGGGCTTCTCAGCTTCTTGATTTCTTCATCTCTGATGACGTCTTCCACTCTACTTCAGCAGCCTTTCCCACTGTCACACCTTGTACCTTATCACCAAAAATTGCAGGGCCTCTGAAGTTACTAAGTGAGAACTTGAGACATCCCTCTCTGAGTCCAGTCTTCGATTCTTAATGTTCTTGCCTAGTTACTCCCACTGTGTTTGTTCTTCAACATAATTGAGACTCTTAGGCCATTGACCATTCTACTTTTCTCCCTGTGTTTAGATTTATTTACTTAGTTAGCTAACCTACTTACTCACTCACTCTGTCTTCACTCTTTTCTCTCCAGCCCAGAATCCATGGTCCATTATTTCATTCACTTCCCAGTCAAGACCTCAGATGCCCCTGTTCCTTGTCCTTTCATCATGCCTGCCTAGCAAACGCCAACCATTTCTGAATCCCTGATTCTCTCTTTTCTGTGCCTGCTTCTGGGCTTCTCAATACCTTTGGGAAAATATCTATAGTCTCTCAGATCGATAATGCTATAAATTCAGTGTCGACAGCCCCGGAAGTTCTCCTGTTCTCTAAAATGGTTCTTTCTCCATTATCTTCAGGTTTCCAGCCACTAACTTCTTACCCCCATCCCCATCCCACACCCAGGACAGACCCTCCTCACTCATTCACCAGAAGACCTCACCCCACCATTTCACAGGGAAAACTGATGTCAGCAGGTAGAAACTACCTCATCTTGCTGCTACCAGATCTAAAAATCTGTATCCTTCCCTGTTCTTTCCTCTTTCTCTTCTCTCTTGTACAGTTGAGAGAGAAACACCTTTCTAGGGACTTTGTTCTATGGATAGTTTTTTTAAACTACTATTAATTGCGTGCTTACTATTTGCCAGCCATAGGATTCAGCACATTACATGCTATATAATCCATACAATAACCTTGTATCTCACAAGGTACCCTTATGCCTATATTATAGGCATAGTAAGGTTAAGTGACTTAATCAAAATGATATAGCTCTTACTATGAATAAAAGTTAAATGTGGCTGTGAGGATACAGAGCAGAGAGATTAGGTAAGGCTTCCCTGAGGAAATGATACTTGATCTCTGAGAACTAACTAGGCACCAGGTGGAGCTGGTAGAGAGAAGCACATTTCAGACAATGAGAAAAGCAGGTACAAAGTCCTTGCTTTGGAGGAGCTTAGAATTTTTAAGAAACTGCTAGAAGGCTACAGAGGCTAGGATTCAGAGTGAGGGAGAGTGCGAGGCAGGAGATGAGGTTTGAAAAACTGGGCAGGGGCTAGACTACACAAGGATTTGTGGCCGTGCTCAAGATTTTGGTAAGCTGTTGAAAGGTTTTAGTATATGCCCAGCTTGTGTGTAGATGAAATAATGCACTCGATGTGTATGTTCATTTGGAAGACATAAGAGAAGCTATTGTGATGGATATGATACAATTTTATTTAAATGTTAATTCTTAGCAGCCATTAGTTACGATGTATTTCTTAACATATACAAAAAGGAAGAGTGGGAGGATCTATGAAATATTTTATTGTGAAAAAGGAGTCTTTATACTTAAAGATTGGAAATTTGCTCCAAGATAAAAAAATAACCATTTACATTAGCACTTTGACTGATGGAAATTAGACTCTCATGTGTAAGTTTTTCATTTCCAAGCTTGTCTTGTTTCTGTTCATTTTTTAGGTAACCTTAGTTGTAACACTTTAATTTGTAGTGATTTTAAGTAAATGATGTATAGAACTTCAAGTTAGAGGACTAGTAAAATAAGGTACTGATTAATTCTATATGAGCCATGGCTTGAAACCAAAGAACTTCCAAACTGGATACAACATAGATTAGATGGTTTATTGTACTGTTAACAGAAAGTGATGTTCAGCCTATGCTATTAGACAGAAATACATAGTTAGTTAAAGGAGGGAAAGGGTAACTAAACTCTGGAAACTTTAAATTAGTAACTTGGGAATCCCTGAAGTTGGAGAACTTTTTATCATCTAGAGGAAGAGTGTCTTGATATAGTAGAGAATTTGCCAAGTGGCTAAGGGTGGCTTCTATATTCCAGTTCCCAGCAAGTCTCAGTGTAAGAGTATCATCAAGGCCTGAGCTTATTTTAAGTCATTTCAGTCTAGGGCTTTTTCTGTGGGCTTGCTTCTCCAGTTTTATAATAGAAGTCAAATAAAATATGCAGTTACCACTGTTTTCATTTTTGTTCTGTAGGAATTTGATAAAGAAGTTAAAAGTTTTGTGTTTGTCCTGGAAGGCAGCAGCCAAACAAATAAAATTCAGTTACCAAAGGAGAATAAGCAAATCCGTAAGTAAGACTTTTAATATTGAAGCTTAACATTTGATGCTTAACATTACACTTTTAAGCCTCATAAACAGGCCTATTAGTGTGACTTTTACTGGCATCTGTCGATGTAAAGTAATAAGATTTTTTTAAATTTAGAGAGTAACTTTATGCCAGGCTTTTGAAGGATTCTGCTTCATTGTTTATTAGAAATTTACTTATATGTTAAAGAAGATTTAGAAGATTATTCAATTAATTAGACTAGTAATGATATTTATTAAGCACTTACTGTGTGCCAGTGACTTTCTAAGCATTTCATATTTTTTAATTTTTTCAATCCTCACGATAGCTCTTTTACAGATGAACACACTGAGGTTGGTTCCTCATCAAGAGACCATGAGTTCCTAAATTATCGTAAATCAATTTGTGAGAAAAAAAGTTATGTAAAATACTATATAAGGCATTATTTAGTAAGATATCAACTTATATACCTTTAGAAATATTAGTATCTAATGAGTAAAGATATGAATATGTGATTTAACAAAAACCCCAAAAATAGACTTCAGTTCTTATCTACTTTGGAAATGAGGATCAGAGGTTTAAAGCAGAAGGAACCCTGAGAGATCACCTAAATTTATGATCAGAAGCCCAGTTTTTGGCCACACTGGGGTTAAAATTCAAGGCTCTGCCACCAAATTAGGCTTTGTGTACACTGATGTGATTTAAGAAATATAATTTATCAAAATGCTTAATCATATTTTCATTAACTATATCCAATATTTAACTATTGTGACTTAGCAAATGTAGGTAACCAGCTGTTTTTTTACATTCATTCTTTACTTCTTCATTCATTAAGAACATTTATTGAATACCTATTGTGTACCAGGGACTATGAAAAGACCTATTCTTGGTATCTGATTTTCTCATTTTAATTCGGTTTTCTAAACTTTTATAGGCTGTGTGTTTTATCTACTATTTCAAGCTACTACATGCATATTTTAGCTTTCTAAGACATAAACCAAACCATAGAAATTATAGATGGAAGATGATTTATTTTAAAGTGGTATCTTTCTAAATAAAATAAGAAACAGAACCTCAAAGAGAAGGAGTAATCATTGTTAAAATAATTTTTTTTAATTTACTACCATTTTAAAATCATGATTTCCTCATAGTTTGCATTTTTTAATAGCAAAGATTTTTGTCATTTCTGCATAAATTTGTACTGATAAATAAAGTGAACTAAGATGAGCCATGGAAACATGTCTGAAACTGGAGGTTATTCTTTAACAGGAAACATGGTCCATCTTTTTTTAAGAATACTGACTTTGTAAAATAGATACATTTGATTTACAGGAACATAACTTTATTCTAAACCAGTGTTCTTTTGTTTTTTCTTACTGTTGGCTTCTCCTTCCATATGATGCCGTCAGCATCTATGCATATGATGATGTTATTGACAAAATCAAATCACGTCTAGTAACGTTTCTCAGTTGGCTCTGAGAAAGATTTCTCCTCTACCAAATGCTCAGTGATTAAAGACAAGCTCCCCTTTCCCACTTTTATCTACGTTTCTTTTTAGAAATAAAACAAATTTAATGTGTTAAAATTGCTTTTTAAAAATGGAAAGATGATAGTTTTAATTGGAAGAAAGGGAAGAATCTTTTAATGTATTTCTTGCACAATGCCCTGTAATTAAAAATTAATCTGGCTTTTCAGTAGCATGTGCAGCCCTGTAGCAAATGAAACAGTTTATATAGTCTGTCCTGCACCAATGTTTTTAAGATTATTTGGAATTTTTGATAATGGGAATTTATAGTTATTTTCACTTGTATAAAATGACCTTCTATGTGACATTGTTATGGTTAAATTTAAATTTAATGGCATGCCTTGAATAGAGAATTGGCTTTCTGTGAACATTTCTAAATTAAGTTCAGTTACCATTATGTATTCCTATTTTAAGAGTAAACATCCACTTTATTTATGCCAACTTGACATTAGGTACTTGTATGTGTTTCCTACTATATTAAGTACCTGTGAAGAAAGTCTAATAGTGAAATTCAGTATTTTTAACTTTTCACTTTAAATAGCAATATTTCTGAATTGTATTTGAGCATCTCTAAATATGTCAGAGTTCTTTTTTAAACTCAGCATCTGATCAAATAAAGGAAGGTGTGATATTGATTATCAGATTGTGTACTTCTCCAGGGCAGGACTCTTGCATCATCTACTTTGTACCCCTAACTTAGTGTGTCATATATAGTTGGTGTTTAGTAATTTTGTTAAACTCGCCATACTAAGAAACTATAACAATTTAGGTTATAATTTCTCCTGGTAACCATTTGGCCTTGATAATGAGACTTGTAAATCATTAGCCAGTTAAATAAATAAATCCATGTTGCTATTAATGCTGGAACATGTTATATAGAGTTGCCCATAATGAGAAGAAGCTCTGTTACATGTAAACATCTATCATTTGGATGGTCTGTCCGGGGACTTTCTGTTTGAGGCTCATGTTTGAAACCATTGTTTTCTCTGCCTGTGGCATCTGAATCAAATGCTGTGTCTGTCGGGATCAGCATCCCTGAAGCCCTGTGTTGATCTAAGTTTCAGCTGCTCTGGTGGATGAGGTCATCTTTATGAGGTTCCTCTCAGCCTCCCCCTGCCCCAACTTTTGGTCTTTTTTTCTTTAAATAAACTCATTATGACTTCCTCTTTCTAAAACCCTTCAGTGACTTTGACTTCACTATTCTACTGATACTGCTCTTGTCACAGTCACTAGTACTCTCTCTGTTTCTGAATCCAGTGGCCAGTTTTCAGCCCTCATCTTGCTTAACTTAACAGCAGCATTGACAAAGGTGACACACTCCTCCTTGATATAGTACTTTCTTCACTCATCTTCCAGGATGCCCATACTCATAGTTTTTTTTCTCCTACTTTGCTGGTCTTTATTCTTAGTCTCCTTTCATGGTTCTTCCTCTTCTCCCCAACACAACTTAATGCTGCAATGCCTCTGGACTCAGTCCTTGACCTTCTTGACCTTGAACTACATTTACTCCTTTGGTTTTGGGCTCTAGCCTCATGGCTTTAAATATCATCTCTGTTGTATACTAGCTTACATTTCCATCTCTGACTTGTGTCCCAAACTCCAGATTTGTATATTCAGTTGCTTAGTTGACATTTATACTTGGACAGCTTTACCCTAGAAATTTTTCTTCCTCCTCCTGCAGACTGCCCCATCTCAGTTGTTAGCAATTTGTCTTTCAGTTGCTCAGACCAAAAACTCTTAAATCAGCTTGATTTTTCCTTTTTTTCATCTAGAAAGTCTTATTGGCTCTATCTTTAAATTAGATTTAGAGTCTGACTACTTCTTGCCACCTCCCTGCTACCACCCTTGTCCAAGCCACCATTATCTCATGCTTGGATTATTGCAGTAGTCTTCTAATTAGTCTCCCTGTTTCTGACTTGCCTCCCTACAGTCTGTCATCAACTTATCAGCCAGAGTGATTCTGCTGAAAATACTCCATCTCTCTCAGGGTAAAACCCCAAAATCTTTAGGACCCTGTGGTATCTGCTGCCCTCTTAACTCTCTTTACTTAAGTTTAACTCTACCTGCTATTACTATTTCCTTTTTCACTCTGCTCAAACTATACAGGTCTCCTTGCTCTTTTCAACCATAGCCTGGTACCTTAGCACCTTAGCTGTGGTGCACAAGCTGCACCCTCTACCTAGGGCTTTTGTTCCCCAAATAGCTACATGGCTCACTCTCTCCCCTTCTTCAGGCCTTTACCAAGTAAAATGTCACCTTCTCAGTGAGGACCCATCCTGATCTATACTTAAATTACAACCTGTGCTTTGTATCCTTTCCCCATTCTTAATCCCCTTTACCCTGCTCTCCCTTTTCCTATAGTAATTATCACCACTTAACATGCTGTTTATGTTCTTTTATTGTTTTTTCATCATCACCAGAAACTGAGGCCTACCAGCACAGAAATTTAGTCTATTTTGTTCACCTAGAACAGTGCCTGGCACATAGTAGACATTCAGTAAATCTTTGTTGAGTAAATGAGTGAATGGATGAGTGGCTTCCCATTGATTTTAGGATGACCTGTATCCTTCACATGGCTTTCAAGGCCCCACGTAATTGAGTTCCTGGCTATTTGCCAGACTTATCCCCTGCTACTTTTCCCCTTCTGTCTCTCCTACCAGTCCTTTAGGCCTTTAAGTTCATGCAATCTACTATAGCCTCTTCCATCACATGATGGAGTATTCCCTCTCCCTGCAGTGTTTATTCCTCTCCTCTACCCCTATCTTCCTTGCCCAGTCAATCCCTGCTATTCTTCCCAGCTGAATTCCAATGTTACTTCTTCAAGGAAACCTTCACTCATCGTCCTCTTCCTCTCAAGGACCCAGGATTATGTGCTTTCATAGCACCCTGACCTTCTCCTTCATGGAACTAGTATATAAGTTCTAAGAGGGTACTAGAATAAGACCATACCTGTCTTATTCACTACAAAAGCTTCAACACTGAGTCTTGCATATAGTGTATGTTCAGTGAATCTTTATTAAATGATAGATCTAATTTAATCTACACAAATGATTCTGTGAGGGGTAAACCTAAATTATCAACTCAGTTTTACACATGAAGAATAAAAAGTCCCAAACAGGTTTTCCGATTGGCCCAAGGTATATGGAATAACACATAATGAAGGGATAATTGTTCTCTGTGTTGCAGTGGGAAAGGTGCACTTTAGTGTGCTGTTTGTGCTGGGCTGTGATAGAACCAGGAAATATCTTCAGTCATGATTTATCAGGTCACTTATAAAGGATTACTGTACTGTGGTCTACTCCCAACTCTTTGGACAGTGTAACACTTGCAAAATGTATATTGAGGTATATATATACAACTATCATTTGCTGTAATGAAACAACTGTAAAAACCACTGTTTAAAAATCTAATGGTGTTTTACCAGATAAATGTGTCTTAAAATATTCAAAAGAAGAAAGGATCTGACCCCTTAAAACATAGAGGTAGTTTTTATCTCAGGCAGAGAAGAGATTATAAAACTGCAGAAACCTGGATATTTCAGTAAAAAGAGTGAATTTTTATGAATTTTATGTACTTGATGGGCGTTTTAGTTTCACATTCAGCATTTTAAATGTAGATTTTAAATTCAAATTTTAAATATCATGTAGACATGAGGAGTCAGTTTATATTTACTAGGCCACTGGGAAAAAAATGTTACTGTAGAGTTTATTTAGCATTTCTGACACACAGGATCAGTGTATGTCAAATGTTATTAATGTACTTTTTTCTTTGTCAGATGATCACCATATGGTATTGTACTTATTTTCATCTTAGAAGTGAAGCCTTTTGGAAACCAGGGCTTCTATACGTGAGAGAGTTGAGTTACAAAGCTCTCTTTTGGGGGGCAAACATCTTTCATATCTAAAAGTGTTCACCCGAAAATGCCCTATATGTGTAGCGCTTTGTGTTTGAAGAGAACAGTGCTGATTCAGCGAGATTTGTGACATAAATTAGGGACCTTTTGTAAAGAGTGACTTCATTTATCCCAGTGCTCTCTCAGCTCTATTTATGGGGGCCTTTGTGCAATGGAAAAATACTGTAAGTCCAATCAATGGAAGATGCAAGAGAGAGATAGATTGATTAACGGTGGTTTATTTAAGTTGGCCTCATTTTGGTATCTCATTTTGGTTTTGTAATCCAGAACTCTGGTTGTCTTGTTGGCTTTTCCCACAAATATGGTAGAATCTGATTCCTAGAGAATTTTCTAAGTTCAGAGGCTGTTACCCCTATTTCCGTTATGTTGCTTACTCTGCTGTTGGCTCTTTGCAGCCGTTTATAAGCTTAGTATTTTAAGTAAAAGTTACCTTTGTATGTTTGATTTTTAAAATGTTAAGCACATTCGGTCAAATATGGTTTTGTTTCGAAACTAGATTTGGGGTAAAATATAGGAACTGTTTAAGTTGTTCAGGAATGTTGTAAAACATTTTACCATAGGAATTCTAAACCAGAAGATCTTTATATATAGACTACCCAAACATGTACTGTTACTTTAAAAGACTTAAATTTGTTAAGTCTACTAAGTTGGAATAAACAGAAAATAACGTGCGTGTTAGACCAGTTGCCTTCCTTGAGCCCTTTCTCCACATATTGGCCTGTACTGTTAGATTTGTAGGAGAGGTTCACAGATATATCGACATTTCCATTTCTTACCCAGTGTCTCACATTGGGAAAAAAGTTCCTAGAAGTCATGTTTTAGGAGGAAGTGATACTAAAGCGTTTATTAAGAGCATCATAATTGAGAGATCAAGCAAAAGTTCAAAAGCTAAGAGGAAGGGAATTAAGTGAATGGGTCTGAAGAGGTAATATGAAATCAGTTGATTTTTGAAGCAGTTGTAGACTTCAGTTATCAAAAGTACCATAGGTCTTTCTCCAAATATTTTTTTAATCCAGGTGAAGCTGGTGATGGGGAATAAAAACTATCAGGTCTTAATTTGTGAGCATTAAATTAATCAAAAATGTATTAAATTAACAAAAGGTATTATAACTGAAAATATGTTCATCCATCTCATTTTAGACACATTTAAAACCCTATGAACTAGATATAGCTCATCAAACCTTCAGCTGCAGTTGTCATAATTAGAACTGTTTTTTTGATCTGTTGTTTTTCGTTAAGTTGTTAAGTAAAGTTAAAACTGTCAGTGAATAAAAATAATTGCCACATGCTTTTTTTTTTTTTTGCTGTACACGGGCCTCTCACTGTTGTGGCCTCTCCCGTTGCGGAGCACAGGCTCCGGACGCGCAGGCTCAGCAGCCATGGCTTACGGGCCCAGCCGCTTCGTGGCATGTGGGATCTTCCCGGACTGGGGCACGAACCCATGTCCCCTGCATTGGCAGGCAGACTCTCAACTACTGCGCCACCAGGGAAGCCCCTGCCACATGCTTTTATAACCGCCTTAATGAGAGTCCATAATTCAATTTTATATGTGTCTATTGAATGTGTGCACTTCCTTGCAACCTAATAAAAATAGTAAATAAAAAATTATTTTGTAAATTTTCATAAAAATTTCACCAAGCCCACAGATGTGACTTTAAAAGACAGCATTTGTTGTTAGAGTTTGATTTGAGTTCATCATTTTTTTTGCTTTTATAATGAGGTTGTAACTCAGGGGTAGTGCTGTTGCAGTTCTGTGTATTACTGAAATGATAAAAGCTTCAGCTTGTTGATGACATGTGATTGTTTTGTTTATATATACATATAAATGGTTTGGACATATAAATGTATATTTTCCCCCTCTCGTTTTAGTTGGACTGATCCAGAGGTTTCTTGTACTTCAGATTTACATACCCCTGGGACAAGACTTCGCTACCGAATTGCTGTAAGATATACAGAATTTCTTTCAATGTTTTATGTGTATTAGACATTTGATCAATTGAAGCAGTACGAAGAGTCATTAATTACAAGTGGCAGTTTTTGCATTGAAGAGCAGTGACTTATCAAGTCAACATGAAGTAATTAAACTAATTTAATGGTATTTCTCAGATATACTGTAGTCTGGCATTTCCCTAAGGGAAGAAAGCAAATTTCATCTGTTTTAAGAAAATATCAAAGGATTCTGAATTTGACAATAAAGAGCCTATAATTTGAAGAAATAAATAATCCAAAAGTTTGAGATTTTATAGTTCAAATGAGGGGTGATGTTATGTTTTGTACTGTCTGCTATTGGAAACTGTGTTTGGTTTCAAATTAATTGAAATACCTCATTTTAATGTTATTTATTTTTTAAATTTTACTGAAGTATAGTTGATTTACAGTGTTTTGTTAGTTTCAGGTGTACAGCAAAGTGATTCAGTTACACATATACCTATATTCATTCTTTTTCAGAATCTTCACCCATGTACGTTATTACAATATTGAATAGAGTTCCCTGTGCTATACAGTAGGTCCTTGTTGGTTATGTATTTTATATATAGTAGTGTGTGTGTATGTTAATCCCAAGCTCCTAATTTATCCCTCCCTCCCACATTTCCCCTTTGGTAACCATAAATTTTGAAATCAGTGAGTCTGTTTCTCTTATGTAGATAGGTTCATTTGTGTTGTATTTTAGATTCCACATATGAGTGATACCATATGATATTTGTCTTTCTCTGTCTGACTTACTTCACTTAGTATGATAGTCTCTAGGTCCATCCATGTTGCTACAAATGGCATTATTTCATTCTTTTTTGTGGCTATATTCCATTGTGTATATGCACCGCATCTTCTTTATCCATTCATCTTTTGATGGACATTTAGGTTGTTTCCATGTCTTGCCTATTATAAATAGTGCTGCAGTGAACATTGGGGTATATGTATCTTTTCAAATCATGGTTTTCTGTGGATATGTGCCCAGGAGTGGGATTGCTAGATCATATGGTAGTTTTATTTTTTTTAGTTTGTTAAGGAACCTCCATACTGTCCTCCATAGTGGTGGTACCAGTTTACATTCCAACCAACAGTTTAGGAGGGTTCCCTTTTCTCCACACCCTCTCCAGCATTTATTGTTTGTAGATTTTTGATGATGGCCATTCTGACAGGTGTGAGGTGATATGTCATTATAGTTTTGATTTGCATTTCTCTGATAATTAGTGAGATTGAGCATCTTTTTATGTGCTTTTTTGGCCATGTATGTCTTCTTTGGAGAAATGTCTATTTAGATCTTCTGCCCATTTTTTTATTAGGTTGTTTGTTTTTTTGATATCGAGCTGCATGAGCTGTTTATATATTTTGGAGATTAATTTCTTGTTGGTCACTTTGTTTGCAAATATTTTCTCCCATTTTGTGGGTTGTCTTTTTGTTTTGTTTATGGTTTCCTTTGCTGTTCAGAAGCTTTTAAGTTTAATTAGGTCCCATTTCTTTATTTTTGTTTTTAGTTTCATTACTCTAGGAGCTGGATCCAAAAAGATATTGATGCAATTTATGTCAAAGAGTGTTCTGCCTATGTTTTCCTCTAAGAGTTTTATAATATCTGGCCTTACATTTAGGTCTTTAATCCATTTTGAGTTTATTTTTGTGTATGGTGTTAGGGAGTGTTCTAATTTCATTCTTTTACATGTAGCTGTCCAGTTTTCCCAGCACCACTTATTGAAGAGACTGTCTTTTCTCCAATGTGTATTCTTGCCTCCTTTGTCATAGTTTAATTGACCACAAGTGAGTGGATTTATTTCTGGGCTTTCTTTCCTGTTGCATTGATCTGTATGTCTGTTTTTGTGCCAGTACCATACTGTTTTTATGATTGTAGCTTTGTAGTATAGTCTGAAGTCAGGGAGCCTGATTCCTCCAGCTCCATTTCTTTCCCTCAGGATTGCTTTAGCTTTTTGGGGTCTTTTGTCTTTCCATACAAACTTAAAAGTTTTTGTTCTTTGTTCTGTGAAAAATGCCATTGGTAATTTGATAGGGATTGCATTGAATCTGTAGGTTACCTTGGGTAGTGTAGTCATTTTGACAGTATTGATTCTTCCAATCCCAGAACAGGGTGTATCATTCCATCTGTTTGTGTCACCTTTGATTTCTTTCATCAGTGTTTTATAGTTTTCACAGTACAGGTCTTTTGTCTCCTTAGGTAGGTTTATTCCTAGGTACAGTAAGTCCCCTACATATGAACAAGTTCCGTTCAAAGAGTGCTTTTGTAAGTCCAATTTGTTCGTAAGTCCAACGAAGTTAGTCTAGGTGCCCAATTAACACAATCATCTATATAGTACTGTACTGTAATAGGTTTATAATACTTTTCACACTAATAACACATAAAAAACAAACACAAACAATAAAGAAAACATTGTTAATCTTACAGTACAGTACCTTGAAAAATACAGTAGTACAGTATAACAGCTGGCATTAGAGGGGCTGGCATCAGGTGAACAGGCAAGAATTACTGACTGGAGGAGGGAGAAGAGGTGGGAGATGGTAGAGCTGAAGGATCATCAGCAATAGGAGATGGAGGGCAAGCTGCAATTTCATTTACACCTGACATCGGTGGCACAGTTTCTGGTTCCTTGCTGGAACCAGATACACATTCTCATCTTTGAAAGTTTGCAGCTTGAAGGTGCATATGTAGGGGATTTACTGTATTTTATTATTTTTGATGCAGTGGTAAATGGGATTGTTTCCTTAATTTCTCTTTTTGATCTTTCGTTGTTAGTGTGTAGGAATGCAAGAGATTTCTCTGTATTAATTGTGAATCCTGCAACTTTACCAAATTCATTGATGAACTCTAGTAGTTTTCTGGCAGCATTTTTAGGATTTTCTATGTATAGTATCTTAATGTTATTCACTTTAGTTGAGAAATATTGGTCTTTTCTGTTGACATATAGATGTCTTGGGATATATTTGTTTTAAATGGCCTTGCTATGAATTAATTGTTTAGCAAAAATGAGCATATACAAATTTTACTCCGTTGAGCTACCTGTTGTCTGATACAATTCTGAGAATGAAAATAACATTTAATTTGTATATTCATATGGAATGGAATATTGTTTAGGGTCTCAGTAATAAATTTGCATGCTTTCAGTAAAACATTATATTTGGAGTATGCTATTTTCTAATTTTTCTTTGTAACTAATAGCTGTCCAAGGTCAAAGCTTAGGTTTTTATTTTCCCTGCTGGAAGAAGTGACTTTTCCTATTAACGAAGTTAATTTTGGACTAGTTACACCGGTGTGAACCAAGGGGAAGGAAGAGCTTTCTTAATAAAATGAGATTAACATAAACTCGAGGTTATTAGTTTCTCTTTGTTTATGTGAATTAAAATATAAATAATGTGTGCATATGTTGGTAAAATATGAATTTTAGCTAATATACTTAATTTTGTTTTCTGGAATGATAAAGGATAGATGGAATAATTTATATTTTTATTTTATTCAACTTTAAATCTTATAAACTTCTAAGATTTTCTGTTATCATCTGCTATGGTCACCAAGATTCTTTAAAGTAGTTCTTATAGTAACAAGACCAAAGCAGCACTTGATGCTCTTATGTATTAGATTGGCCAAAAAGTTCATTCGGATTTTTCTGTAGATGGTTTGGAAAAACCCAAACGAACTTTTTGGCCAACACAATATCTTTTTCTAGTTCTGCAGAAAAAGTATTTTCAAGACTCTAAAAACATTCTAAAGTTACAGTGTACCATATAAAATTTTATTTTCAGTGTAGGGGAAAGTGGTTTCCTACCAAATGGAAGAAGACACATTATATTTTATTTTTAAGCTTGTTAGGTTCCTTGAATAGAAATCCAATCCAACCCTTTTGTTCTCCTGATCTCTACCACCTATACCTTGAAGCCATGGTAGAGGTGCTGGTAATTGGCCTTGTGATCAAAGTTGTGCAAGACACTTTGCTGAACCTTGGGACGTAATCTTTTGCTGAAGAGCACTCTTTTCCTATGCAAAATTAAGCTTTATTTGTGCCCCCAAACACTTGAGCTTATCACTCTGGCTAGGTAATATACTGTTTTAACTAAGTTAATGATAATTAAAGCTTTAATTATTGAGAAATCAATAGGTATCTTAGGTTTAACTTAGTCTAGCAAGAAAGTTGATATAAGTAAGCCTGACCACCCCTTTGTTACCATGTGATTAATGCTCTTGAAGGATGGGAAAACATTTTTATGGATGATGGAACTAACGGTCAGATTTTAAATTCAGTTGACTATAATCCTAGTCTCTTGTTCTCATAGCCACATAGACAAACATTTGTATTTTTCAGATTGTTTTAGTTTTATAGTTTTTGCAAAACAAATGTCTTATGGACAAAAGGTCAAAATTATTAAATAACATGGGTAAAACATTCTCTGTCCTGACAGTGAAATTATCAGATTATGAGAAAATGTATTAACTATGCATTTGAATTTGTTGCTAATAGATAATCAAAATATTTTGCTACTTTAGGAAGTAATGACAGAGACCATGTTTTACAAGAAAGAAGGTAGAGTAATAAGTATTGATTGCCTTTCTAACTACAGCTTTTTCTTTTCCTTAAATGAAAGGGCTTTCTTTCAGACCCTTAGTGTTTTACTGTGTTTCTGGCAGCATAGCTCCAGGCCATTTAAAATAATATATTTCTCTAACAAGCTTGCAAAGTCACAGAGCAGAAAGATATCTGGCTTTTAAATTTTTTCATTGTCAGAATGGGAGAGGCATTTTGTTTCACAAAGATACACTTACGCGTCAAGAGTTTTTCATAAGTGGAGTCTTGCCAGCTGTTTTATGAGTTTAATACTCATCTCTTCAACATCTTCCTGTGTATCTTATGTTCACTGGATGATTATACTGCTCAGTAGAAGGTCATACATCTGTGAGTTAGTGGATGCCTTAGAACCAGCCACAGCTCTGCTTGAGGAATCACTCATGATTAGTCAGTCAACAAATTATTGAATTCCTGTTACTGTCATACAGTGTGATAGGCATAGGGGAGTCAATCTATGTTGAATCTGTTTACTTCTTCCCACCCTCAGTACCCTCCTAGTCCCAAACCACCATCACATTTCCCCAATTTACTGTTAGAGCATCCGAGTAGATTTCCCAGCTTCTTCGCTTATCCTTTTACAATCCTATCTCTACACTGCAGCTAGAGTGATCATTCTAAAAAACAACTGGAATTTTCACTGTACCAAGGACAAACTCCCAAATCCTTAATGCTCCCATGTGCTCTGGTCTCTCACCTCTCCCTGAGCTCACCAGCTGTCAGCCCCACTTGCTCCTTTCCAGCCATATTGGCTTTCCCTTCCTCACACACCAGGTGAGGTCTCCGCTTAGGGTCCTATGCACAAGTGGTTTATATCCCCATTTCTTTACCTTGTTAACTCTTACTCAGTCTTCTCATCTCAGCTTAAGTCTCCCCTCTCCAGAAAGCCCTTCTTTGACTTCCCCCAAATAAATGAGAAATAAATCTTATGCTCTTTGCTAGCACTCTACTGTGTTCCGTCATTACAACTATGCCAGTTTGTAATGGTATATTTTATTTGATTATCTGTCGTTTTGAGCGGTCTTTGAGTTCCATGATATTCTAGCACCTAACACAATGCCTGGCACAAAAGCTCTGAAATATATATGAGTGGGCAGGAGTGGAATGAGTAAACAGGACCCAATCTCTGTCCACATATAGTTTGCTTTGAGAGTGAAAGATCAGTTAAAAGGCAATTTAAATACATCTTTGTAAATGTTATGATGGCATAAGAGCAAGACATAGGGAACATGTGACGTATTAGGTAGAAGTAAGAGCATAGGCCTCAAACGAGACAGATCCAGAGTCAAATTCTGCTTTACCTCTGTGGGACTTTGGGCAAGTTACTTAACTTGCCTCACCTATGGGATGAGAGTAATAATACCTACCTCACAGATTTGTCATAAGAATTAAATGAGAAAATTAACATAAAGTAATAATGGCTAACATTTATTAAGCACTTATTATATACTGGACATTGTTCTAAGCATTTTGTTTTCACTCAATCCCCAAAACAAGCCTGTATAGTAGTCATAAATATTGCCTCTGTTTTACCATTGAGGAAACTGAAGTCCAGAAAGGTTAAGGAATTCGCCAGAGGTTACAGACTTACTAATAATCTTAGAGCCAGAAATCAAACTTGTAGTCTAAATCTAGAACCTGTGCTCTGCACCACCATACCATGCCGCCATACTTGTAAATTTTCTATCTAATTACACATACATACATATATGGTAGGGATATTTAATTTGAATTTTAGAACAAGATGAATGTGCTCAGCCTTCTACATCTTTAGGGGCTTCCCATAGCACAGTGCTGTCATCAGAGTTCCACAGAGGAAAGGTCTTTCATTCTGAGCTGTTTCTGTTTCTGTAATTACCCATTTAAGAAATAAATGCTTGAAAATTAAAGGAAGAATTTTACTCAAATATTTTTTGTTTAATATTTTGCATCATAAATGTGACAATACTTGTATTATACTTTTTTTTTGCCAAAAAAAATGAGAGCTAAGAAACAACTTCATTTCATCTTTGTTGTTTCTTTACTTTGGTCCATGCCTAGGCCTTTTTTTTCTTTAACATATACATATTATATTATTCAAAATCCTGCATCTGTGGGTAAGGCGGCTTCAGAGCTTCATAACCTGACCAGAAATTATCCAAACACATTGCGTTTTGCATATAGAGCAAATGGAGTGTTTACTGTGCTAACACACAGTATGTTTAGCATTAAAGTAACAGAATTCTCTCATACTTCTCTATCAGTGTAAACCCACAAAAGAAAATATCCTCTCTTGCTTTTTACAAATAAACTCCTCATTTTTACTTGCTTATTTCTTAGTATTAGTCGCAGTTTTCATTTTTAAAGTATTTTAGTGTATCTGTGTCTCACTGTTTGACCTGAAGTTAAATGATTTAATAAACAACAGATTTTTAAGAATTCTTTCATTTTCTGATCTCCTCTGTACTGCTTCATCGTAGCAGTGGGAAGCCAGCCCTGTGTGGGTTGTTAGGTGTTTCAGAGCCTGGGGGCAGAATCTTGTGTACAGGAGGAGCACCAAGAACCTGAGCTCTTGGAAGAGAACCAACTGCATCTTGAAATAGAAATCCGTTTCACTGTATTTGATGCTGCCAATCACACTAAATGATTTTGGAATATTACGTTTTTGACAGGAATTTCATTCATTTTACTGAATATTGTTGAGCATTAATTCCTTTCTCTATCCTGATTTTGACAATTATCTCGATGAATTCTGAGAGACATTTTGTACTGTTAATGTCTCTAGTGAACTGACATTATTTTTCTCATTTTCACTCAGCTCAACCAGTGCTTTTTCAATATATGGGAGGAAAACACTGAAAGCTGGTGGTGGGCATCGTGTGCTGTTTTGGAGAGGTTGAGATTCTTAGCCTGCAGATCCTAGGGAATATTATTGCCAGAAGGTTTCACTTGTTGAGCCCTTAGCTATTTGGAGTACTTCTTTCATTTGGAATCTAATAAAGTAAATTCCTTAAGAAAGAGAGAGATCCTTAAAAGGGTCCCTAGTCCTTAGAAATTTTACTTGATCCTTTGTGATCTCTTCATTGCAGTATTCTGAATTTGAAAATTATATCTGAGTAGAGTTTAATGATTTTAACCTAGAATCCAATCTAGTATTTATGATGCTCATTCCAGAGTTTTTGTCTTGTCCTTTTGCTTTATCCCCTGGTTTTATGCCTTTGGGCTGGACACTGTCTCAGTTTCCTCTTCAGTAAATGGTAATGTGAACATTTTTCTTTTAATTCCAGAGCTAATCGGTGATATTGTTTTTTCTGTAATTTTAGGAGGTTTAGGTTCATATGGATCTTAAAGCTTCCTTTTCCATTTCTATAAAGTGGAAAATTGAAACATACCCTTCCTACAAAACAAAGCTTTAGTCTCAGGGTAATTTAATGAAAGTTACTCTTATATCACTTTTTCTGTATTGTTACCAGTGAGCTAGACAAATAGGTCAAAAGAGAAATTTAATAGAAGTTTCAGGTCCTTCTACCCTATTGAATTTTGCTCCTTACCGTCCCTTCTTCGGTGACATCGGAGGCACTAGACTCTTTTGAAACTTTAAACCAAGGAAAGTGAATATGTCCTCACAGCTGCAGACCTGTTCTTTTCACATGTCATTTGTCTTCTTCAGCCACTTTAAAGCCACCAGAGTTGAGAGAATACCTAAATTTAATAACTTCAGGTCAGAATGATATTGGTGAGAGCTTTTGAGATGGTGTCCATTTACCAAGCACAACTCTTCCTTTGGAAAATTTACTTTCTTATCTTTTTGGTCATTTTGATGCCTACCTTCGAAGAAAATAGTGGTTGCTCTATATAGCTCTTAGGTTATTTGTAAAGAAGGTTTTATCCAAGCACAAAGTCTTAATCCAATGAAATCTTTTATGTCACTGAGTAAATACATCTCTAAACTGTGTTTAGAACTGGTTGAAAATGGCCAGTGATTGCTCTTTTTTAAACTAGTAGTATTATATACTAAAGTGGTAATGACATTGCAAGTTTCATTAACATTTTGAATGCATCTCATGTCTAATTCCAACTTCTATTTTTTTCGTTTTAAAATCATCAGTACTTAAATCTCATTATTTTAATGATATCCAATTAAATGTGCTTGCATAATCAGTATATTTTGTTACATGCATTAGTAAAGGAGCACTTTAAGATACTTTGCATACTGACTTTCATAATATATTAAATTTGCATGCCTTAAAATAGGTTTTATATGGAAGTTTTAGATAACATATGTGATAGGTGTATAAATCAGAGGCCATAGTCTTTATCTATTAAATAAATGTTCTTTGAGAAATCTTTTCTTCCTGGTTCTTAGTTTGGTTCACTTTACTTTTCTAAATTCTTTTTACAGTACTCTTTAGATAACCTAGATCTGAGAGCTAAATAAGATACTAGCCAAAGAAAAACTGCACATATACAAATATTTGGAAGTGTTCTTCCTCTGTAAAATCATAACAAAAGGCCATACATTTGTTAAAGCACTGTGCAGTTAAATGATTGCCATATCCATTATCAGGGATAAAAAGTCAGGGCCCTGTGACGGCTCAGATTATAAGCCTGAGAGTCAGTGGCTCTGCCATGTATTAGTTTGATGACCTGGGCAAGTTGCTGGACTCTGTGTGTTACAGCCTCATCTGTACAGTGAGGATGATATTTATACCTATTTATTGAGTAATTAGGAGGATTAAATTGGATAAGGCCAAATGGTAATTGTACAGTAAATATTAATTTATAATTTTTATATCTCTAAATATAGATAAAAGTGCAGGGATATTTAATTTTTAAATTGCTCTTGTGAAACATTTTGGGACAAGTTGGGCATGTTTCCATTTCATGTGAAATTTTCATGGTACTCGTCCCTGAAAAGAGGTAGGAAAGCAGCTTTTCCTTTGGAGCCTTTTATTTGCCCTGCCAAGTATAAAGTGCATTTCTCTTAGAAACACCTCTACTGGCAGGATGGTGACTATTTCAAGAATGAGAAAAGTCAAGAGCACTTAGGGAAGGAGAAGTAAATTCTTTTGAATTTTCTCAAAATGTTTATGTAAGTAGGAGTTATATGCAAATAAATGTTTTCAAGATTGGGCTAAAGCTAAGGAATGCCACACTTGGCTCTTAGATGAAAACTGTTTATAAGCCCATAATAGAACTCCCAAAGAACTTTTCTTATAACCAATAGTCCACCCTTCTTTATTGGAACAGATTAGTGATCTTGCATTTTATATCTATTTCATACTTAAAAAGCTATTACAATAAGCTGTTTGAAACAACAACAGTGGTATGAAATTCTCAGTATAGTTGGAGGTTGGTTGCCTTTGTTAGCAGTAAATAGGAACAGCTGTTCTGTTTGATGCACATAGGTATTACCATGCCCTTTTTTCTGAGGTTAAATACCATTGATTTATAAGGTGAGAAATAAAATATCTCTTAGAATTATTTAAAGCCAGATATGATTATTGATATACCATAAACAGTGATTTGTAATAAATGTATGAATTCACTGTATTTTAGCAATGGATGTGTTAGCATAAATATTTAAAACATTTTAGTGGCTCAAGTTTCTGTTATTACAGGGAATCTACAACTCTTATCCAACTCCCTATTTTTTCTAAATTCATTTTATTGAAGTATAGTTGATTTACAATGTTGTGTTAGTTTCTGGTGTACAGCAGAGTGGTTCAGTTATACATATATAATAGTTTGCATTTGCTAATCCCAAACTCCCAATCCATCTCTCCCCCACCCTCACCCGACCCCCTTGGCAACCACAAGTCTGTTCTCTATGTCTGTGAATCTGTTTCTTTTTAACAGATAAGTTCATTTGTGTCATATTTTAGATTCCACATATACGTGCTATCATAAGTATTTGTCTTTCTCTTTCTGACTTACTTCACTTAGTATGGTAACCTCTAGTTGCATCCATGTTGCTGCAAATGGCATTATTTCATTCTTTTTTATGGCTGAGTAGTGTTCCATTGTATATGTATACCACATCTTCTTTATTCAATCATCTGCCGTTGGACTTTTATGTTGTTTCCATGTCTTGGCTATTGTAAATAGTGCTGCAGTGAACACAGGGGTGCATGTATCTTTTCGAGTTATAGTTTTGTCTGGATACATGCCCAGGAGTGGGATTGCCGGGTCATACAGCAATTCTATTTTTAGTTTTTTGAGGAACCTCCGTAGTGTTTTCCATAGTGGCTGCACCAATTTACATTCCCACCACCAGTGCAGGGGGTTCCCTTTTCGCTACACTCTCTCCAGCATTTATTGTTTGTAGACTTTTTGATGATGAACATTCTGACCAGTGTGAGGTGGTACCTCACTGTAGTTTTGATTTGCATTTCTCTAATAATTAGCCATTCCAACTCCCTATTTTTAATAGAAAAAACCCTGAGACCCAGAAAAGGGACGTTCCTCAGGATACAAGGTTTTTAGAGGCAAAACCTACACTAAAATTCAGAACTTCTGACTCTAGCATCTTTTCTTGATATCATTGCTGCCTTTTAGTGCTTGAGTTGGAAAAAGGTGACGGTATAGTATGATTTTATAATCATGGTTTCTGATAGTTTTAAATAGTGAAGTTATTTCTGCCAGTGCTTTGGACTGTAAGTTGCAAAAAGTTAATTCTGTCACTGTAATCCACATTTCTACTCCTCCCCCACCCCTGTCCTCTACAATTAATCACCAGAAATAAGTTAAGTTCTTTGTTTGGGTCAGGATTAGCAAGGTCATAACAAATCAAAACAAAACAACTACTTCTTTGAAAGATTATTTCATTGTTAGGGGCAGAAATCTATTTATGTCAAGGAAAAAGATAAGTATTGGAAAAACATGGAGAGATCATATGGAACCCAACAGCATAAGTTGTTACAGCACTTTTGAGAGGTGATAGTTGTCAGCAGCTTTTCTCTCTCTCTCTCTCTCTCTCTCTCTCTCTCTCTCTGGAAACTACTCTGTCATCTCTCATTCTGTTTGTAAGTTTGCTTCATTCTTCTGTTCCATCCTATAAACCAGCTTTTCTAATTGCTTGTCATTGTGCACGTGGGCAAACATAGCTTCCAGTACATCCCTCTGTGACCCTACAACTCCAATACACATCACTGACAGATCAGGGTCAATCTGTGTATCTTCCAGTTCAAAGATTTGAAAGAACCATCAGGATTGGTCCTTGGCCAGTCATTGGGTTTCAGCTAACTGCTCCATCGTTGTTTTTGTCTTTGGAGGCTGTAAGCTGGAGCCAGTTCCCTAAGAAGTGGGTGTGGGCAGGGCAGGCAGATGGACTGATAGACTTACTGAACTACCTTTGAGTATAGGCACTTGGTAGTCACTTTAGAACCTCTTTTTTTCCTCAGTCGCCTGCCAACGACCTCTACACATATTACTAAGCCTTTCTAGTGGTATTTAGAAGTGAATGGTAGCTAGAATTTTTTATTAGAGTCAAATCTACTTTGATGCAATGATTGTCCTAGGTCATATATTTATTTCATTTACCTGGAATCCTAAGGTTACCTGAATAGTACTGTATAAACTATCTTAGTTAATCAGGGTAGACTTTGCTTTAGTGCAGTCTCACTCAAGGACTAAGCCACATTTCTTTAGTGCTTCTCTAGCTAAACAGTAACACTGATTAGAATGGTTTGGTTTATTGAACATATACAATATGTTAGGCTCGTTTCATACTGTATTTGCCAGGTTTGCTAAGGTGGCTTACAACAATTCCATATATTTCTGTCTCACATTGCCCGAGAGCTACAGGTGAGCTGCAGCTCTGATTTCGCTAGAGGTCGACTATGTGCCTTCTCATTCCAGAACCTGGATTGAACATACAACTCCTGTCTGGAACATGCTGTTCGTGAGGCATAGGCAGAAGTGCAAGAGCCTGAACGGAACCACTCAATCTAATTTAAAGCTTCTCCTCAGATATGTGTGGCACAAGTCACTTCTACTTACATTCATTGGCCAATGCAAGTCATATGACCATACCTGGAGTCAGTGGGGCAGGGATGTATATACCTCCTACGTAAAAGGGAGATAGTGAATAATTATGAACACTGATAATATATAATCAAACACACACATGTAATACATTATCTCATTCACTTATCACAATACTCTTAAATGTGAATATCATCACCATTGTACAATTTATTAATTTAACAATTATATTATTGAGCACCTACCATGTCCTGGACACTGAGCTCTTGAGTTAATAAGGGTCAACTGGGGATCCTCACTATCCTATTCTTATATTTCAACAATATGGGCTTATTTTGTGTAAAATGTTGTGACTCCCAGAGATACTCACACTTTGTTGCAAAACAGTGGTTCTCAAACTTTTTTTTGTCTCAGGACCCCTTTACATTCTTAAAAATTATTGAAAACCTCAAAGAATTTTTGTTTATATGGGTTATATCTGTTAGTATTTACCATATTAGAAATTAAAACTGAGTAACTTAAAACATATGTACTATTTAGAAATAATAACCCCATTACATGTTAGTGTAACTCTAAATAGCTATAGCATAAAATATCTATATTTTGCAAAGCAAAAAAACTTAGTCAACAGTGGCATTGTTTTACATTTTTGCAAACCTCTTTAATGTCTGGCTAAATAGAAGACAGGAGTATTCTCATATCTGCTTCTGCATTCACTCTCATGATATAATATATCATGTCACCTCTGGAAAACACTGTATACTTGAGAGAGAGTGAGAGTGAAAGGGACAGATAACATCTTGGTATTGTTCTTAAAATAGTTTTGGCCTCACAGAGCCTCTGAAAGAGTCTTGGAGACCCTCAAGGGTCCCTTAAGCACACTTTGAGAACTCCTATGCTAAAATGTATTCTGAAAGCAAATACATGACATCCTTACTTAGTGTATTTTCCTGGAGCATCACTCTTCTGTTAATCTATTTTATAAGTTAGGTAACTTTGTTAGGTAGGCTCACTGCTATAAGTGATAATCCCAAATCTCAGTGGCTTAACACATTCATTTCTTGTTCATATCTCAATCCAGTGCAGGTCAGTGGTAGGGACTCTACCCCCCCAGTAGTCATTCAGGGACCTAGGCCCCTTGGGCCTCAGAGTCTTCTAGCAGATCCTCCATATCTGGTCAGCAGACAACAGAAGAGAGAACCTAGAGAATCACATAGGAGGATATATGAAGTCAGATTGCTCTTGCCAGGACTCATACCACCCATAACAGTATTGGAGGCTGAACTGTGTATCTGGTTCTTTGTCTAGAAGAAAAGGAAGCAACAGAGTTTGGCCAAGACATATTGTCCTCTACCAGAATAAGCAATTATGCTTCCACTAAACAAGTTAAAAGAAAACTTTATGATTTCTTGTCACCTTTTTTCCCCTATGACACTTAAGTGGTACATAGTGCAAAACAGTGCTTCCTCATGCTTTGAGAAAAGTTGTAGGGACATGCAATCTAAAATTAATGTTTAAATATTTAAAACTTTTTATTTTGAAATAATTTCAAATATAAAGCAAAGTTGCAAAAAAAAAAAAGACTGTACAAAGAACTGCTATATACCTTTTACCCAAATTCACCAGTTATTAACATTTTGCCACATTTGCTTTTACTTTTTTCTCTGTGTATATACATATATTTAGGAATGTATGTGTGTACATACACAAATTTCCTCCAAATTATTTGAGAGTAAAATGCAGATCTCATACCCCTTTGCCAAACACTTCAGTGTCTACTAAGAACAAAGAAATTTACTTACATAACCACAGTACAATTTTCAAAATCAGGACATTGAACATTGATGCAGTACTATTATCTGTGGTACAGACCTGCTGTTCTTTATAACAATTATGTTTTTGGTCCAGTATTACACATTACATTTAGTTTTCATGTGTCTTTAGTCTCCATCATTTTAGAATGGTTCTTCTGTCTTTCTGTGTCTTTCACATCAATGACATTTCTGAAAAGTGCAGACTGCTTATTTTGTAGAATGCCCCTTAATTGAGTTTCTCTGATGGTTTCCTTATGATTAGATTTAGGCTATACATTTTTGCAGAAATACTATGAGAGAGATGGCATGTCCTTAGTGCAGTTTATCACAAGGCATGTGACTCCGGTATGTTCCATTATAGGTGATGTTACGTTACTATTTTTCTCTTAAAAATTAGTAAGTCATTTGTGGGGACATACTTTGATACTATGTAAATATCTTGGTCCTCATCAAGCTTTCCTTCACTAGTTTAGCAGTTCGCCTCTTACCTGAACTAATTATTACTAAAATGGTTACAAAATAAAGTGAAATTTTAAGTTGTTTTCCAATTACATGTATAAGAAACGAGTGTGGTAGACATTTGTTTTCTACCTAGCATACTTTGCCACATTTTTCTCTTCCTAAATTAACCTGTTTTGCTTGGGTATCTCCCCCTGCCTCATGGCAGCCTATGTACTCTAGTAAAACTGATTACAACACAGCCCCTGGTGTGGGCTTTGATTTATAGATCAATTAGCACATTCCATCCATTTAGCTACATTTATTCTTTTAGGACTGAGAATCTGACTTACTCTGGCCCAGTCAGAGTGAACTTCAGGAGTCTTGTTTAGGATGCGGGACTAGGAGCACCATTTCCATCTAGCGCCCATCTTGTGACCAGGAGGATAAAATTGATCCACGTGGCAGAAAGGGAGAAATAGAAAGAAGTTGGATCATTGAGGACTGTTTTGAGCCGTTAAATCAGTCAACCTTGAAGCCTGCCCTACATCTGTGGTTTCCAATTATGTGAGCTAATAAATTCCATTTATTAAGTGAGCAAGCTTGGGTTGGGTATTCTATTAACTTTTGACATAAAGAGTACTAACTGATATTCAAACAAATAGTAATGGCTGTTTTACCTTATATTTAAAAAATGGTAAGAAGGATGTATGTATAAAACTTTTTCAACACCCAACAAAAAGAAATGAGTATAAGGGTTTTTTTGTTGTTGTTGTTTGTTTCCTCACCAGCTTGGTGGTAGAACCGTGGCACAGGCTACTAAGGAAGGTTAATGTATCAGACTGCAATATATATCCCATGTTCCAAAGAGCACATGAGTTCATTTTAGTAGTAAAGTTATTGATGATTATGGAGAGGGGCTAGATTCATTTGGACTCATTTCAGTTAACCAAACCAACTTGAGTGAATTAAAACACAGTAGTGGGGGCATCAAATGCCAAGTATGTGGGGTATCATATGAAGTCCAAGGACAGTAATGAGCTGGACATGGAAACCAGCACTAGAAAGCCTTCAGCACTCACTCTCTTTTTCCATCTTGGCTTCTTCTGTGTTTCTGCTTCATTTCCAGTCTTACCGGGCAATTTCAAATACCTAGAGAGAGAATATGATTGTGTTAGTCTGAGTCAGGCATTCACTCCTCTTCAGTTCAGTTGTGCTCATTGGTGTAAAAATGGTTTCAGGAGACCTATCCCGGAGGTCTATGGAGAAGGGTATGGAGGGTATGGAGAAGATTTCAGAGGGCGATTTAGAAAGAGACTCTAAGAGTTGGCTAGTAAAGAAACATTTATGGATGTTACATCCAGCTGAGGGCATAAGTGAAAGCAGGAAAAATTGCTCCATGATGCCTTTCTTCTTCCCTCTCAGGACTCCTGTACCTCATTATTAGCCTGTATTTCTCTCATTTGAATTCTCGTTAAGATGCTCGCTAATAAGGTCTTAAGGTCTGGGTTGTAATTATTTCCAGGATTTTTTTTTACTGGGTTGGCCAAAAGGTTCGTTTGTTTTTTTCCATTAAGATTGCCCTAGTAGCCCTTAGTTGTCTTTAACTTCATTCAAAACAGTTTTGTTAGATTGTGTGACAGCTGCCATATCAGCATGCATTTAAAAAAAGACTTACCAAAGTTGGTGAATTTTTGTGTAGCCATTTTAATATTGAAGATGGAAGAAAAAAAGCAACATTTTTGTCCTATTATGCTTTATTATTTCAAGAAAGGTAAAGACGCAACTGAAACGCAAAAAAAGGATTGTGAAGTGTATGGAGAAGGTGCTGTGACTAATCGAACATGTCAAAAGTGACTTGCGAAGTTTCGTGCTGGAGATTTCTTGCTGGACGATGATCCACGGTCAGGTAGACCAGTTGAAGTTGATAGTGATCAAATCGAGACATTAATTGAGAACAATCAACATTATACCACGCAGAAGATGGCTGACATAGTCAGAATATCCAAATCAAGCGTTGAAAGTCATTTGTACCAGCTTGGTTATGTTAATCACTTTCATGTTTGGGTTCCACGTAAGTTAAGCGAAAAAAACCTTCTTAACCGTATTTCTGCATGCGATTCTCTACTTAAATGTAACGAAAACGTTGTTTTTAAAACAAATTGTTACAGGCAATGAAAAGTGGATACTGTACGATAATGTGGAACAGAAGAGATCGTGGGGCAAGCGAAATGAACCACCACTAACCACACCAAAGGCCGATCTTCATCCAAAGAAGGTGATGTTGTATATATGGTGGGATTGGAAGGGAGTCCTCTATTATTAACTTGTTCCGGAAAACCAAACAATTAACTCCAGCAAGTACTTCTCCCAGTTAAGACCAACTGAAAGCAGCACTCAACGAAAAGTGTCCAGAATTAGTCAACAGAAAATGCATCATCTTCCCTCAGGATAGAGCAAGACTGCATGTTTCTTTGATGACCAGGCAAAAACTGTTACAGCTTGGCTGGGAAGTTCTGAATCATCCACCGTACTAGCCAGACATTGCACCTTTGGATTTCCATTTATTTCGGTCTTTACAAAATTCTCTTAATGGAAAAAAATTTCAGTTCCCTGGAAAACTGTAAAAGGCACCTGGAACAGTTCTTTGCTCAAAAAGATGAAAAGTTTTGGGAAGATGGAATTATGCAGTTCCTTGAAAAATGGCAGAAGGACGAATACATTGTTGAATAAAGTTCTTGGTGAAAATAAAAAATGTGTCTTTTATTTTTACTAAAAAACTGAAGGCACTTTTTGGCCAACCCAATACTAAGGCAGTGTTTTACACCAGCAGCATCAACAACCTGGGAATTTGTTAGAACTACAAATTCTTGGGCCCCACCCCTGAAGTACTGAAAGAGAAACTGGGAGCAAGGCCCAGCAGTCCTTGTTTTAACAAATCCTCCAGGTGATGCTGAGGCACTTGAAGTTTGAAAACCACTGCCACCCAAAAGGTGGCCACAACCTGGGATGTGTCTTCTTCCCAGCGTCTCTTCCTAGCTAGGTGCAGTGGTACTGCTTGAATATAGAATCATGGCCAACATTCACTTGTTGCTTCAAAAGAGAAACCTAGTCTCTGGCCTGTGAAGAGTAAAACAGACTCCAATAGCAGAAAGGTTGCTGTCCCCAGTTCTGGAGCCTCCATCTCTTCAGGTTATCCCCAAGAGACCTCCATGTGGCCAGCAGTTTTTGGACATTTTTCTGCCTGTGCACAGAAATATGAATATCTCCTCTCCCTTCTCCACCTCCCTACTCCTCCTCTTGTCTTCTCTTCCTCTCCTTTCTCCCTTTTCTGTCCATCTTCTGTTTCTTCTTCCTCTTCCTCATCCTTCCTCTTTCCTGTCGTTTACTTCTCCTTGCCTTTTTCTCTCCATCTTTCTTTACTCTTGCTCTTTGCCTTCTACTTTTTTCTTTTTCTTTTTTTCTCATTTTTCTCCTTCTTCCTTCTCCTTCTCATTCTCCTCCTGTTCCCTCCTCTCACTTCTACTCCTAATAGGGGCAGACTTACTCAAGAAGAGAAGGTGAATGCCCAAAGGCCATAGGAAGTGATAAATGCCATTTTTCTGGTCCTGGTTGCTCATCCTCAGACACCCAAGGCACCTTGAGGGTTATCTGGGGTCTGAGCCTGCCCACTCCTGCACATGTTCCTCAAGACCTCAACTTTATGCCCTTGAGCGCTCAGTCCCCCCAGCCTCCTATCCCACCCCCACCCTGGCCCCAGGAATGAGCTCACACTGTCCTGTGCTGGTAAATGTTTACCATTTACCTCTGGGGTGGAGGTAGGGTATTGAGAAGCCCTGATGTTTAGAGTTTGTTAATCTCTGTCGTGTAAACGCTCCCACCATGACCACTTTCAAGCTACCAACCTGACATCACTGAATGAGGAGCTGCGGAAAGATGCTTACAAGGGCCTCTCACAAACCAGTCAAACCTGTTGTAGCATACACTAAGGAGGGCTTTGCTAGCCATGGTCCAGATGCAGTACTACTCCTTCCCTCATCACTGCAGATGTTTTGGGGTTAGCCATTAATGAATGAAGTTGAACCATCAGATGTTTGTTTACTCTTTAACAGATTCATTTTTTAAGACAGCCATTGGAATAATTTAAAACAGTGCAGTATATAATAATTGCCACAACAGTGCCTTTTAGTTTAATTAAGTAAAATCAACTGCAAATACTGCCCCCAAAATTGCAGCCCTTTCAATGGTTTGTCATTGGATTATATATAATGTATATATAACATATATACAACAAAGTTTGAATTAATGTTCAGTTAAAATGTAGAATATCATCCAGTTACCCTGTCTTTTTTAATTTACATTCTACAGCATCTTTGGTGGATTTTTATAATTTTTAAGTAGGTTCACATTGTGTTTTATGATACATTTCTTCCCGCAGCAGTTTTGCATACAGATGGAAATGTTGGGAATCTAGTTTAAGGCTGATCTTATTTATTTTTTTTATTCTGTTATGTGATTGATCTGGTCAGTGAACAAGAAATTCTTCGAGGCCATCCATCACTCCAGGCAGGAGCTGAGCTAAACCTTCTAACTGCTTCCAGTCAGTCATGCAAGATTCAGGTTATAAATATTGAATGTGCAAACAACTGTTTAAATTAGCTGTCCTATCTATTTTATGCAGTTTTAGTAGAAAAGCAAGCTGATATATTGTTTAGTGTTAAGAACTGGAAGACAGTGAATACAGTATTTTATCTTTCCATACATTGTTGAATTAATCCTGTTGGCAAATATTTAAAATAGATCAAATTAACTCTTCTTCCCTTAAATTAAATTAGAAGTAAAGTAACTGAGCATGTAATTTATGTAGCTTTTTGGTTTTTATATTCAAACAGTAGCAAGACTGTTAGTAATTGTAGATGTAGCCATCTGTCATAAATATAGTAGCCAATTGTTAAATGCTTTTAGTTCTGTGAATTTTGTTACCTCTTTGCAATAACAAAAATAGCTTAATATTTGGAAAATATTTGGGCAGGAAGGAAAGTAGCATCTGGTTTGCTCTGCCATTCCTGGTAAGCATCTAGAATATTGAATATGTGCAGGTGTTTGTTCTTCTGCTACTTGGAGTTGTAACAAGTATGCATACTTTCACTGGTGTTGATAAATGCAGTAGATAAAATGCCAGCCATTTGTACTGACTTCTAGGAGCCTTTTTCTATGTAATGAATTTAGGTAAACTTCCAAAATTGCTCTCTGAATCTTAAGTTTATTCTTCAAATTATATTATGCTGGGAACATTCTTTCAAATAGACGGCATGTATCTAAGCCCACATTAATAGCACACATGAGCTGCTTACCAAAGAGAAGCATTTGTCTCCCTTTAGAGGCACACAAGGGTGTTCAGCAGCTTGTGTCTCTTAGTTCTTGGATTGCAACCTAACAGAAAAGCTGGGCAAGGTTTTATGTTACTTTCTCTGCCAAACACTGCTTGTTGCTTACCCATATCCATTTTTCTCTTGTCAGGATAGCCATGGGCCCGGCTAAATAGACTCATCTTCCTAGACTCCCTTTTAGGTAAAGCTGGCCACATAACCTAGTTGTCACAAATGAAATGCAAGTGGACTTCACTTGGTAGTACTCCTAGGCAAGCTTTTTAAGGTGGACAGGTTCAGCTAACTTGTCCCTTTGCCCTGTGGCACTTTGCTCTTTCCTTGTTTTCTGCCTAAAATATGAATACAGTACATGAAAGTACAGCAGCCTTCTTGGGAGCATGAATGCAAAAGCTATATACTAAAGATGGCACAGTGGAAAAATGGAGAAGATATCTGGGTCTCTGATGGCTTTATTGAGCCACTAACCTTCCTGAACTGCCTATCCTTAGACTTGAATGAGTAAATAATCCTCCTTCTTGTTTAAGCCACTATTTTTCAGGCTTACTTATAGCCTAGCACATTCCTAACTGATACACTTCTTCTCCTGAGTTATCTAAGTTGGAATGAAATTATGCATTGTGTTTTTAAAAACATAATCTACTTTGGAATTATAAAAGTAATTTTTACATATGTCTTTATGAGGAAATAAATCAAACTAACTAGAGTTGCCATATTAATAAACCTCATTATTGATAAATGTAAGAATGGTATTGACTGATGATTTTTGTAATAAAGATCACAATTGCCAGAAAAACATCAGAATTTTCTTAATCTCATCCATCAGATCTTATTTCCCTTTGTCTTTGGTCAATTTCCTATCATATTTTCTTACCCTTTAAGTGCTCATAGTCAGGTGGAGCCTAATTTATAAATATTTATAATGTAGTGTTATAAGTCCTAGCAATATTTGTCACAAATATAAATCTGATTTTATTATTTCCCTGCTCAAAAGCTTTCCTTAATCTTTGATGTGGTATTAAAGGCTGCTTCATTCTGTCTCTCCAATTATCTTGTTTAATCACATCGCCTTCCTTCCTCCCTTCCTTTCTCCCAACATATTCCTCAGCCCTGTGCTGTCTAAAACCACTGGACTATTGGTAGGATTCTAAAACTATCACATACTTTCATTCTTTCATATCTTTCCTTATCCTTTCACTCCTGTGCCCTTTCTTTCATCTCCATCTGTTGAATCCCACTCATTCTAAAAAACTGAGTTCAGCTGTCTTTCTCTCTGAAGCTATCCCTGACTCTTCTAACTTCACGTTCTGTGCTTTCAATAACATCCTTTTTATCCTTCTATGATAGCACTTATTAGGTCGGATTATAGTTATTTACAGATCTGTCTTTCCCAGTAGCCTGTTGAGTTCCATGAAGAGACAGACGAACTATGCTTTATCTTGCACCTCCAGTATCTTAAGTCAGTATCTGGAATGGAGTAAATACTCAGAATTTTTGATATGTTTTTATAAAAAGAATATTAAAAATTTAAACTTTTAATACCTTTCATTGAGTACTAGTACTATTTACCTTTTTTTTTTTTTTTTTTAATTTTGGCTGCGTTGGGTCTTCGTTGCTGCGCACGGGCTTTCTCTGATTGTGGCGAGCGGGGGCTACTTTTCGTTGCGGTGCGTGCGCTTCTCATTGCGGTGGCTTCTCTTGTTGCAGAGCATGGGCTCCAGGCTCGTGGGCTTCAGTAGTTGCGGCACGTGGGCTCAGTAGTTGTGGCGCATGGGCTTAGTTGCTCCGCAGCATGTGGGATCTTCCCAGACCAGGGGTCAAACCCGTGTGCCCTGCATTGGCAGGCGGATTCTTAAAAACTGCGCCACCAGGGAAGTCCCTACCTGTTTATTAAATGTATCCCTGTGAAGGATGTGCTGCTAGTGATTAAAGAATATTCATCAATTACATAACAAATAGTTGTCCATCTGGGTCATCTCTGCATTTGCTTTTATTGACTTTTGACTGACTTTCTTGCCTCTTTGCCTGTAATTTTTGGCTTACATACCACACATTGCATGTTAAGAACAGTAAAGCCTGAAGTGAGTATCCTTTACCTCCATGTCCCTTCTTTTAGGCTGGTGGGGGTGGTGGCTGAGTCAGTCTGTGGTTGGGCTGGGGCCAGGCTTTGTTGCAGCTTCAGTGTGGTTTAGTTTGTTACTAATCTTTTGAGGGCAAGGTCAGATCTTTCCCTTCACCAGGGCTTGAACTCTGACCAGCAGCAAATTTAACAGGTTAACAGAGGCATGGCTTTCCAAACTATGAGAGATCACGCTCTGCTTTATAACCTAGGTCTTTGGGCCACTAAGGAGTTTCTGTTCTCAGTCCTGCCCCTGACTCTCTTTGTCTACGGAGAACTTTTTCCCGATGCCTGACCCAAGCCTACTGAGGAAGGCTGCCCTACACTCTGTGAAGGCGTAGAATTCCTTTAAAAGGTCTCTCTGTTGTCCTGGACACCAGTAGCCTCTGGTACCTGAAATCCCAGAGTGTCTTAGATGAATTTCTCTCCACTTTTCTGTTCCTCCCTCTATGTTCAGTATACTACCCCCAGCACTTGGTAAAGACCCATGGGAAAAAGTTGACAGGTAGAAAGAGGCTTGCTTTATAGTGGGGCTTCTTGGAATTTTGATCCATCGTTTCAGCCTGCATGCAGCTGTTAAAAATTAGGCTGATTTCTCCTTCCCCACAACCATGGCCAGTTCTTTTGTCTTCCTTCTAACCTACTAGAAATAAGAACAGCCATGGGTCTCTCCTTTCCTGTGAAGGGCTCATTTACTTCTGGAATTTAGTTCATATAGATCTTTTTGCATCCTCAGCTCTCCAATGGATTTTTTAAAAATGATTTTGTAGTTTATCAGGCTTGTTTTGGTTATTGGAATGAGAGTAACAATCTTTTGCCACGTTCTGCGTCCTAACCTCCCCCTCCCTCTCTCCCCTTCCACCCATCCATCCATCCATGCTTATGTGTGTGTATATACACAAATATATATTATTTAATGTAGGAATATTTTAAATACTTTTTCATTGATGAATGACAGTGTATCTTGTGTATCATTTTCCTTTCTCTATTTCCCCAAATTATCAAACGTATTTTCTTACTATTTCTTATCTACATCTACGGCATGCAGAAGGAAATAGTTTGTTTTCCTAAGGAAATAAGAAATTCTTTTCACTGAAAATCACATTTGTTTTACCATTTTTGGCGTCTAGGATATTTTACAAATGAGGATTTACTGGTTCATATTGTCTTTTAGGCTTCATCAAATCTAGAAATGAGAATAATTAATGCTTAAATTTGATTAGTTCACAAATAATGTGGTCTTTATTGACCACAAGGAAGATTAAGAATCAGATGATGAAAACATTCAATTACATTAACATATTGAAACTTTTATGACAAGAGCTAATGAGAGTTTTATAACAGTCATTGCCTGTCTAGGAATAGAGTGGTGGGATATTAAACATGATGTTGTCAGTATTATTTCATATCAGTTGAGTGTATCTGAAGTGGCTGAAGTGATATAAAATGACTAAATCTAAGCATGAAGTTTATTTCGTATAAAATTTACATGAGAGCAAAATTTCTACATGATACATTTTACATATACTATAGTCTCTCAATAGAGTGGTATTTACTACAGAACACACTGTTGTGTAGATGAGCTTGCATCAGTTACCTCTTTTTGCCTAACCAACCATTCCAAGATTCAGTGGCTTACAAGTATTATGTATTATTTCTCATGCATCTGTGGTGTGGGGTAGAGTCAGTTGATCTTGGCTGGGCTTGCCTGGACCGCTGTGCTTGAAGCCATACTGGTCAGGTGACCTGCACGCACCCCTCTTATGCTGCAGCAGAAGGGCCCTATCATCTCCCCACAAGGAACAGATAGTAGTGAGGTTGGCCAGATGCCATGATGCCACAGGCTTAAGCAGAACAAAGAGAAGCATACGTTGAGTCTGAAACGGGGAAAGAAACTCCCACAAGAGGTGACAAGTTCAGTACAGGCTGTGGTGTTCTCTATTTCTTGGTAAGGAAGTATTCCAGGCCCAAGGCCCATTCTTATGCAGCCAAGCGCAGGTCAAAAGACTACACACATGAGTTTGCCGTTCCCGGCAGGTATGTTTTGCCAAGAGAAGACTGTCAGTTAATTCAGTGGGTCTTTTAAGAGACCTTCTTCTATATTTAGTTTAAGCAAAAAGCAGTTTGTTTTTTTTGTTTGTTTGTTCGTTTTGAGGTACGCGGGCCTCTCACTGTTGTGGCCTCTCCCATTGCAGAGCACAGGCTCCGGCCGCGCAGGCTCAGCGGCCATGGCTCATGGGCCCAGCCGCTCCGTGGCATGTGGGATCTTCCCGGACCGGGGCACGAATGCATGTCCCCTGCATCGGCAGGCGGACTCTCAACCACTGTGCCACCAGGGAAGCCTCCAAAAAAAGCAGTTTTGAAAAAAGCCTTTAGTAATGGGGGCAATGAAAGTGAAATTAGGAAATATTCATCCTGTTGTATGTTCTGTGCTTTGTTTTAATTATAGGCTCCTCTGCTTTCTTCTTGCAAGTTCGTTTCACAGCTCTCCTGGAATATGCTATACAATGGTGAAATTTGGATTGACTAATTTTTACCATCATCAGGCATAGTCTATCACTTAGATATATTGATTGCTCCGTTTTCATATCTTGTCTAGAAAATAGAAATAGATGTTTTCAGATTTTTGCCCATGGAAAATGAGATTTCATATGTCTGTGTCTGGACTCTACCATTGCCAGCACCATCTCTCTGGTATTCTTTTTTTTATATATAAATTTATTTGTTTTATTTTTTATTTATTTTTGGCTGTGTTGGGTCTTTGTTGCTGCACGCGGGCTTTCTCTAGTTGCAGGGAGCGGGGCCTACTCTTTGTTGAGGTGCGTGGGTTTCTCATTGTGGTGGCTTCTTTCATTGAGGAGCATGGGCTCTAGGTGCACGGGCTTCAGTAGTTGTGGCTCACGGGCTCTAGAGCACAGGCTCAGTAGTTGCAGTGCCTGGGCTTAGTTGCTCTGTGGTATGTGGGAATCTTCCCACACCAGGAATCGAACCCGTGTCCCCTGCATTGGCAGGTGGCTTCTTAACCACTGCGCCACCAGGGAAGTCCCTCTCTGGTAGTTTTAACTTGGATCTTCTATGGGGATACAAGTGGATGGCTTTGGCATATGTCTGACTGTTGGTTTAAAAATGTAAGGAATGGTACTATAAATATAATCCAACTATACAAGCAGCCTTATAGCTTGCTATTCTGAAACACATCTGACATTTCAAGTATTAACTCTGTGTCTGAATCTGTTAAATAGATGAGGTTACATAACACCTATAAAAACCAACAAGTTTCTGGCCAATAGGTCTGTGTAGCAAATTTCATTTCCTTCTTTCCTATTTAGAACTTTTGTAGAACTGTGCTTGCCCTGATCCACTCATTATATCTGTTGTCTTGAGGAAAGAGAGAGAGAAATAAGAAAGTAGATTGTTATGATGCATAAAATGAATATCTACCTTCAGATGACCGAGAGTCTTATCTACAGTGTTTCATAACTCTTAAAGCCTTTCAATTTTTTTCCCTTCTTACTGTGCGGCATTTTTAGTGTGAGTAATCAGTGCATTTCCCGCCCCCTCTGAACTCTGGTAACTCTTGAAATGCTTGTAAAATAGGTCTTTTGATTCATCATATAACCACAGGAAAGAACGTAAGATTTTCAGTCAGACATTCTGGGTGTCTCACAGCTTTGTCATTAACCAAGACCTTGGGCAAATGATTTAATTTTCTAGGAGCCCCAGTTTCTTTATATATGAAGTAAAAGGAGAAAATGCCTACTTAATGTGAGGATTAAGTTTAATGATAAAAAGAAAATGCTTTTCAAGCTATACAAATGTTAGTTCTTGTTAAAAGGAGGTCACAGGTACTCTCCTTTTCATATAAGCTTTAAATGGCAACCTCTTTGGTAAGGGAGAAAGGGAGAACCAGTCCCAATTGATAAGCCCAAGAACATGGATTTGGCCTCCCTCATTACACCTAGAGTTCACACCAAGCGCATCAGATTTGTGATTGACAGTAGGAATGATAGAATGTAAAATTCAGTAGTTCTCTCTGTGGTATTAATTTGTGAGTAACTTGTGTTGGTCTTTCCTTATGGTGTTCAGCATGTACATCACTATTTCTTATAACCAAAATTATATAGTAGTATTATCAGTGATAGTTCTGAATACATAAAACTACTAAAATTGTTTTTAGGATTTTGAATTTTTTGTGAGATTTTAATTAACAGTTGCTCTATAAAATTTATTGAATGAATGAGTGCATGATTTCACAGTTAAAGATACTTCCACAACCTTTTTTTGCTTAAAGCCATTTTAGTTATGCTGGATGTAAAGTACATTGTTAAAAAACATTAATTTTTCCCAATGACCTTTGTTTAGAAATTGGAAAGGTGACCCCTGGGGTAAGATCACATATCCCATAGGAAGGACGCTAATGTTTATTCAGCACATGTGTGTGAGAGGCGCTCATGTTAGCACAGTCTCAACCACTCAGGAGTAAGAAGTATTTATTCCCTTTTGTAGATGAGGAAACGGAGGTTCTTAGAGTATCTCTTCCAAGGATTCTGAGCAGATTAACAGAACTGGGATCTCAGCTCAGTTCTGTCAGGCTCTGACAAGCCATGTACTTTTAACTTCATTATTCTGCCTTCTAGGCAAATAGTTAAGATGGTGTCCAGTCACTTGGCTTTAGTAACACTGTGGGTATTTTTAAATGCCAAAAGTTAGTTTTATTTAATACCGAAAGTTATGGTGTTGTTTAATACTTCGTTTTTTCTGCTTAGAATATTCTCAGTTTTGGAATCCTTTCTTTACCATAAGTCACCTTTTTGTCCTTCCCCTCAAGCCACACTAATTGGCTGAGGGCCTGGGGAGCCCCTGACTCCTCTGAGACCAGAAAATAACATCAGGTGCTTCCCCTTCCTCCCTCAGGCCCCTCATCAGAAGTGTGGCCTGGCTAGTTCACTGCTTTTGAGAGATTAGAAGACTTTTTCCTTCAAAGGCCAAACCCCTAAGCATCAGGGTAACTACCCCCTTTTCCCTTGTGTGCTTTCTTGTCAATCCCTGTTGTCCTGTAGAGATGATGTACTGAGCCCAGGGTTTTTGCAAAGAACCTTTGAGTATCAAATGTCAATATTAAGCACATAAGTTCTAATTTACAGTGCCGTGTTAATTATTTTACCATTGATTTAAATCTTCTGGGTCTCCTCTCTTTCCTTTTTTTCTGTTTCTTTCAGCAGGCCTCAGCTCTTTGAATTTACTCTTTTTTCTAACTCTCATTTCTTTGATTCCAATATGCATCCTAGTTTTAGTAACATTTAATTTTTTTAAGCCTCTTGGAATTAAGAAAATAGGTGAATTCTTTTTATTCTCTAATTTAAATCCAGTTTTCTCTATTTCTCCCCCATCAGGTTCATTTCACCCCATTTAGCTGTCTCAATGGGTGATGTCCTTTTATGGCTGAGTTTCTAATCAGTGCCTTCAGTTTAGTTCAAAATGATGTTATTTTCCTACTTTATTCACCTAAGCCCCAACTCAGTTGGTGCCTCTTTTGTGTGTGTGTGTGTGTGTTTGTGTGTGAGAGAGAGAGAGAGTGTGTGTGTTTCTCTATAGTTGTTCCTTGTCCACAATTTTTTTTTTTTTTTTTTGAAGTTGGTGCCTCTTGAACTCTGCCCCAGTAACTCCCCAAATGGGCCTTCCTTTTTGGAGGGACTCAGCACTCTGCTCTGTAACCTGGAATAAAACTTCTAATACTGTTCTTCACCTCCTCAAAGCCCTCCAATTTGCCTGTCCCCCTGCCCCACTCTTCTTCCTCCATGTCTATCAGTCTAAATTTTCCAACCCTTGCAGTCTTCTTGGATTCTCCTTGAGTCCCCACTGTCTCATGAACTCACAGGTCCAGAAATGTTTCCAGTTTCCACTGAAACCTACTTGGAAGACCTCCATCAGTGTTCCCACATCTCCTAGCAAGCATCACAATCCCTCCCTGTCCACCTTGATAAGGATTTCATTTCCAGATCTGATCATCAGGTCATTTTTTCCTCTACTGAAAAAATTAGTATAGGGTTAGTGTCCTTACTGTTATCACAGCTCAGTTTCTCTGACTCCAGCCAAATTGGATTGCTAAAAGTTTTGACTGGCATTTGAAGCTGAAACATTTCTTCACCCCCTTACCTCCACCTCAGGTTTTATCCACACCCCATTCCTGGCCATTGCAGGGAGCTCATGCAAATGGAGAATAGTGCAGCAATAAATACATATGGTGCAAAAGGGTGAAGAAGTAAAAATTCAAATGTGGTATTTAAATATTAAATTATAAATTTGGTAACTGATGTTTTAGATACCAAATATCAATAAGTATAAACTTTAGATACCTGATAAGACCTGTTAAAACATCTTCTGAGTTAGCTTTAGTGACTAACCACAGTGTGGTCCTTTTCTGGGAACAGCCCAAAGAGAAAAATATGAGAGGGCCAAGGGTCCATTTAAATGTGTAAGATGTGTATCTCCCAGGCTTGCTTACCATCATTATTGCAGTTCTCCCAGGCTCGATACTTTAGAATGCCTCTGTCTATTCCTCCCTCGTTCCATTTAACAAGCACCAGAGGATTTGTGACTCTTGTACATCTAAATAGTCACTAACCATCTTCCGTCTTGTCCCCTCGTTCACACTGCCAGTGCTTGCTGTTCTAGGTCCCTGTCTCAAGCCTAGAGCAGCCTCCTTACCCAAACCCTGGTTCATGTTTTTCATGACGATTTGAATGTCTCTTAGTCTTATTGCTTCTTCTCTGGCCCACCAAACTTCAGTGGCTTCTAGTTTTCCACCACATAAAGCAGAAGTTCCACTGACCTTGTTCAAATAACCCATAATCTGTGTTCACACTAATCCTTGCTCCTAACCTTTTACTATTCTAGTAAACTGGGAAGACTCCTAAACTTTATGAGCCTATTTCACTGCTGCCACTGCAGTCTCTACCACCCTTGCAGACTCTGCCATGACCTTGAAGGACTTGCCCTTTGGCAGCTGCCCACCCAAAGAAACACAGCAGCTAAAGTCCCAAGACTTTCGTTATAATGACCTTCAAATTTGTCATTGGTAGATTCTGTGGAAGCCGAACTGAGTGATTGGTTCCTGGACTCTGAACCTCTCAGTCCCATGTTTGGAGAGCTACATTTATATACCACCCCTGATTTTGCTTTCTGTGGAATCCAACTTGTCTACTTTTTTGCTGGGCCCCACGTGTCCTCTCCTCAGCACAGAAGTGAGACCCCACAGGGAGTCCATCTAAACATTGTTATTGAGAAAGTTACCTGTATGTCCCTCTTTCTGTATCTCATTACTGGCCAAATGGCAGAATAAGGAATGTGGGTGTTTGCAATCCTGTGAGGTTAGGTTAGACCTGTTCACCTCCAAGGTTTAAGTTTTGGAGTATGTCCTTAAAAGAACATGTTGGGGGACTTCCCTGGTGGCGCAGTGGTTAAGAATCTGCGGGCCAATGCAAAGGACACGGGTTCAATCCCTGGTCTGGGAAGATCCCACATGCCGCAGAGCAACTAAGCCTGTGCACCACAACTACCAAGCCTGCGCTCTAGAGCCTGGAAGCCATAACTGCTGAGCCCATGTACCACAACTACTGAAGCCCGCGCACCTAGAGCCCGTGCTCTGCAACAAGAAAAGCCACCACAATGAGAAGCCCACGCACCGCAATGAAGAGTAGCCCCCGCTCTCCACAACTACAGAAAGCCCGCGTGCAGCAACGAAGACCCAGTGCAACCAAAAGTAAATAAATAAATAAATAAATTTTATTTTTAAAAAAAGATTGCTTAGAGTATAACCTTTAAAAAAAAAAGAACAAAAAAAAAAAAGAATCAAAAAAAAAAAAAAAAACATGTTGCCCCTCACTCTTCCAGGCCCAGGGCCGGGTAGCCCTTTCATCTCATACTTGGTTCACTTATTGGTAGTGCTTCGTTCATGAGAATATGAGCTTCACAAGGGGAGAGACTATGTTCCATGATCCTTCTGCATTTCCCCACAAAGCCTACAAGCTTGGGGACATCATTAGAGGCTGTCAGAGAGAACATGCAGAGATGACTTAGGTACAGCCTCTGTCTTTGGGCATCACATTGTCTCTCAGCTCTAAAATAGAGACAGCTGTGTCTGCATCACTGAATTAAGAATTCAAATTTAAGGAGAAGGCAGCATAGTGAAGTAGTAAGAGCGTGCTCTAGAGCCAGACTGACTGGTTTATATCCCGTCTCACTACTTACTGTCTGTGAAAACTTTGAGCTTCAGTTTTCTCATCTATAAGGTGGGAATAATAGTACTTCTTTTACAGAGTTATTGTGAAGATTAAACGTTAGTACAAGTGTTGGGCACATAGTAAGAATTCAAGAAATGTTAGCTGTTATAAATAACACAGATGAAAGCACCTAGAATTACCTAGAACAGTGCTCCTCGAAGTGCCCATCTGCACTGAGCTAAGGAACTCGGGCCATGAAGTAAGTCAACATTCTCCTTCCTTCTTTGTTAAAACTGAAAAACTCTTGTTAGGAAAAAAATGTGTGCTTGGGGATAAAGATTTACATTCTGGCTCTAGCTGCTTTTCTTTTTTATAAACAGTAGCAGTTCACAACCACACCTTTTGTTTCCCTGACCTAGGACATAGCTGGTAGTCAGTAAACTTAATTATGTACTCTAGCCTAAAAAAACCCTCTCTTTAAGATGTCTTACTAAGGTAAATGAATAAATTTCCTACTTAATGAATTTTGTAGATTTGAGGTTCCTAGTGTGTCACACATTATAAGTCTATTATACTTAATTTATAGTTTTTCTGTATCTTCAAGTTTACAAATAAGGTAAATCCAAAACCTTTTTTTTTCTCGTAAAAGCTGTGAATATTTTTCCAGCAGTGAATAGATCATGGGAAGTCTAGAATGGGCTTCTCCAGATAGCATTTTCTTTTGTCATCATGTTAGCATTTATATACAGAGTCAAATATAAAAAACTAAGCACAATTTTTACAGGTAAGATTTATTTATATAAATTAGTTTAATACTATGGCTATTGTTTACCAAAAAAATGTATGTGTTGTTACCTAGAAAGAAATTAATATTATAAGTTAACTTTTTTTGCCTCATTTATAGCAAAGCAATTTAATATGAAACTAGTAATTGTATTACTCTGGGTTCTCCAGAGAAAAACCAATTATATATATATTTTTTCTTCCAATTTTATTGAGACGTTCTTTACAGTATGTAAGTGTAAGGTAGACAGCATAATGATTTGACTTACATACATCATGAAATGATTACAATGAGTTTTGTGAATATACATCATCTCATATAGATAACAACAGTTGAGAAAGAAAAAAATTTTTTTCCTTGTGACAGGAACTCTTAGGATTTACTCTCTTAACAACTTTCATATATACTGTACAGCAGTATTAATTAAGTCTATCATGTTGTACATTATATCCCCAGTACTTATTTATCTTATAACTGGAGGTTTGTACCTTTTGACTATCTTTGTATAATAAAAATATTATAATATATAATATTTGTGTTAAATAATATATATAATAAATGTTATATTTTAATATGTTACATATTATTAAATATAATATTATACATATAAGATTTATTCTAAGGAATTAGCTCATAAGATTATGGAGACTAGGAAGTCCCACAATCTGCTGTTGGCAAGCTAGAGACCCAAGAGAGCCCCATGGTACAGTTCCAAGTCTGAGTCCAAAGGCCTAAGAACCAGGAGGTTACATAAGCTTTAGTCTGAGTCTGAGTCCAAGTGTGTGTGAGTCTTAGTTCTAGTCCAAAGGCAGAAGACCAGGGTCCCAGCTTGAAGACTGTCAGGGAAAAAGAATGAATTCTCCTTTCCTCTGCCTTTCAGGCTTCCAACAGATTAGATGAGGCCCACTCACATCAGGGAGGGCAATCTGCTTTACTCTACAGATTTCAATGTTAATTGCATCCAGAGGCACCCCCACAGACATACTCAGAAAAATGTTCAACTGGCTGTCTGGGCATCCCAGGGCCCAGTCAAGCTGAAGCATAGCATTAACCATCATAGTAATATTAGACACAGTGCCCCCTGGAACATATTTGACCCCAATGTACACTTTTTTTTTAAGATTTTTTTTTTTGATGTAGACTATTTTTAAAGTCTTTATTGAATTTGTTACAGTATTGCTTCTGTTTTATGTCCTGGTTTTTTGGCCCCAAGGCATGTGGGATCTTAGCTCCCCAACCAGGCATCAAACCCGCACCCCTGCATTGGAAAGTGACGTCTTAACCACTGGACCACCAAGGAAGTCCCATGACTCCTATATACTCTTAAGGATGAATGTTTTTCCTATTCGGTGTCAATTTACTTAGCCTAGTTTTGGATTTTAATTCCTTATTTTTGAATAAAATTTGTTTTGTTCTCTTTTTAATTTCTACAAGTAGTGTATTTTTATGAGAGGTTATTAACGATCATTTCTGCTGCATTATAATTGAAAACCTAAAGACATATGCCATTGGTTGTTCTGGAAGGTCTTCAATTGCAGGAGAATCCTGTCTCCCAGCTAAAAAATAGATTTGATAGATTATAAATGAAACCTTTTGAGTGATGGGGCAGAGGAAGGCAGGCTGCTTCGTGCAACTGTACCTCTGAATATTCTCAAAATGGCATTGTAAGGGTGTGCAGTGAAGGATGTGGTGGTAACCCTCTGCCATTCCAGAAAAAAAGGAATGTAGGCAGTGCTGGCTGAAGGTTCTCGGGGCATGGAGGAAAAATGTTTCAAAAACAGAAGAGGACCCTGATGAATAGTACCATAGTGCCACCTACTGCATAGAGAGGCAAAGAGGCAAAATACTGTCAGTCAGAAAGAACCTTCTTCCCCCCAACCCCAGGATTTTTTTTTGGCTTGTTTTTTTAATCTTTTGGTTCTTTACCCAAACAAAGTCATTGAAACTGTGTTTATTTTTTGCTTCCCATCATTCTTTGTCTCCTCTTCCTACAAATTTCATGTTTGAAAGTTTTGTGGGTATCATTTCAAAAGCTAGCATTTCAAAGAAAATCTAATAGGAAATTATAGTTTGACGATTTGGTTGAGGTGTCTGGAAATGCATCGCATAAGGTACAATTTACATATATATCATTCTTGAATAAAATATGTGTGAGAAAGACCAAGAAGAGGGAAGGCAGTATTGTTATCTGATGAGAAGAGTGCGATTTTAAAGACTTGAATTCTCCAACATTAATTTGCTTGGTGCCTTGGGCAAGTTACTGAACTTTCTTTGTGTGCTGCAGTTTCCCCATTTAAAAAATAATGAGGATAATGGTATATGCCTTTTCTCTGCCTCATAAATTTCTTATCAAAATGATAGAAGATCAAGTAATGTCCCACTTATCCATCGTACTCCCAACCTCATCCACCTGTAAAGAATCTCAAAAGCAGGCAGTAAAAGGCCTGTGAGCCAGGAAAGCACTGCACGCTTTAAGAAAAGCAAAATCCCTTGGCTTAGAACAGTGTGTAAAAGTAAGCTCAGTGATTTAAAGCTGGTGTATGTGTGTTTGTGTGTGTTTCTTCTCTGGAGTTCTTTCTGTAGTTCTTCCTTTTCTGTAGTTACCTAGGAAAACAAAAGTTTTTACAATGGAAAGGTAGGAGAGGAGGATGAGGCGAGTATAAGTTTCTCCTTAGAAGTTCATCATGAAAGTAACCGGAGAAGAGATTGGAGAAGGCCAGCGGCATTCTAAGACTAAAACTGAGAGTAAACAACTTTCTGAATTTCAGTTAATCACACTGTATTGGGTTTCTGTTTTACAGGCCTTTAGGAAGAGTTCCATTTTTTAAAAAAGTCTTTAAAGATTTATATATCATTTATGATGAAAATCAACATGTATGGGCTATCTAATTTTTTCCTACCTGATGGTGGATACATTCAATATCACTGTATTATCTTAGATATATTTTGCCTTCCTCAATTAAATGGAAAATTACTTCCCCAGGTTTCTTTCCTTATGGTTTCTGATCTGATTTAAATCACTTTCCAAATCACTGTTATCGGTGAAAAAATGTTGCCTGCCATATCAGTAAACAAAGGATGTTGTAGCCATCTAGCCACCACACCACCCCAGACAGTGGGCCCTGAGGGAGCCCAGGATGGAAACAAACGGACTGTCCACTGCCAAGCCCCCAGTCACTGCAGCCACCCCCAAGCAGTGCCACCTAAGGAGACTCAGGCTGAGAGGGCACAAGATACTGGCCCCAGAGAGCTGAGGTGCATGTCAAAGGAATGATTCCAGTGAGCCCAGACTCTTGCATCTTCCCATGCATAGAAAAGCCCTACATTCCTTAACTTGAGATGTCTGGTTTTTTTACTTAACAGTAATCTTCTGATGTTCCACTACCTGGTCTTTGTTGCAAAAACTCCTATATAATCCTGGCTCCTCCCTTACCTCTTCAGAGCAGTCCCTCAGAGCTGAGAGGCTGTGTCCTGGGCTTAAGTCCTCGGTTTCGTCTGCTAAATAAAACATAATTCTCAACTTTTAGGTTGTGCTTTTATTTTTCAGTGAGACATTGTAAAGCCAAAACAAGGAGTTAGATTCTGGAAAACTGATTTTGAGGGGTAGGGGGTGTGTGTCTTACAAAATAAAAATGTAAATTAAATATTTTTCATTGTACTTAGCCTTTTGGAAAAAAGTCTTTCTTTTTTGGGGTAGAACTGAAAATTTAGAGTTCTGGATGGATATTTATATTGTTCTTTTTATGTACTTTAAATGACTAGCATTATATTTTCATGCAGTAAGGGCAACAAATTATATGTTTCATATTAAATGCTTTTATGTAACATCTTCATTAAAATATGTACTAAATTTGTAAACGTAAACTTGAACAAATCTTGAAATTCTTTCTGTTTACTGTATGATGGAGGCAGGCCAAAAGTGACACCCTTGGTGTGCTTGCCAATCTGAGATGAGAAAACCTGATAATTCACATGAGCTTAGTGTAGATCAGGGATTCTCAAACTAATTGAAGTACCAGGTTGGTTTTTTTTTCTTTTTTCTTTTATTTTAATTTCCTGTTTATGTAAGACCAATATGTTGTTCACTGACTATACATAGTACTAGTGCATAGTTAGGGCCACATGTTAATTATGTCCCTTTGACCCCTAAACTGGTTGGTCTATATCCTGTCCAACTAGATGAGTCCAATGATTACATAATTGGATGTCACAGCAATGTCAAGTTGCTATATGTTTCTGAATATTTTCTCTCAATTTTGGTACTTCCTGGTCATGAACTGATAACAACCTGATTGCAAGCAAGCACCTTGAAATAGCACTGGATAGATTTGTGATTAACCACACACACCCTGGAACCAGACTGCCTAGATTTGCATAACCGGCTTTGCCATTTGCTAGCAGTGAGACCGCAGACACATCATTCAACTTCTTTGTGACTCAGGTTCCTTATTGGTGAAATAGGGATAACAGTGCTAACCCATCTCAGAGTGTTGCCACAAGCATTATATGAACAAAGTACTTAGTCTCTTAACAGTTTGCTTACTACATGTTCAGCACATAGTAATATTAGCACCAGTGATATTGTTACTAAATCACCCAAGCTGAATTTTGAACCTACTTAAAATTTTCATATTTTGCTGATTTATCTAGAATAATTGTTTTGAAACCTAATTTACTTTAAAATTTTATATTTTAGGCACATATAGACCATGAAAGTAAGTAATCTAAGTCAAGGATATTATTTTAGGAGGATATGATTCATTCATTTAATATGAATGAATGATTCAAACATTAAATACTATTAGATAGTCAGTGAATATGTATTGAACACACTTTTTCATTGGAACATCATTAGGTTCCCAGGAGGTGACCAGTTTGTCACTAAGCTTCTGTTGAGGTCACAGCTGAAGAAATCTGGCTGGAGATGGGTATATCTGTTTTCTTAGTCACAGAGATGTTATTTGCAAGTTCCTTCACTTGAACTATTTTACTCGGCCTTGAAAACATTTGTTGGCATGCTTGGTACTGTACAGACTAAAGCAAATGCTAGCTCTTTGAGTTATTTATAATGAAATATCATTAATAGTTCTGCGTTAGTGATGTGCCACTGCCAATGATGAGTTCTCTTCTTCAGTAGGTAATGATGTTTCTTCTGGGAGAAATGATGAGTGTTCCTTTCTTAAGGAAATGACTAAAATTTGTTGAGAATGTGGACACAATTGGACTTGACACGGTATAGACCAAAAGGTATAGAAAATATTACAAACACCTTCCTTTGAAAAAAGACTTTTTCATTCGTTCATTTGTGATTGTGTACCTACATAATTGTTTCGTTTTTTTCTTACATTTACTTGATAAATACTTATTAGTGCTTACCATATGCCACATACGGTTCTAGGTGCTGAGAGTATTTTCAGTGATCAAGGCAGATAAGCCCATGTCCTCCTGAAGTTTACATCCTAGTAGGGAGGCAGGAAAGAAAAGCACATTTTTAAATAGCAAAGCAGATTAAAATAAGGTGTTATGGAGTAAATACACTGAGTAACAAGAAGGTACACTGAAAGGTCTACTTTAGGAAAAGTGGTCAGGATAAGCACTTCTGAGGGAGTAAGAGTTGAACCGCACCCAAAGGGTGAGAGGAGGCAAACCCTGTGAAGAGCTAGGAAGAACATTCTAGCAGGTGGGAAAGCTGTTGTTTACTCTGTGCTGTACCTTGTACCAGGCATTTCAAAGAATTCATCAATACTGGTAGATGCTGTCTTTTCTCCAGCTGTTTATAACCTGTGGTGGAAGAATATAGAAATGACTGCCCCCCAAAAAAGTCATTTCTACTTTAATTTACTATGCCAATATTTCTGCCTCTTTAGAATTGTTCATTTCTTCTTCAACTACCATGTCCTCCCAAGACCTCTCTGAGGGCTGATCAGGACTGCAGTTCAGAGTTCCCCAAGGCATTGTCAGAGCACAGAATGCATTCCATGTGCTCCTGACTTTGTTATCCATCAGTACACTACAGGCATCTCTCAGGCATCTATTTCCATTGAGAGTTTTTCTTGATACAAATTACTTTCAGGGGCTTCCCTGGTGGCGCAGTGGTTGAGAGTCCGCCTGCCGATGCAGGGGACACTGGTTCGTGCCCCTGTCTGGGAAGATCCCACATGCTGCGGAGCGGCTGGGCCCGTGAGCCATGGCCGCTGAGCCTGTGCGTCCGGAGCCTGTGCTCCACAACGGGAGAGGCCACAACAGTGAGAGGCCCGCATACAGCAAAAAAAAAAAAAAAAATTACTTTCAGTTACTGTAAATTTTATACGTTATCCACAGAATTAAGCAGTTTTGAAACTCGACTAACACTGTTCTCCGAGGTCATAATTCTTTCCATTTCTGCTGTATCTCATACCTTGTCTTGTCCTTTGCTAATAATGAATCATTATTTCTTATTTATTTCCTATGAATGAATCTCATTTCTTATTTTCACCCAAATTAAGCCATATATGGTAAGCATTAATTAAAAACAATTTTTTTCTGGGTCCAAAAATCCTATTGCTCTTTGAAATTTTCATATAAACTATGGAAATCAGTTTACTTCCATTATTGAAAAATAATCATCTTCTTATGAAACGTCAACTAAGTTTTGGCTTATTTTCTTGAAAGTAGTATGCAAGTCAGACTTTTCTTTTTTATTTGTACATTAATTTCTGTAGATTTGTGACAGAACAGAGATTTAGATTACAGAATTCCTTGAGTAGAGTGAGAATGCCTAGAAAAGTTCATTAATGAATCTTGAAAACTTTGGTCATGAACTACTTACAGTGTCCTCTTAGCATACTTAAGTGATACTGAATACCTGTTAAAGACAGGATATGAGTAATGCTGTATCTAGTGAAACTCTAGGAAGAATTTTAAATGTAATCATCATTAACAACAATTTTAAAAATGGCATGTTCTTACTCAGTACTTTGGCTTCCTTGCTATTTTAATTCTATATATTTGCTGTCTTTACATAAGATGTACCACTATTAACTTGCCAATTACTAATGCCAATTACGATAGAATGACCTGGATTCTGTGTGTCTTATACATCATCAACTAGATTTTTTACCTAGTCTCGATTTTAGTAACAGTGAACTTATAAAAGGAAAAAATAAACATGGTGTAAATTTCAATTTTTGATAGATTTTTGAGTGTTGAAAGTCTTTAAAATGTTCACTGACCTTTTATCATGACTTTCCTTGACTTCTACAGTTTATCATTAATTTTTTATTGTCTTGTTAAAATGTAATACGCTAACTTCATCTCCTATTATCTAAGTTAGGGGAAAATGGTTTTAAAAACAGAGAATAGGGCTTCCCTGGTGGTGCAGTGGTTGAGAGTCCGCCTGCCGATGCGGGGGATGCAGGTTCGTGCCCCGGTCCGGGAGGATCCCACGTGCCGCGGAGCGGCTGGGCCCGTGAGCCATGGCCGCTGAGCCTGCGTGTCCGGAGCCTGTGCTCCGCAATGGGAGAGGCCACAGCAGTGAGAGGCCCGCGTGCCGCAAAAAAAAAAACCAAAAAAACAGAATATAAATATTTTAATAATGATTACTATCTGAAAAGTTTACTAAAACTCCTGGAAAAAGACATCATAATAACATTTAGAACCGTAGGTATTGATATTCTCTTGGATAATTTTTTTTTCTTCAGGCTTTCATTTCCAAACTAATAATAAAAAATATCTTACTAAAATCGGAAGTAATTTTTAAATGACAAATGATTTAGAAACAGAATAAAGGTGGGAAAAAATTTAGAAGTAAAGATGTCTAAATATTGTACATTTAAATATCCCTTTTAAGACCAACTGAAAATACAGAAATATAATAGTATATAATTGAATGTGATGGATCTCAACTCTAGTGTATATAATAATCATCTGTCAGGCTTTTAGTTGGGGGCGGGGGGTGGTTAATGTGATAATCCTGGAATGTCAACTGGGTGTTCAACAAATGAATTCAGTTCTGACACTGACTCCAGGAGTGAGTGATAGATCCCACATGTTAAGGGCTCAGTCCCACAGGACTGCCACCACTTCAGATGTCCACTGCAGTCAGGTGCCCAGGTCACTCATAATTCTGACCAACTGTCTGTAAACTGGAAGTTTTCATGACGCCTCCTGAGATTCAGTAATTGCTAAAATAACTCATAGAACTCAGGAAAGAAAGTGCTGTATTTACTATTACCAGTTTATTGAAAAGGATACAACTCAGGAACAAATGGAAGAGATGCAGAGGACAAGGTATGAGGGAGTGGGGTGCAGAGCTTCCAAGCTCTCATGGGACATACCACTGTCCAAGCACCTTGATGTGTTTACTAACCCAGAAACTCTCTGAACCCCATTGTTTAGGGGTTATTATGCAGGTTCTAGTAAGTAGTTACTAGGCTTTCTAGTAACTGGGTACTAGTTGATTAAATCATTGTCCATTTGTGGTAGGAAGTTCCGATCCTTTACCCACATGGTTGGTTCCTCTGGCAACCAGCCCCCATCCTGAAGTATCTAGGGACGCACCAAGAGTCACCTCATTGACATAAACTCAGGTAAGGTTGAAAGGGGCTTGTTATGAATAACAAACAAACAGAAATGTGCCTATCACTCAGGAAATTCCAAGAGTTTTAGGAGCTCTGTGCCAGGAATCAAGGACAAAAAGCAAATATATATTTCTTACCATACCACAGATAGGCATTGGGATTATTTACAAATATTAGTTTTCCTTCCAGACATATAGTAGAATTTCACTCCCCCCTGCCCTTTTTATTATGTTGGCCATATGACTTGCCTTGACTACTAAAGATGAGAAGTGGCATTGTCACTTTAGGAGGAAGCTTTAGAAATTAGTGTACCAGTCACCATGTTCCCATCTCAGTGCCCTAGTGATTATGGAAGAATATACCATCCTGGGCCCCTGAGTTACTGGAATAATCAGAACCTCTTGCTGCCCTCATGGAACTTTAGTGTGAACAAGAAATAATCTTTTGGTATTACGTTAGGCTTCTAAGATTTGGGGGTTACTTATTACTGTAGCCTAGCCCATCCTGACTGATACAGGGTTAAAAAATAAAACTCAGTCACAGGTTAAAGTGCTTATTTTCCTAGTTTGCTAAGGTTTGTTATCATTAATGAGTGTTGAATTTTATTGAATACTTTTTTTCCGCATTTGTTGAATTGTTCATATTTTTTTATTTTAGTCTGTTGATGTCATGGATTACTTTACAGATATTCTCATATTTAAACATCTTTCAATTACTGAGATAACCCCTATTGGTCATCATATATGGTATTTTTATACATTGCTAGATTCAGGTTTCTATTTTTTGTTTAGGACTTTTAGATACATGTTCATTAATTAGATTAACTTATAACTCTTTGTTTTCATCCTTATATGGTTTTAGTAACAAGGTTATATTTTATTAAATTGGGGAGCTTTTACTTTTTTTCATCTCAAACAATCTGTATTGAATTCCTTAAAGTTTGGATAGAGCTTGTCATTAAAACATCTGGACCTTGTGCTTTTTGGTGGATGTATTTTTGACGACTGATAACAATTGTTTAGAGGTTACACGTATTTTTAGTTTTCCTATTTCTTTCTTGAGTCAATTTTAGTAATTATTTTAGAAAAGTATAGCTTTGTTTCAAATTCAATAGCATAACGTTGTAAAAGTTATATATGAGTTTTATATAGAAATATAGTGTATATTATATGAAGAATAGATATAGTTTTTTATCCTTTACTGTACCTATACAATGTTAATATTGTAATTTTATTTCTAATATTGTATACTTTTCTAAACCAATCTTTCCAGAAGTTTTCTATTTCATTGGTCTCTTCAAAGAATCAGACTTTGGCTTTAGTCAATGCTCTACTTTCTATTTTGATTATTCTCTTAATTTTTACCTTCTTTCTACTTTTATGAGTATATTATTTTCCTAGGCTTTTGAGTTGAATATTTAATTTAAATATTAATATTTAAGCTAAGAAGCTTAATCTTACTTTTTTTTTGAAAAGAAGATGTTGGGGGTAAGAGTTTATTAATTAATTTATTTATTTTTGCTGTGTTGGGTCTTTGTTTCTGTACGAGGGCTTTCTCTAGTTGTGGCAAGTGGGGGCCACTCTTCATCGCGGTGCGTGGGCCTCTCACTATCGTGGCCTCTCTTGTTGTGGAGCACAGGCTCCAGATGCGCAGGCTCAGTAGTTGTGGCTCACGGGCCTAGTTGCTCCGTGGAATGTGGGATCCTCCCAGACCAGGGCTCGAACCCGTGTCCCCTGCATTAGCAGGCAGATTCTCAACCGCTGTGCCACCAGGGAAGCTCAATCTTACTTTTTATAGGCAATTTAAGGTTATACATTTAGATGCATACCAAGTTTTTATATGTAGTACTTGAAATCTAATCTTGGCTAGTTTGGAAGTTATTTGTTTCATTTCTACTCTTTTAGTGGTCACCTTTAAATTTATAACATTCATATTTGACTTAACATCACTGAAAACAAATGGCTCATCCCCTTACAAAACAAGAGAAAGCTTTGACTGCAGTTGCACCCACCCATCTCGTCTTTTCTTCCTTTCTTTCTTGGTACTTCATTTTGGGTAATTTCCTCAGAACATTAATTCCTTAGCTATATCTAATATGTTGTTTTGCCTGTCCTTTTTTAATAAAGGAAACTTTAATTTCTAGAATCCTGTTTGCTTTTTTTCCAAATCTATTGTATATGGTATCCTGATTGTTATGGTTATAAACATATGTATTTTATAGTGGTTTTCAGATTGCACTATTATCTCAAGTTCTAAAGAAAATAATCTTTCTATTTGTTTCATTTCCTTACTCTCTCTCATGGTGTATCATTTCCTCATTTAACCAACTAACTTTAGAATGTGCGTTTATCTTCATAGCAGGGCTGTTTTATCTGTGGGAGCACCTGTAGCATAGGATTGCTGAAGTGTCCCTCTAGAGAAACTTTGCGTTTTCTTCTGCTGGGTACTTCAAGGTTTTTACTGATATAGAACCAGTGTTTAAATGTTTTTCTTAGCTTGGGATTTCCCCACTGTAAGGGTTAAATCAGACTAAATTCACATACATGGCTTGAGTTTGGGGTTTTTATTTCTCACAGTAGACTTTTCCTCAACCCAAAACCTGGTGGCCAGAGACAAGCTTTTTTTCTGCATGGATCAGTGAGCAGAGGTTTCTAGAACCCTTCTCACAGAGGGAGGCAGTCGTTTCAGGGTCTGGCTTTATGCAGGAGTCTCAGTTCCAGCTCCTCATTTTATCTAAACATGAGGGCACATCTACTGTCCCCATATAGGTGTTACAGTCCTGGGCCCCTGTCCTTAATTTTAGGCCAGATACCCGCCCCCACCACACACATACACACTTTGGCATCAAGTCATAGTTGATCAGCCCTGGCTTTTATTTCCTCTTCATTCTGACACCTGATCAACATACTCTCTTATCATTTATATTTCAATTTTCTTTTATTTTTCCAGACTGTCTACATGTTTGTAGCCAGCAGAGAATATGTTAGCTCAATCTATCACATTGATAGAATTTCTTAGTTTCTAATAAAGGAAAAATAATGGTTAACCAAAATATAGAAATGTAATGATGGCTTATGGCTGACAGACTGAATCAGGAATGAGAGTGAACTAATTGGAGAAAGCTGCCTAGACATTCTCTCATTTAATGTCTATTCAGAATGTACTAAAAAAGATGCCAGAAACTGTTCTAGACTGTGGAGATACAAAAAGGAATGCGATATAATTTCTTTCCTTAGGGAGTTCATAGTGTATCAAAGAGAATAATGTAGAACAAATAGAATGCAGTGATAGAAGTGCTAATAGAAGTGTATGTAATTGCCGTGGAGCCTTTAAGTAAAATGCAGTTCTTATTTTTGTATTTTAGAGTTAGAGATGTGTTGATCGAGTAGATGATGTTTCTAAAAGATTTTATAGAACAAGTCAAAACTCAAAAAATGTAAGGAAGGCATTTTAGGACCAGAGCAAGACGTGTAGCAAAACTCCTGGGGTGTATTGGTTTGGTTAGAAAATTAGGAGTGGGTGAAGACATGGTGGCAGACAAATCTGGGGAAGTAGGCACAGATTTTTGGACTTTATTCTGTAGGCAAGGGGTTCATGGGTTTTGTAAATTAGGAAGATAACGTTAGTGGTTATCTTTCTAAAGACATGTTAAGCTGCTGAAAGAAAAAACTAGAAGCAGTGAGTCAAGTTTGGAGGCTGTTGCTGTCAGTCAGGCCAGTGATGATGGATTTTGAAAAGCAAGCGTAGAAGTGAATAGATCAATGGAACAGGCTAGAAAGCCCAGAGATAAACCCGCGCTCATATGGTCACCTTATCTTTGATGAAGGATGCAAGAGTACACAATGGAGAAGACAGCCTCTTCAATAAGTGGTGCTGGGAAAACTGGACAGCTACATGTAAAAGAATGAAATTAGAACACTCCCTAAAACCATACACAAAAATAAACTCAAAATGATTAAAGACCTAAATGTAAGGCCAGACACTATAAAACTCTTAAGAGGTAAACATAGGCAGAACACTTTATGACATAAATCACAGCAAGATCCTTTTTGACCCACCTCCTAGAGAAATGGAAATAAAAACAAAAATAAACAAATGGGACCTAATGAAACTTCAAAGCTTTTGCACAGCAAAGGAAACCATAAACAAGACGAAAAGACAACCCTCAGAATGGGAGAAAATATTTGCCAACGAAGCAACTGACAAAGGATTAATCTCCAAAATATAGAAGCAGCTCAGGCAGCTCAATATCAAAAAACCAAACAACCCAATCCAAAAATAGGCAGAAGACCTAAATAGACATTTCTCCAAAGAAGACATACAGATTGTCAACAAACACATGAAAGGATGCTCAACATCACTAATCATTAGAGAAATGAATTTTGTGCAAATCAAAAGCACAATGAGGTATCACCTCACAGCTGTCAGAATGGCCATTATCAAAAAATCTACAAACAATAAATTCTGGAGAGGGTGTGGAGAAAAGGGAACCCTCCTACACTGTTGGTGGGAATGTAAATTGATACAGCCACTATGGAGAACAGTATGGAGGTTCCTTAAAAGACTAAAAATAGAACTACCATGTGACCCAGCACTCCCACTACTGGGCATATACCCTAAGAAAACCATGATTCAAAAAGAGTCGTGTACCACAATGTTCATTGCAGCTCTATTTACGATAGCCAGGACATGGAAGCAACCTAAGTGTCCATTGACAGAGGAATGGATAAAGAAGATGTGGCACATATATACAATGGAATATTACTCAGCCATAAAAAGAAACGAAATTGAGTTATTTGTAGTGAGGTGGATGGACCTAGAGTGTCATACAGAGTGAAATAAGTCAGAAAGAGAATAACAAATACCGTATGCTAACACGTATATATGGAATCTAAAAAAAAAATGGTTCTGATGAACCTAGGGACAGGACAAGAGTAAAGATGCAGACGTAGAGAATGGACTTGAGGACACAGGCATGGGGAAGGGTAAGCTGGGACGAAGTGAGAGAGTGGCACAGACATATATACACTACTAAATGTAAAAATAGAAAGCTAGTGGGAAGCAGCCGCATAGCACAGGGAGATGAGCTCGGCGCTCTGTGACCACCTAGAGGGGTGGGATAGGGAGGGTGGGAGGGAGACGCAAGAGGGAGGGTATATGGGGATATATGTATACATATAGCTGATTCACTTTGTTATACAGCAGAAACTAACACAGCATTGTTAAGCAATTATACTCCAATAAAGATGTTACATTTAAAAAAAAGTAGAATTGAAGGTGAATAGGCAGGAGCAGTGGATTTCAGAAATGAGGACTCTTGAGAGAAAATTTCAGAGTAGCATAAACAGAGAATGGGAAACCAAAATTTATTAAGCAATAACGCCATGCCAGTCATTTTACCAAGAAGTTCCCTTAACTTTCACAACTCTGGAAGATAGTGATAATTTATAGATGAGAAAACAGGCTCAGAGAAGTTCATGAATAGCCCAGCATCACACCTGCAGAGCCATAACCCAGGGCTGTCCAGCTCCGAAGCTGGTTTTCTTTCTACTCCTTTTGTTGCTTCTCTCTGGGAATTTTTTTTTTTTAATTCTAAGTGTTTTTGTCCGTGGAAGTCTGCTTCATATTGTAGTTTTATAAGGTGAAATGATGAACAATTCAAAAGTTTCTAAATAACTGTAATTTGAAGCTTCAAATTACTTCTCAACTGTAAGCTAATTAAGTCTTGCAAGGCCAGCCCCTCTAAAGCTGAAAATAATTTGGCATCACTTTCCATGTCATTAGGCGACATCTATCTTTGCAGTGTGACAGTTCTGCCCCCCCTGCATTTTCTGTTAGTGTCAACACGTGGTTTGTGGGGCTCTGGGGCTAAGGGTAATAATTATTCCCAGAAATTTAATATTTCACCAGAAATATTAAATTTCTGGTGAAATTTATCAGAAACTAATTCAGAAGCTGTACTCTCATCACTAAGCCAGTTCGCAGTTCAGAAAACAGTGATCACTCAGGGATGTCTGACAAATACAGTGTCACCATAAGTTGAAGAAATAGGAAGCCAATAAAAATTATTGATAGTTTATTGCAGGAGAAGTTCTTCTGGACTTTTCAAAAGAAAGGCTTTATATAAGTAGAGAAGATCTGATTATACTAAGCAGGCTGGAATACTGTCGCCAACTTTTCCTGCCAAGTGGATTCTTCCTTTTCTCCCCAACAAAACTCAAGCATTTTTCGCCCCCTTTTCCCTTAAAGACTAATGATGGGAACTAAAGGAACACTAAGAGGCACTTAAGAAGTTCAGAAATCGCCTGAGCTCACCCCTGAAATAATGCCTTACACAGATTAAATTAGAATTTTGGGGTCAAAGGTGAAGAGAGTATATGTCATAGTGGTTTAGAAGACAGATGCTAGAGCCAGACTGTCTGCATTTGAACCCTGGTTCAACACTCACTAGCCATGTAATCCTAAGTGATTTACTTACTGCCCCTGTGCCTCAGTTTCTTCATCTATAAAGTGGGAATAATAAGAAGACACATGTCATTGGCTTGTTTGAGGATTAAACAATATACATAAAGAACTTAGAACAGTGCCTGGTACAGAGTAAGTTCTATATAAGTGTTTATTGTTGTTACTATCAGTCTTGATATTTATAAGCAGTCTTTTCTATTTCAAGGTGTTATGGTGATTATTATTAAACATAGGTAATAAAATAGTTGATATCTTATTTCCAATAAGCAAATTTTTGAGTACAATAAGAATAGGTAGTCTCTTTTATGCTTACCCATTATGGTGTTTTGCTCTGCTTTTGTTGTATAAATCTTTCAAGTAGAAAAGATTTAAAACTGAACCATAAGCTCTAAAACTGCTTTCTAAATTGAGTATGACTTTTTAAAAATGTATTTTCTTTGTTAAATTGGAAACAGTTTAGTGCACCCACATTCCTTCTGCTTTAAGTAATCTATAGAAAATTAAAATGACAAGAAAGGTAGGATAAACCAGATTTATGATTGGCAAAGGAGAGTTGTCAATGGCTTCCATGTAGCAGGTGTAGCGATTTTAATGGATGTACCAGACTGGTCCATAAACCCACCTAGTTGCTGCACCGTTCCACAGATGGCGACTTAAACAATTTAATGTCACTAAAATGGTTCTGGTAAAGAATTCTTTAAAACAAACTGCAATGATTTATCATTTGGGGCTGTCTGAAATGCCATCATTATCTTAATGGCCCATGGTCACAACATTTTTCTTCAAATTTTTTTTTCCTCCTGGCTCTCCTGTTTCTGTTCAAAATTCCTTTCATCTGCATATTCTTAATACCACTAATCAGGCTTAAGTTTAATTCATATTATCTATCCTCCACTAGATTTCCTTGCCCTACTCATTTGGCCTTGATTTGAAAAACATCCTGTCTTCTAATCTCATCCTTTGTGAGTTGATTTTAGTAACTTTTAGGATAACCTTATCTTCAAGTTCTGAGGGTTACTTTTTTGTGGGAAGAGGGCAACTTAACAGAGGGATTAACATGTTCAAAGGCGCAGTGTTGAGAGGTTTATGGCATTGAATTTAAGAAGGGACATATACATTTAGCAGGTCCAGAATGTTGTACAGGTGCCATGCTTTCACCTATGGTAATGGTAGTGCGGGTAAACATGTCACAAAGACACCACACTTCCTTGTCGATGTCCGTGGCAGACAATGCTAATCAATCATGACAGCCTTGCAGTTCTTCTTAACAGACACTCCAGATAGTTACTACCGGTCTTTTGACATTGGAACTTAAGATGAAACCTATTTGCTATCCGGGAGATGATTTTTGCAGGGCATAAAGTTTTCTTCAGATGGAAAACTTCTTTTTTAATTGATTCTCCATAAAAAAAAAAAGAAAAAAAACTGAGGACAAAACATTAAATCTCAACTTCGTGAAGACATTTCTTTAGGGGGAAAATATAATATGGTTCAGAATATCAGACATCTCAAGCAAGCCTTTGGCAAGTGCCAGATTTAGTCAGTTCGTAGTTGAATTTTCTGACACGTGTCAAAAGTGCTCAGACTCGGTACTGTTGCTTACGGTGGGATCAGTATAGTTTAGGTACCAGACTGAAATCAGAGTTGACCTGAATTTCATTCTTGTCAGACTGAGAATCCTTATCTTTTGTGCAAAGATGGATTAACAGGAGTGGCTCATTTCTTAGGAGCTTTGATTATATGCAAGGACTTGGATAAATACTTCGTTATAACCTCAGAGTTCTGGAATATGTACAAAATTTAGTCAATAACAGCTGATACATAAAGCGCATAGATGCCTTATTTAGCCTATGCTATGCATTTTACATACATTATCCTCATAAAATTTAATCCTCATATCAATTCTGTAAGGTAGACCCTACTTTTATTCCTAGGTTAAAGGTGAGGAAATTGAAAAGAGGGAACCCTAACTTGCCTAAAGTTTTTAAGTGGAAGAAACATGATTTTGGTCCAGACAGTCTGACTGCAAAGCCTGTTCTCCTTTTTTTATTATTAACCATTTTTTTAAATTGAAGTACAGGAAGTGTGTAATGTGTTAGTTTTAGGTGTATAGCAAAGTGATTCAGTTATATATATATGTATTATTTTTCAGAGTCTTTACCATTATAGATTACAAGACATTAATATGTTTCCCTGTGCTTAAAGCTTGTTCTCTTAACTTCCACACTGCCCCTCCTTCGTTTGCGTTACAGGTTTTGTAATTCTCTTTTGTTTGAAGGATCATTTCATCCAGTCCTGCCTCTGGTTTCAAAGAAGCAAGCCCTTTGGTCTTGCAGGACCTTCTTGCGTAGTAAGTTCTAGAACTTTAGCCCTGGGGTAAGGTACTGATGAATCACAGCCTCACCACCACCACCAGGATAATAAAGAACCCTAGTTAAGGTTAGGCTTGAAGAATATAGCAAGAATGCTTCAGGGCCTGGGATTAGAGTGGATATTTATTATCTAGCCAAGAAGAGGCAAGAACTGATGAGAACTAAAAACCAGAGAAGTACTTTTCCAGTGAAGTCAGCCATGTTTTTCAAAATGTGGTCTTTGGACCACCTGCATCAGAAGTACTATGAAGTCCCAAGTCCAGAAATATCTCCTCCATATTCCTTCGTTCTAATTAACAAAGTAAGACTTTACTTTACACTCATACATTTGAGGAGCTATCAACTATGAGACAATTAGATTGCTTTTTGTTGAGATTTGTAGTCTGAGAAAATAGGAAAAAGGAAAAGCTTCTGAAGCTTAGAAAGAAGGTGAGAGGTATGAAGGTCAGAGACAGGAGGTATTAGAATGCAGGGGAGTGGGGAAGCCAGTGGGCTGGTGTACTAACATTGAGAACCTGAAAAGAAGGGCAGGCAGGAAGGTGAATGTAAGGAGAAGCTGCCTCGTGTCACTTTTTTTTTTGGTCCCTCCCTATGCAGGCATCTCCAGCTCAGAACAAAGAGCTGTGCAGGCATCTCTAGACCCTGTCCTCTTGGATTCCATTAATTCTAGGAAGGAACCACTCGTGCCTTTCCCCACTCATTTCCTGAGAGGAGGGGCTGAGGTTTCCCCAGGCAGAATTGCTCTTTGGAAATGCCAGTGGTGGAAGATCACTCTCCTCTCCTTGCATTCACCTTCTCACGTTCTTCTGCAGATTTCTAGCGGGCCTTGCCACCAGTGTGGAGTGGGGAGAGACAAAGGGGAAGCATGAGACAGCTCCTCTTTGCCAACGGCAGTTAGTTTCGTATGTCTCCAGTTTCATATTGTCTCCGCCGGTTTTTAAATCTGCTGCCTCCTTTCATCCCACTTCACTTTTTTGTCTTCACCATTCCAAATACCAGACAAGAAGCTGTAAAACTTTTACCAAGGCATAAACTTTGTCCAGAATTTTTATCTCCCTGATGTCTTGCCACATGCTTAGTAAGCCCTCAAATAAGTACTTGTTTTCGGAGATCACTGTTCGTGACACACAGGCTACCCACAAGGCCAACATGCACAGTTTCCTGGCTAAGTCAGGACTTACCCCAGTATTTGCTAGGATGACTGGTGTCTTCTTTCAGAAATTGTTCTGTATTTAATGATTACTGTTGCTTTTGAAAAATATTTGCTTCAACTGTTTTACCTCCTTTAATTCTGATTGTAGGCCTTCATACATCCACATAGGAATTTTTAGCCAAGAAAGGCTAATGGTTTACGTATTTTGGTTTAATTTAAGTATCAAACAAAGGAAGGGCAGCAAGGGTTTGGTTGAGCATAGGAACAGATTATATTAAAGAGGCAAGCCTCCTGTTTTCACAATAGCCTGGCAAGTTAGGTATTAGCCCCATTTTACAGATGGAGAAACTAACGTTCTTACAACTACTTACTTGCTCAAGTCTCACAGACAGTAAGTAGTAGAACCAGGATTTAAAGCCAAGTTGGCCAGTGTCTGTGGCCTATGGTCACTCCAGTTGCTCTTTCAGGATGCCGGGTGATGACAATAATGGTCCTAATAACATGGACAGCTCTCCTAAGCCGGTGCTGCTGCCCTTGCTCCTTTAGCAAGGATGATGATGTCATCAGGCCTGGTAGCAGCAACACAGTGTCTTGGCAACATTCTTTCTCATCCCCTTCATAGCCCTCCATTTTCCCTTGATCCTCTATTTCCTCACCTACTTTTACTTCCACTTTTACCTCCTTCTGGAATTAGAATATCTCCTGACTTTCCGTCTCCCACCAGCACTCAAAATTACTTTTAATCTCGGTTAACTGCTTAGATGTTGAGGTGCACTTGGTTGAATGAACCGTAAGTGGAGGTTGCCCATTATAAATGCAGTTGCCTTTAAAAAATAACACGCTAGGGACTTCCCTGGCGGTCCAGTGGTTGGGACTTTGCCTTCCAGTGCAGGGGGTGCGGGTTCGATCCCTGGTCAGGGAGCTGGGATCCCACATGCCTCGCAGCCAAGAGGGCCAAGGCATGGAACATAAGCAATATTGTAACAAAATTTAGTGGAAAGTTTCAAAATGGTCTACATCAAAAAAAAAAAAAAAAATCTTTAAAAATAAATAAATAAAAATAACATGTATAAGTGAAGCCAAAGGTTGCTTTTTACAGGTTGTTTCTGCAAAAGCAAATAGGCCCTTGCCATTCATAATGAAGGTTAAAATGCTCTGAAATTTAGGATCAGCTGATGCTCTTCTTTCAGAGGAGGTAAGGGAAGCACTTGACTGTTTAAGTATACGATAATGTGCAAGTGTTGTCACCACTGTAAATTGTGCTTTGCAGTTGCCGTCTTAGCACGTCTAAATTTGTTATCTACAGTCCAGTGTTCCTACATTCAAAACTACTTCCTGTTCCTTTGTTCCCTTTCTTCAGTTAAAAGAAAAAAAAAAGATGTTGAAATGACTAATACTCTAGTACCAAGAGCATCACAGACCAAAACAGGTGCTTTTACGCCATTGCTATATAAACAGCAGTAAAAGAAATGAGTATAAACCTTGCTTTTAAATGATTCAGTTATTCTCTTTTAGACCATTGGTGCCATAATAGACATTCCCCTTTTAAGTGAACAAGGAATGGAGCATCTGTTAATGTAGATTTTTACTTTACACAAAAACTTCTTTTTTTAGCTAAAACCATGCCACATAGAAAAATAAAGATTAAGCGGGTTTTTCTAAATGCTGCCTCAGTTTAGAATTCATGCAGATGTTTCTATGAACCTATTGTCTCTATACACAGTCTTACAATTTTGCTATATGATTTGGCCAGCATTCATTCAGTTAGTATTTACTGAGTACCTATGTGGCAAGTATCTGTTAGACACATCACCACCACCCTTATATTCCACAGAAGACAGGGAAATAAAACAGATTTTGGTATGTACTCTGAAGGAAACAGGCAAATGATTAAGCAAGGAAGTACCTGCTCCTTGATAGGGTGATACCAATATTTAAGTTAAGACTTGAAGGAGGGTGAATAGCTAGCCATGGCAAGAGTAGAAGGAAGAGGGAGGGTACCCAGAGAAAGAAAATGCCTGTGCAAATTCCTGTTATAAGCACACACCAAGTATGAAGTTAGAGAGCAGTAAGGAAGGGGGATAGTTATGAATGAGATTGGCATGTGTGCTGATTAATCCCCCTCCACCCCTCCAGATCCATGCATTGCCTTCTCTCATGTGCTGTGTGTTCTGGGAGGTAGATCCCTCCTGTTCTCCCACATCACACTGTGTTTATCACCCAGGCTCCTTTGACCCCAAGGTTTCCCAAGCAACAGGAAGTAGCAGTGGGAGATCGGAGGGCAGGAAGAGAGAAGGCAGCAAATTTCTTCCCTTTCCTCCTGCTGATGTCCCCTCCTATTAAGATGCAGTTGTTCTGGCTCCAGTCCTCCCCTCTCCCCTGGAGACCTAGGAATAGTAATGGCTGCCCACTGTTATTATTTTTCCATTTCTGACCATCCTTTGTTTCTTCAGCCCTGCCCATACCTCTGTAAGGAGTCATTTCATAATCACCTCTCCATTTGAACCATATGGTGTGAACTCTGTTTCCTCTGAGGTCCCTGACTATAGACAATGAGGCCTCATGAGTGAGGAAGAGTAGGTAATTTATAGACATTGTAAGCTAGGAATTTAGATTTGTTTTTTCTCAGAGCAGCATAAAGCCACTGAAATATGATGGGATAATTGATCCCCATTTAAGATGGTCACTCTGGCTGCTCTTGAGGGTATTGGAAGGGAGGATGAGAAGGGAAGCAGGGAAGCTAGTTGGAAGGTTGTGTAGGCAAGGAACAGTGGTACCTGAGCCAGAGTGTGATAGCGCAGGAAATAGAGAAAGGAGTGGATTCAGTATAGAACTGATAGACTTGCAGAGAGGAACTCTGAATCAAGAGTGACTCTTAACTTTCTGGTTTGAGCCACTAGGGAATGGTGAGGATGGGGAATTTGGGCTCTTTGCTTAATGTGTTCCGTTTGAAATGTCTGTGAAATATCCAGGAAAAGATTCAAGTAGGCAGTTTGGAGTTCAAGAAATGAGTCAGGGCTTGAAGTGTAGATTGAATTGTCAACATAAGGATAACATTTAAAATCAGATGTGGGAGTGGAAATAGTCCCTAAGGGAAACAGTGTTACAAAAAATAAAGAAGACAACCCGGGAGCTCCCTGATTTAAAGTCTTTAGGAGCTATTTGAATGCACATTTTAGTTCCTCCCAAAATATTTCTTAAATAATATATGAATCCAGCTTTAGAGAAAAAAATGAAAGTAATGAATGCTTCAGAAATCAAGTATGAGAATGCTAGGTATTATACTTCTCCCTATAAAATAAACTTGATATCTAATTGGACGTATTTTTTAAAAGAGCAATATAGTCCTATGCCTTCTAGAAACATAGTTCTCCTGTGAATGTTGGCACAAGTATAGCTCATGTGACCACTTTAGCCTTGTGCTGGAAACTTGTCGATTGACAGTAGAACTGAATGAGTTAATTTGCCTCCTCATCTCAAGCTCTTATTTCTAACCAACAGGCTTATGCTCAGGTGGTGAATTCTGCATATTGTCTAGCTTAATTGGGAAATGTGTTTACATTGATAAGCTTCCAGCCTAATTTAAATGAAGAAAGCTTTCTAATTTCACCTTTCATTTACTAGAATTTTTTAAGATAAAATATATAAAAATGGCACCAACGTGTTACCACTAATGCAATCCATAATAACCAAATCTGTTTGCTTTTTTACTTCAAAACAATCATCAGGCCCTGCATCGAGACATGTCTTGGTGTTTTTCTTCAGGTTTTCTACAAATTTTCATCCCCCTGACTCCACGGGCCTATAGATTTTATTATATGGCCTTCTAGCTTGTACGTTATAGCATCGAACTGTCATCTATAGCATCCATTAGAATGTTATTGACAACATGTCCACTCGTATTGAACTAAGCACTTGATAAACCACTGTAAGTAAATTATTGTGCTCTGACCTCAAAGGATAGTCTGTTGATTCCCCACATTGAGTATGGGCCTAGTAGAACGACCTTAGCTACAATTCCCTTGTGGTACCTGTAAGTGTTGCATAACATCTTTTTTGAGGTCCCCAGAAGTAGAGAAATTTTTAACATTCTTTTTTTTGTATTGTCGTTTGCATAGAATATTTATTTTATTTCAGATAGTTAACCGCTAATCAGTGTTTTGTCCTTCTGGGCTAAAACTCTTTCATTTATAAATTACATGTAATTTATAAATAATTATGTAATTTATGGGCATAAATTATATGCCCGTAATAAGAAAATTTGGAGAATCATTCTTCAAAGGTAACTGCTTTTAATAGTTTATTTATAAATACCTTCAGAGTTTGTGTGTGTGTGTGTGTGTGTGATATCAGTTATTTTTTCCATAAATAGAATCATACCATTCATACTCTCTGGAAATTGGTGTGGTGTGATGACAGTGGGGCTTTCTACTTTATCTGTCTTGGGAATCTTTCTATAATACTATATATTAATCTTATTCTTTTTAGCTGCAATAGGTATCATTGCATGGGTATAGCATAGTATATTTATCTATTCCCTGTGGTGGACCTCTAAATTTCCCATTTCTTCATTTTTCTATTAGTGTTATAATTAACATCCATGTAAGTGTATCTTTATGTACTTTTGAAATCTCCATTTAAAGATATGTGAGATTTTCATGTAAAAAATAGAACAGGAGAATGTATTTATTACCTAAAAGTGCCAAAATCTTCTATACCTGTAATGACACATTTAGGAGAGCAGAGGTGAGGAGGGAGAGAAAAATCTAAAGAGTGAATGTTGGAGGTGTTCAGAGATACTTGACAGATATCCCTCTACCCCCTTGTTGGACACTGTCAAATTTTCACTGACTGGCAACTTACAGCAACTTTTTTTTAAGTTTTCAAGACTCTAAATCATTGGAAATCTCTCATAATCATAGTTTGTGCAGGTTTTTTTGTTTGTTTTTGGGGTTTTTTTTTTGTGGTACGCGGGCCTCTCACTGTTGTGGCCTCTCCCGTTGCGGAGCACAGACTCCGGACGCGCAGGCTCAGCGGCCATGGCTCACGGGCCCAGCTGCTCCGCGGCACGTGGGATCTTCCCAGACCGGGACTTGAACCCGTGTCCCCTGCATCGGCAGGTGGACTCTCAACCACTGTGCCACCAGGGAAGCCCTGTGCAGAATTTTATATTGCTAATTGATCATCCTAACTGATCTGTGATTTGTGAAAAATGTACTAATTTTAGTGCCAAGTATCTTCTTTATTGTAGTCTTCAGAAAGTGGTCATTTATGATTCAGTTCAACAGAATAATCCGTTACTTGGAACAAATAATGCCCTAACCCTATGTATAAGCAAAAGGTTACAGTGCTTGGTGTTGTATTTCCTAAACTACAGGTGAATTCTTTGGCAATTTATGGCAACGTGTATTGATGGGGGGTGGGGGTGGGGGGTAGGAGAGTGGGTGATGTTAGAGTTCCATAATATTAATTCTCACTTTTTTGTTAGAGATGGTTATTTTTTTAAGTAGACAGCTTATACCCAAACTGTAGCTTCTCTAAGGAAAGTGAACGTTGGTTGAAAACAGATGATCTTGAAGAAAGGGAAGGAGATGACCCAATACATTAGAGCTGACAAATCAATTAGAAGCATACATCTGGAGGAGTAATATTCCTGTATTTATAAAGCACTTCACAATCGTTTTCTCTCAGCAGATGAACAGACAGATGTTATTATCCCCTAGAATTGAGACTCCAAGAGTTTGACTCTTAATTCCTGTAACCCTTTGTCTTTAATAACGAATGCATAAATATTACTGTAGTAGTTTCCTAAGTCTGCCATAACAAATTTCCACAACTGGATGGCTTAGAGCAATAGAAACTTACCATCTCACAGCTGAAAATCCCAAATCAAGATGTCAGCAGGATTGGTTCCTTCTGAAAGCACTGACCAAGAATTCATGCCATGCCTCTCTGTCTTAGCTTCTGGAACTTGCCAGCAGTCTTTGGCATTTTTTAGCTTGTAGATGCATCACTCCAATTTCTGCCTCCATCTTCTTCCTGTCTGTGTCTGTGTCCAAATTTCCCTCCTGTTTAAGGATACCAATCATTGGATTACAGCCCACTCTAATCCATCACGACTTTATCTTAATTTGATTATATGAACAAAGACCCTATTTTCAAATAAGGTCACAATCACAGGTATGAGGAATTAGGACTTGAACATATCTTTCTGGAGGACACAATTCAACACCCCAAAATGACTGCAAGTCATTGAATGAATGCAGGAGTACAAGAGTGTCACCAAAAAATTGTCTGTTTCATACTAATGGAATTGAAATAATAGTTCTTATTCTTTTCTCCTAAATTTCCATTTATCCAAACTCCCATCACCAGGAAGTGATTGAACTAGTAACAGCTTTCTTTTTCATTGAGATATAATTCATATACCATAAAAGTCTCCTTTTCAAAGTGCGTGATTCAGTGGTTTTTAGTATACTTCATAGAGTTGTGCAGCCATCACCACCACGTAATTTTAGAATGCTTCATCACCCCCCAAAGAGCCTCTACCCGTTAGTAGTTACTCCCCACTCCTTTTACCCCCAGCCCTTTCTCTTTATAATACCTTTATGCCTATTTTGAACAATTCATGTAAATGAAACCATACAATATGTAGTCTTTCATGCCTAGCTTCTTTCACTTACCATAGTGTTTTCAGTGTTTATCCATCCTGTAACATGTATCAGTGATTTATTCCTTTTTATGCCTGAATAATAATCATTTTATGGATCTACGATATTTTGTTTATTCACTGTTGAGTCGATGGACAGTTGGGTTGTTTCCACTTTGGGGCTATTATTAATAATGCTTCTGTGAACAATCATGTACTAGTTTTTGTGTGGAGATATATTTTCTGTCCTCTTGGGTATGTACCTAGGAGTGAAATTGCTGGGTCATATAAACTTTGTGTTTAACTTGTGAGGAATTGCCAAACCATTTCCAAAGCGGCTGTACCACTTTATATTCCTACCACCAACGTATGAAGGTTCCAATTTCTCCACATCCTCAGCAGCACTTATTATTAGTCTTTTTCTATTATCACAGTAGTTGTGAAATGGTATCTCATGGTTTTGATTTTTATTTCCCTACTGGTTAATAATGTTGCGCATGTTTTCATTTGCTTATTGGCCATTTTTATATCTTCTCCGGAGAAACATCTATTCAGATTCTTTGTCCATTTTTTAATTGGATTATTTGTCTTTTTATTGTTGAGTTGTATGAGTTCTTTATACATTTTGGACACTAGGCCCTCATCAGATATATGGTTTGTAAAAATTTTCTTTCATCCTTAACTTTCTTGATAGTGCCCTTTGAAGGACAAAAACTTTTAGTTTTTATGAAACCCAGTGTACTGTTTTTCCCTTTGTTGCTTGTGTTTTAGGTGTCATATCGTTTTTGCTCTTAAATTTACACCCTTGATCCATATTTATAAACTAGGAAAAGAAGGGAATTTCCTTCACCTATTAAGGCTATCTGTGAAAAACATGTAGCTTATTATACTTAATGGGGAAAGACTGAAAGCTTTCGCTCTACAATTAGAAAAAAGGCATGGCTGTTTTCTCTCACCATTTCTATTCATCATTGTATTGGAGATTCTAGTGAATGCAATAATGCAAGAAAAAATAAATAATATGACATCCATATTGGAAAGGAAAAGGCAAAACTGTTTTTAATCACAACATGAATGTCTGTGGAAAAGTAAAACATGAGTTCAGCAAGGTTGAGGAATATGAAAATCAATATACAAAAATCAGTTGTACCTCTGTATACTAGCAGAGCAATCTGAAAATGAAATTAAGAGAACAGTTCTACAATAACATCAAAAAGAATAAAATGCTTAGGGATACCTTAACAAAGTTAGTGCAAGATTTGTATACTGAAATTAAAAAACACTGCTGAGAGAAATTAAAGATCTAAATAAATGGACAGCCATTTTATTGGAAGATTCAATATTAAGTTGACAGTTCTCCCCAAACTAATCTAAAGATTCACCAGCAGGTGGGTGGGTGGTTGTTTGTAGAAATTGATGAACCTATCCTAAAGTTTATATGGAAATTCAAAAGAATACTAAAACAGTTTTGTAAAAGAAGAAGAAAGATGGAGAATTCACACTTAACTGATTTCAAAATTTACAATAAAACTACACTAATCAAGGCAGTAAGGTATTAGCATGAAGAAAATAAATGAATGAAGCAGCATACGAAATCGAGAAATAAAACCTTACATTTATGGTCACTTGGGTTTTCACAGAAGTACTCAGGTAATTCAGTGGGTAAAAGAATAGTCTTTTCAACAAATGGTGCTGAGATATTTGGATATCCACATGCAAAAAAATTTAATTTAGAGCCTTACCTCACACAGTATAAAAAATTTTGCTCAAACTGGAATGTAGACCTAAATATAAGAGTTAAAAGTGTAAAACTTCTTCACAACCTAGGGTTGCTACAAAGGCAAAGCCCTTTTTAGTATGACAAAAACATAATAAAAGAAAAAATGATAAATTGGACTTCATAAAAATTTAAAAGTTTGCATTTCAGAAAACACCATTAAGTAAATGAAGACAAGCCACAGACTGGTGAAAATATTTACAAATCATGTATGTGATTAAGTTCTTATATCCAGAATATAAAAATAACTTATTGTTCATTAATATGAAAACATATCACCCAATTTAAAACTTGGTAAAAGATTTGAATAGGCACTTCATAAAAGAAGATGGACACATGGGTAAAAAGCACATAATAATATTCTTAACATCATTTGTCATTAGGAAAATGCAAAGTAAAGCCACAACGAAATACCACCTTATTATCCATCATAATGACTGTCTTCCTGGATATGTACCTAAGTAATATGAAAGCATTATGCCCACACACAGAGTTGAACATGAATGTATTTGGTACCAATATTTAAATTGGCTAAAGCTAAAGACAGTGTATAGCTTCATCAATTCAGCTGGTGAATGGATAAACAAATGTAACATATCCATATATTAGAATACTATTCTGCAGTAAAAAGTAATGATACATGCTACAATATGGATGAATCCTGAAAACATTATGCTAAATAAAAGAAGTCAGATGCAAAAGATTTTGTATATTTTCATCTCATCTATATGAAATATCCAGAAAAGGCAAATGTTTAGAGAGCAAAACCAGATTAGTGATAGCCTGGTGCTGTAGCTGAGAGCAGGGATTGACTGCGAACGGCATGAGGGGTTTTTCTTTCTTTTTTTTCTTTTTTTGAATTTTCTATAACCTACTTTATTATTTTTTATATCTTTATTGGAGTATAATTTTTTTACAATGTTTTGTCAGTTTCTGCTGTACAACATAGTGAATCAGCTGTAAGTATCCATATATCCCCATATCCCCTCCCAACCTCCCTATCCCACCCCTCTAGGTCGTCGCAAAGCCTCGAGCTGATCTCCCTGTGCTATGCAGCTACTTCCCACTAGCCATCCATTTTACGTTTGGTAGTGTATATATGTCAGTGCTACTCTCTCACTTCTTCCCAGCCTAACCTTACCCCCTGTGTCCTCAAGTCCATTCTCTACACCTGTGTCTTTATTCCTGCCCTGCCACTAGGTTCATCAGTACCATTTTTTTAGATTCCATATATGTGCGTTAGCATACGATATTTGTTTTTCTCTTTCTGACTTACTTCACTCTGTATGACAGACTCTAGGTCCATCCGCCTCACTACAAGTAACTCAGTTTTGTTCCTTTTTATGGATGAGTAATATTCCATTTTATATATGTGCCACATCTTCGTTATCCGTTTATCTATCAGTGAACACTTAGGTTGCTTCCATGTCCTGGCTACTGTAAATAGTGCTGCAGTGAACGTTGTGGTACATGTCTCACCCTTTTTTTTTTTTCAAAAAAATTTTTTAATTATAAAAACAATGCACAGCACCCACTGCCCTAGAGGCAGTGATGCCATAAATTCAGTACAATTCCGTAATATTTTCACTAATTGTTTCTACTAAATCACGTTCCATTTGCTTTATTCACACAATAATATATTATGGACATTATTTCAGGGTAGTATGTACAAGCTACCCATTTTGTTAGCTGTTGTATTTATTGCATTTGTGCCATAACTTACTTTATTAATGGGCCTTCAGATTGTTTTCAGTTTTTGCTTTTCACAATGGATAAGAGCAAACTCTGATAAGTGCTTTTGAGAATATATGTATAAATCCATACAGATGTTTCTAAAATTTATAAGGATTTATTCCAGGATTTCTCGGTGTAGACTTGCTGGGTCAGATGTTTGTGCCACATCTTCTTTATCCATTCATCTGTCGATGGACACTTAGGTTGCTTCCATATGCTGGCTATTGTAAATAGAGCTGCAATGAACATTGTGGTACATGACTCTTTTTGAATTATGGTTTTCTCAGGGTATATGCCCAGTAGTGGGATTGCTGGGTCATATGGTAGTTCTATTTTTAGTTTTTTAAGGAACCTCCATACTGTTCTCCATATTGCATGAGAGATCTTTTATGCTGATGAGAATATTTGACAACTGAATTCTGCTGTCTGGTGATGGTTGCATAACTCCCTAAATATACTAAAAATGTACACTGAAAATGGAGAATTTTATCACATGTAAATTATACCTCAATGAAGTTGTTTTTAAAAAGGGAATCAAGTGATATTCAAAGAAAGAGTCCAAGAGCACTAGTTATTAATTTAAAATCACATATGTGAAATATGCATCATAATAAATGTTAACACTAAAAAAGAGCTATATTGTGTTTTAATAAGAATGTGAAAGCATTTTACATGCAGAATTACTTCTCTATTAAGGAGAAAAGAATCCTCAATGAATTTAAACTTTAGCAGAAGCGATCCAGAAAAATTAATGGAATAAAATTCGCTTTGATGATTGTGAAGCCTAGGAATGAATGTGTAAGGGAGGCCTTGTACATGGAACCACCTTCTATAAAACTTTAAATTTCAGTACACAGCCATATTAGCTATATACCTAAACATCACTGCACATATTTAAATATGCTATTTTGCGAACTCACTTTTTCCTTGTAATGATACCTAGAGCTATTTGACAGCATCACTGAAGATGTACATTGAAAGTTTGTCCTTCCTAGATCATAACAAGAAAAATAAATACCATTTTGCCTTCTAATACATTAATCAAATCATCAACAAATGATTCTAATGCATTAATGAAATCATCAAAAGTCTGACATCAGTTTTGCAAGTTCATTCTGACCTGAAGTGAATATTCACAAATGGTTGTAAATGATTGAGGACCTTTAAGATGATAGAGGACCTTTAAGATGGCAGAGGAGTGAGATGTGGAGATCACCTTCCTCCCAACAAATACATCAGAAATACATCTACATGTGGAACAACTACAGAACACCTACTGATCGCTGGCAAAGACCACAGACTTCCCAAAAGGCAAGAAAATACCCACGTACCTGGCCGTGTGGCTGACAGGGCCTTGGTGCTCTGGCCAGTATCAGGCCTGAGCCTTCGAGGTGGGAGAGCCGAGTTTAGGACATTGGGCCACCAGAGACCTCCTGGACCCATGTAATATCAATCAGCAAGAGCTCTCCCAGAGATCTCCGTATCAACAATAAGACCCAGCTCCACTCAACGACCAGCAGGTTCCAGTGCTGAACACCCCATGGTAAACAACTAGCCAGACAGAAACCCCACCCATTAGCAGAGAGGCTGCCAGGAATCATAGTTCACAGACACCCCAAAACACACCGCCAGAGATGGTCCTGCGCACCAGAAAGACAAGATCCAGCCTCATCCACCAGAACACAGGCACCAGTCGCCTCCACCAGGAAGCCTACACAACCCACTGAACCAACCTTACCCACTGGGGGCAGACTCCAAAGACAACGGGAACTACGAACCTGCTGGCTGTGAAAAGGAGACCCCAAACACAGTAAGTTAAGCAAAATGAGAAGACAGAGAAATACACAGCAGATGAAGGAGCAAAGTAAAAACCCACCAGACCAAACAAATGAAGGGGAAATAGGCAGTCTACTTGAAAAAAGAATTCAGAGTACTGAGAGTAAAGATGATCCAAAATCTTGGAAATAGAATGGAGAAGATACAAGAAACATTTAACAAGGACCTAGAAGAACTAAGGGGTAGACAAACAATGATGAACAACACAATAAATGAAATTTAAAATTCTCTAGAAGGAATCACTACCAGAATAACTGAGGCAGAAGAACGGATAAGTGACCTGGAAGATAAAATAGTGGAAATAACTGCTACAGAGCAGAATAAAGACAAAAGAATGAAAAGAATTGAGGACAGTCTCAGACACCTCTGGGACAACATGAAACGCACCAACATTCAAATTACAGGGGTCCCAGAAGTAGAAGAGAAAAAGAAAGGAACTGAGAAAATATTTGAAGAGATTATAGTTGAAAACTTCCCTAATATGGGAAAAGGAAATAGTCAACTCCAGGAAGCTCAGAGAGTCCCATACAGGATAAATCCTAGGAGATACACGCCAACACACATTTTTTTTTTTTTAATTTATTTATTTTTTGCTGCGTTCAGTCATTGTTGCTGTGCACAGGCTTTCTCTAGTTCTGGCGAGTGGGGCTACTCTTTGTTGTGGTGCATGGGCTTCTCATTTTGGTGGCTTCTCTTGTTGCGGAGCACAGGCTCTAGGCGAACAGGCTTCAGTAGTTGTGGCACGTGGGCTCAATAGTTGTCGCTCATGGGCTATAGAGCACAGGCTCAGTAGTTGTGGCACACGGGCTTACTTGCTCCGTGGCATGTTTGATCTTGCCTAACCGGGGCTCAAACCTACGTCCCCTGCATTGGCAGGCAGATTCTTAACCACTGCGCAACCAGGGAAGCCCCACCAAGACACATATTATTCAAACTATAAAAATTAAATACAAAGAAAAAATATTAAAAGCAGCAAGGGAGAAGCAACAAATAACATACAAAGGAATCCCTATAATGGTAACAGCTGATCATTCAACAGAAACTCTGCAAGCCAGAAAGGAGTGGCAGGACATATTTAAAGTGATGAAAGGGAAAAACCTACAACCAGAATTACTCTACCCAGCCAGGATCTCATTCACATATGACAGAGAAATTAAAACCTTTACAGACAAGCAAAGGCTAAGAGAATTCAGCACCACTAAACCAGCTTTACAACAAATGCTAAAGGAACTTTTCTAGGCAGCTTTTCTCTAGGGAAATCTGGTTCCTTGAGAAGATAAAATTGATAAACAAGAGAAACAAAAGACCTACAGTAACAAACCAAAACAATTAAGAAAATGGTAATAGGCATATACATATCGATAATTACCTTAAATGTAAATGGACTAAATGCTGCAGCCAAAAGACACAGATGGGCTGAATGGATACAAACACAAGACCTGTACGTATGCTATCTACAACAAACCCACTTCAGACCTAGGGACACATAGAGACTGAAAGTGAGGGGATAGAAAAAGATATTCCATTCAAATGGAAATCAAAAGAAAGCGGGAATAGCAATTCTCATATCAGACAAAAGAGACTTTAAAATAAAGGCTGTTACAAGAGACAAAGAAGTACACTACATAATTATCAAGGGATCAATCCAAGAAGAAGATATAACAATTGTAAATATTTATGCAACCAACGTAGGAGCACCTCAATACATAAGGCAAATGTTAACAATCTTAAAAGAGGAAATCGACAGTAACACAATAATAGTAGAGGACTTTAACAACCCACTTTCACCAATGGACAGATCAACCAAAATGAAAATAAATTAGGAAACACAAGCTTTAAATGGCACATTAAACAAGATGGACTTTATTGATATTTATAGGACATGCCATCCAAAGCAACAGAATACACTTATTTTCTCAAGTGCTGATGGAATGTTCTCCAGGATAGATCATATCTTGGGTCACAAATCAAGCCTTGGTAAATTTAAGAAAATTGAAGTCATATCAAGTACCTTTTCCGACCACAGTGCTGTGATACTAGATATCAATTACAGGAAAAAAACAGTAAAGAAATACAAACACATGGAGGCTAAACAATATGCTACTAAATAACCAAGAGATCACTGAAGAAATCAAAGGGGAAATTAAAAAATACCTAGAAACAAATGACAATTAAAACACGGCGGCCCAAAACCTATCGGATGCAGCCAAAACAGGTCTAAGAGGTAAGTTGATAACAATACAAGCCTACCTCAAGAAACAAGAAAAGTGTCAAATAAACAACCTAACCTTACACCTAAAGCAATGAGAGAGAGAAGAACAAAAAAAACCCCAAAGTTAGCAGAAGGAAAGAAATCATAAAGATCAGAGCACAAATAAATGAAAAAGAAATGAACGAAATGATCACAAACATCAGTAAAACTAAAAGCTGGTTCCTTGAGAAGATAAAATTGATAAACCGTTAGCCAGACTCATCAAGGGAAAACGGGAGAAGTCTCAAATCAATAGAATTACAAATGAAAAAGGAGAAGTAGCAACTAACACTGAAAAAATAGAACAGATCATGAGAGATTACTACAAGCAAGTATATGCCAATAAAATGGACAACCTGGCAGAGATGGAAAAATTCTTAGAAAACTACAACCTTTTGAGTCTGAACCCAGAAGAAACAGAAATCATCACTAATCATTAGAGAAATGCAAATCAAAACTACAGTGAGGTATCACCTCACACCTGTCCGAATGGCTGTCATTCAAAATTCGACAATAAATGCTGGAGGGGGTGTGGAGAAAAGGGAACCCTCTTGCACTGTTAGTGGGAATGTAAATTGGTACAGCCACTATGGAGAACAGTATGGAGGTTCCTTAAAAAACTAAAAATAGAACTACCATATGACCCAGCAATCCCACTACTGGGCATATACCCTGGGAAAACCATAATTTAAAAAGAGTCGTGTACCACAGTGTTCATTGCAGCTCTATTTACAATAGCCAGGACATGGAAGGAACCTGAGTGTCAATCGACAGATGAATGGATAAAGAAGATATGGCACATATATTCAATGGAATATTACTCAGCCATAAAAAGAAATGAAATTGGGGCTTCCCTGGTGGCACAGTGGTTGAGAGTCTACCTGCTGATACAGGGGACACAGGTTTGTGCCCTGGTCCGGGAAGATCCCACATGCCACAGAGCGCCTAGGCCCGTGAGCCATGGCCACTGAGCCTGCGCGTCCGGAGCCTGTGCTCCGCAACGGGAGAGGCCACAACAGTGAGAGCCCCGCGTACCGCAAAAAAAAAAAAAGAAATGAAATTGAGTTATTTGTAGTGAGGTGGATGGACCTAGAGTCTGTAATACAGAGTGAAGTAAGTCAGAAAGAGAAAAACAAGTACCATATGCTAACACATATATATGAAATCTAAAAAAAAATTAGTCCTGAAGAACCTAGGGGCAGGACAGGAATAAAGGCACAGACGTAGAGAATGGACTTGAGGACACAGGGAGGGGGAAGGGTAAGCTGGGAAGAAGTGAGAGAGTGGCATGGACATATATACACTACCAAATGTAAAATAGATAGCCAGTGGAAGCAGCTGCATAGCATAGAGAGATCACCTCAGTGCTTTGTGACCACCCAGAGGGCTGGGAAATGAAGAGTGGGAGGGATGCACAAGAGGGAGGGAATGTGGGGACATGTGTATATGTATAGCTGATTCACTTTGTTATACAGCAGAAACTAACACAATAATGTGAAGCAATTATACTCCAATAAAGATGTTTTTAAAAAATCATTGTATATACAGAAGCAAAGTGAATAGGTAATCTGAATAGATGAGTTTATCTGTGCTCTTGGAAGGTTGCTACCATTTACTCAGATACTCACTGAGGTTGCCACTGTGAAAAAAAAAATTGTCAAACAAAGATGAAGATAAAAAGGTGAATTGAAAATTGAATTGAAAAGTAATTTTACTTTCAAATGGTTTGCAAATGTAGATGTTAAGTTTGGAATGAATGTCGTTAATGACCATAGCTGGGAGAGTTATACACCTGCTGATCACTAGAATATTATAATAAATGAGATTGATTTTCCTGTTGACTACCCCATTTTTTCTCATCGTGGTCTCATTACTTTTTCTATCACATTGCTGACCCTTAGCTGTGAATGCTCAGTAACAGATATAAGAAAAATGTATTAACTCCTATATGTTTTTTTAAAAAAGAATGTGTCTTTAAGTGTAAGAGTAGTGTTGCAACTGTTGCTTGTCTTTTTCTGCTTTGTTAGGTCACAGGAGGTTTTAGATGGTGAAAATCAACCCTGTATTACAAGGGAAGAGATGTTTTACAAGCAGCCTTCCTTACAGCAACTAAATTGTCCCCAAAAAAGCATATAAGCGTAATGAAGCTTTTAAGTAGTCACATATATGCATTTATATTCTCTCTCTCTCATGAATGACTAATTTTAATTTTTTAAAGTAGCAATTCAGCTTACTTTCAGAACCATTTAAGCTTAGCACATGATTTTGTTTTCCCTCCAAAACCAACTACTCTTGATTATGAGATAATGTTTGCATATTTATTTTTACAAAGACAGTAGAATAAAACCTCATCATCATGTGAGTGGCTTAGTCCTAATACCTTTGTCCTATGCTGGGCACATGATCATTTAGAAATTCTTCCAGAAGTCAGAGCCATAATAGATTTGACTGAGAACTGTTTTGTGCAAACCAACACCTGACCTCCACGAGGGCAGAGTCATGCCATGCACCCATTGTGTGGTTATCAAGCTTTTACAGCCCAGGGGACTCACCTTTCTTAATATATATTTGTTGGATTACATTGGAAGACCTGCTACAGAGAGGAACAGATTTCTGCATAGTCCTCAGGAGTATTGTGTCTGGAATCTCCCAGCTATCTGCATGGTTCCAACCATTTCATTCAACTCTTGCCCAAATGGCACCTTCTTTGGGAAGACTTCCCTAACTACCTCTTCTGAAATAATACTTTCCACCCCATCTCTATCACCTTTTTGTACTTTACTTTTCTTTATAGCCCTTACTGAGAGCTGACATATGTGTACTTGTTTATTTGTTTCTTGTTTATTACTGTCTTCCTCTATTAAAACATGCTTCATGAGGGCAGGGACTTCATTTTATTCACTGCGATATCCCCAGTATCTCCTTCCAGGCTTGACACCGTGTAGGTGCTTAATAAATAGTCATGCAAATATATGATTCCAATAGGGTTTCAACAAAGACAGTTGAGCAGCTGTTTCCCAATTAACTACAAAACTCTGAACCAAGCTCTGTGAGATGCTGTGATAACCAGGATGTGGTCTCAGTCATCAGAGACCTTTCAGGCCAGTAGAAGAAACAGACTGTAGGTAGCAGCCTACAGTGACACCCATATTTTTTCACCAAGACTCACCACGGCAGGATGAAAGATGTCTTGGCTCACAGCCCCACCCATTCCCACTTTCCATTGTGGAGGTTGGGACATCAGTAGAGGATTATGTTGTCACGTATGGGCCAGTCAAATTTTAGTTATTAGAAAATTAAAGGCCAAACATACAAAGCATTCAGTAAACAATCCACAGCCCCCCAAGTTGATAATGGTTAGTACTTAGGTAGAGCTTTCTGTGTGCCAGGCACTGTTCTAAACATTTTATGTACATTCACTTATGCAGTCCTCACAACAATCTTGTGAGGACTATTATTTTTCACATTTTACTTATGAAGAAACTAAGGCACAAAAGGTTAAGTAACTTGCCTATTGTCACAAAGCTAGGAAATGGTGAAGCCAGAATTTTTAACCAAAAACTCTGGCTTCAAAGTTATTGCTCAGTATTATGGCCTATTTCCCCACTTGTTGATAATGAGTAGTCTAAAATAATAACAATTTATTATTTAAAAAAATATATATATATATCAGTTCTTGAAAACTACAATCAACTCAAGATGACAACACTTGATGATGAATTTGTAACAAATTGTCCTTCCCCTAAATTGCAGAAATTCTACTTCTCTTGTGCTTGTACATTTGCATATTAGGAACTTTACAAATTCTTTGTGGAATTTAGAATGAGAGACTGCTTTAAACTCTAAAATGGGCTTTGCAATACCAAATTCTAGTAACCCTTTTAAATTCAAAATGTTACTAGCAAGTGGTAAAACTGAGATATATGAGACCACATGTTATTCACCTGTAAAAACAAAGGAAAAGATTTGCATCCTATCATGGCCTATAAAGTGGACTATAGTTACTGACCTACGAGCACCAAGGGGGAATGAAAAGAATTCAGTGTTAGGGGTTGAAAACATGCTGTTGTAAGTTTTAAAAAAAAAAGTGATTATTTTTAATTGACAGATCCAAGACGTTTTCAAGGAGGAGGTGGCATATCTAATCCAAACTGTGATGGATGAATATAGTTCAAGTGGCATAATGAGGGAAGGGACTTTCCAAGGGAAATGCATAAGCAAAGCCATGAAAATACAAGAGAATGGAGTATGTTTAAGTAGGAGCAAGAATGCTGGTATTGTCATTGTGGCAGCCCACTCCAGTGTCCCACCTTACGTCCTCTGGGTCCACCTCTGGTATCAGCTGCAGCTGCAGTGAGCAGTTTGGTGCAAGCTTGATTGGACAGCATCCCTTATCTAGTGCCACCCAGGGGCTTCTTTGATGCAGTAGAAGCCTGACAGCTTGGAAATACTGGGGAGTTAAGCCCCCCAGAGGCAACTCTTAACCACTGGGGATTGGGAGTCAGTGGATATAGGCTCCCACCTCCCATTCTTCAAATGGATCATCTGGGAAGTGTTCTGTACCTGCCTCCAGATACCCTGGTAGAATGGAGCCCCTGGGTAGCAGTGTCGGAGCCAGTGCATCCTGATCTTGGCCTTTCCTCTTTTGCTCTCTTCCTCTTCCTGCTCCTTCATTCCTGCTTCATGGAATCACCTAAACTATGGGCACCTATGTCCTTTTCTCAGAATCTGCTTTTGAGGGTGTAGTTTTTCAAGAGGTTGCACAACATAACCAGCCATATGAGATAGCTCAAAGGATTGAATTGTCAAACAGACTCAAAAGACTCAGAGATTTTAGCCAGTATTAAAGTACCTGTGAAGCAGAAAGAGATGCAGGACTGCCACTGAAGTCTTCCAGTCCTTTCTCAATGCACTTAGGCCCACACTTAACAGATGACTTCTCTTAAGTAGTACCTGAGAGAGTGATTCTGAGAGAATATCCCTCACCCAATGGGAGCTGTTACATTTATGGCTTATGTGACATTTTCCAGGGAGCCATGCCCCGTGAGTGCATGAATTCCAAGAAGTCCTAGACAGATCAGGTACATCCAGCAAAAAGTATTTCATTAAGGACTTTCACCCTGATAAATGCCATTAGTGTATTTGCCGAAAGATCAGTCATGTTTACAAGGAGCTTTGGCTGGTCCCTTTCTCTTCTGGAATGCCCTTTAGTAAAGGGGTAGAATGGGGTGCAGGCCTGTTACACACACCCTTTTCTTCCTAGTAACCTTTCAAAAACACTAAGCCAGACAACTACCATCCTTTATTCCTCTTGCTTTGTCTTTTTAGATCGATTTCTAGCTCTGCCACATACTAGCTCTGAGACCTTGAACAAGTGGCGTAGTGTCTCTGAGCCTTTAACTACATTAGTAAGATGTAACTATTAATTCCTATTTCAAAGAGCGGTTGAGGGGAATAAATGAAATAACACTGGTGAAATGATGTACAGGCTCTGGCACATGGTAGGGATTTAGATGTTGCTCTTCCGTTTCCCATCCTTTTCTGTTTGTAATTACAGCCTCGGTTTCTCCCCTATGGAGATCTTCTTGGTATCTCATGTTAAGACTCCCAACAACCGAACCCTAGCTTTATTCTGCAACTCCACTCTTTCTCCCACCCTAATTCTGATATTCTCTCCTGATATCTCTGAAATCCCCCTGGTTTGCATCTTGTACTCTTATTATATGATGTCTGACATGGAGAGCAACATGGTGAAAGGTGATATTGAAGTAATGGCTGAGGGTCAGATTTTGGAGGTCCTTGAATAACAAGATAAGGAGCTCTATTTTCGACTTTATTCCTTAGGCTATAGGATGACAAAGAAGGAAATGGAGCCAAAGCGTGATGTTCAGTCCCCATGGCTGGTCCACATGAAGAATGGACTGAGAGATAAAAGATTAGAGGTAGAGAGACTAGTAAGGGAGAATATTTAAAGCAACAAGTGACCCGAACTAGCATTGTAGCTGTAGAAGCCAAAGGAAGAAACAGATGTGAAACTATTTGGGAAGTGACTTTGACAGGCTGTGACAGCTAATTGGACTGATGAAGCCTAGATGTTAAGGATAGGAAGCAATCAGTTGTTCTCGGTGGCCCTCACTAATAGCTGAGAGGATTGTAAGTATATGAGGCCTATGGTGAGACAGTGAAGTGACCTGCAAGAACATGGAAATGAGTAAAGTAAGATTAGCCTCTGAGCTTTTAATTGTAAGATAATAGTTCTTGGATCTGAGGGTTTTTTAAACAAATCTAAAGGAAGAATTTGTCAATGGAAAAAAGATGTGCACACGCACACACAGAGAGGCAAATTTGGGCTCTTTTCTTCTAAACACAGTGAAGGGTAAGGGTCTTAGCCATCAGATATTAAATATTTTTCCCCAGGAGCAAAGATTATGCTACTATGGATACGTTTATAGGCAGTGCCTGCCCCAGAAGAAAGTAAGCATGTGGTTAACAATGTAGATGTTGGGATCAATTAGATTTGAGTTTAAACTGTACTCTGATAGATATGTGACTTTAGGAAAGTCACTTAACCATACTAAGCCGTAGTTTCCTCATTGTTAAGTAGAAATAATAGTGGTAGATATCTTGTAGGGTTTATGGGAAGGTTAAGTGAGATAATGCATAGAGCGTGCTTAATACAGTGTTGGCTTATAGAAAATGCCCAATAAATAATAGATATTTAATAATGGTAATAATACCTTTGGGGACTGTACGTATCAGATACTGTAGTCTAAGTCACTTGTTCTGATTATGTACTGAGCAGACAACCTTCTGATACTTTGTAGATTTTTTTCTTTAGTTGAATTACCACATTCCAACAGATTACACTCCAGTCTTGCAAACTTTGAGATCACCCTTTCAGGAGGCTTTACATGGTATAGTGGTTGGAAGGCACACGTTTGTTACCTAGTGGAAGATCAGATTCAGAACTGGAATCCAGAATGGAACAGAAAACGGTTCTAAAAGAGTGAAAAGGGGGGAGAAGTGAAAGGATTCATGGTTTTTATCTGATAAACAAGTATTCTATTGAAAATATTTGGCTGTGGTTCTCAAGGACAGAAACCAGGCACTCTTGTCGCTGTCAAAACATGTCTGACAAATAGTAGTCACTCAGCATAAATGAATGAAAGAGCTTCAGCCTGGTCAGCCTGGTATAGTAGTAGACATACAGTTTTGTCACAGAAATGACAATGGATTCTGTAGAGACAAGTTTTAATACCTGTCTCTGCTACTTACTAGCTGTATGTCTATGGACTAGAAGCTGTCTTGGTTTCTAGAGTCTCGTTTCATCATCTAAAAAATGGAGGATGAATATACTACCTGCAGTGAAGGATTGATGTGAGATTTAATAAAAGAATGTCTATGGAATGTGCTAAAAACAGCTACTTAAGAATAATTATTTTCCCCTGCACCCACACTAGAATATGATTTCCATGTCTTAGCTACTTCCATGTCTCTAGTGCCTTGTACTGTACCACTAAGGAATTGACTGAATGTTAGTTGAATGAACTTATGAATCAGGAGGAAAATTTGAATAGAAGACCTCAAAGTTTAATAGTTTCTAGTGATTGGCTACAGAGTAGGACTGTTCATCTAAGTTGCTAAAATGGAATAGAAGTATTGGTTGTGATTGTGGAAGAGGTTTAGGTTTAGATTAAAACATGTTCTCTTTAGGGCTTCCCTGGTGGTGCAGTGGTTGAGAGTCCGCCTGCCACTGCAGGGGACACGGGTTCATGCCCCAGTCCGGGAAGATCCCACATGCCGCGGAGCGCCTTGGCCCGTGAGCCATGGCCGCTGAGCCTGCGCGTCTGGAGCCTGTGCTCCACAACGAGAGAGGCCACAACAGTGAGAGGCCCGCGTACCAAAAAAAAACAAAAAAACAAAAAAAAGATACCATTAAGATAACAGGCAAGTAAATACTCACTATAGGCCTATAGCTATAGATATAGATATAGATATAGATATATCTGACAAAGGACGTGTATCTAAAATATGTAAAGAACTCTTAGGATTATAGTAAGAAAACAACCAATAAAAACTGAGTAAAAGACTTAACATATTTCACAAGACATACCAGTAAACACATATAAAAGCATTCAATGTCATTATTCATAAGAGAAATGCAAATAAAATCACAATGGTATCCATTTCATACCCACTAGAATTGGCTAACATTAAAGTCTGAGGATGTGGAACAACTGCAGTCACTTTGGAGAACTGTTTCTATAAAGTTATACATATATCTTCCCCAATGACCCGGAAATCCCATTCCTGATTTTCAAGAGAATGAAAAGACATATCCACAAGAAGACTCTTCAAGCATAGATAGTCACACAGGCTTTATTCATAAAAAACAAATACTGTAAACAAATGTTCATCAACAGGAGAATGAATAAATAAATTGTTGTTTTGCCATACAAGACTCAGCAATTTAAAAAAAGAACTATTGACTCATACTATAACATGGATAACTCTCAAACACTTCATGTTAAGTGAAAGAAGCCAGTCACAAAAGAGTATATTCTACATCGGTCCATTTATAAGAAGTTCACGAACAGACAAAATTCATCTATGGTGATAAAAATCAGGAGTGAGAACTGACTAAAAGGGACCAGGAGGGTACTTTTCTAGGGTAATGGAAATGTTTTATGTCTTATTTGGAGTGATGATTACATGGGTGTACACATTTACCAAAATACATGAGATTGATCACTAAAATCTGTACATATCAGTTACTCAGATCTTACCCCAATAAATAAAAGAGACCATATCTGTTTATTGTTATGATATCCATTCTCATGCATGGTAGAATGTTGACCCTCTTATAGCTTCCTATTGTGCAAAATAAATTTATAAACCCCTTACCTTAGCATAAAGGCCCTGCGTGATTTGGCTCTTACCTCTCCTTTCTACCTCATGTCCCTCCCTTACCTATTAATTCCTAGCCCTGCTGACTTTACTGTCTGAAGGAGTTCATTTCTTGTTATTTTCTAGTTCAGTCTCTTTTTTGTTTCCTTCATTGCATTTAGGATAACGTGCATTTATTTTGTCTCTTTATACTTTATTCACCTGCCTTTTCCACTAGAATAAAAGCTCCTGGAGGGTAGAGACCTTGACCTTTTCACTGTTGTATTCCCCAGTATAGTCCCAGGATGTTGCTTGGCTCAGGGAGTATTGTTGAATATGTGAGTGAATGAAGGAAGGAATGAATGAATGTTCCTGTTGTTCCATGTGTTGATAAAATGGGACTATACTCAGATGTTCCTCTGTTTGGCGTTCTGTCCTTACCAATTCAAATGAAAATGACATAGTCTTATCCCTCCAAGCAAAGCAAAACTGTGTCTCACGTAAGTTTTTGGTTGTTGCAATCAAACATTTTGTTTGATGCAAGGGAATTTTTTATTCTCTTACTTTCCAGAATCGCTATATAGTCTTTCCTTTTATTTCCTAATCAGAACTTCTTATAGAAGCGACTTAATAGCATCCCTTATGACAAGGCCTTCCAGACATATTTGATCCTGAATCCTATTGGTAAAATGTTTGAGCACACTAACCACATGGGTACATTTATTTATTTCAAACATATATAAATATGTTGCTGTACTGTATATGTAATGAAACATACCCAAATACAACATTTTAAAAGGATGGTATGAAAGATGGTTCTAATATTTTCCTCCTCTCCCATGTGCTCATCCCACTTTGAAGACACTACCTTAGGGCAAATATTCTACATTTACTTATACGTGTAAGTGTAGAATTTCAGTAGTGTTAACACTTTTGCACTTTAAACCTTACATCTGACCGTGGATTGAAAGGCTTTATTGCTTTTTTTTTCCAACATCTTTATTGGAGTATAACTGCTTTACACTGTTGTGTTAGTTGCTGCTGTATAGCAAAGTGAATCAGCTATATGTATACATATATCCCCATATCCCCTCCCTCTTAAGCCTCCCTCCCACCCTCCCTATCCCACCCCTCTAGGTGGTCACAAAGCACCGAGCTGATCTCCCTGTGCTATGCAGCTGCTTCCCACTAGCTAGCTATTTTACATTTGGTAGTGTATATATATGTCAATGCTACTCTCCCACTTAGTCCTAGCTTACCCTTTCCCCTCCCCATATCCTCCAGTCCATTCTCTATGTCTGCGTCTTTATTCCTGTCCTGCTCCTAGGTTCATCAGAACCTTTTTTTTTTTTATGATATTGTTTATGCAGTTAGGGTAGAATTGTTAGGTCTGGGGCATATTTGAAATCATGTCACCTAATTTTTGCTGTACTTACTCTTAACATTGTTCAATGATAGTTTTTCTACAGAAGAAAAATGTATTAGTATTTTAGAGGAAAGAAATAATGAGATTAGAAAAGTGCAAATAGGAGGCAAGGAAGAGGTCTGGAGAAGGCTGTGTTGATTTACACTATAGTTAATTACACTGTAAATATTGGTAGCAGTATATTTGAATGAAATGTCTTTTTGAGGAATTACTAATTGTATAATATTAGCAATTAGTACACCTAGACAAAGTTGCTAAAAAATGGGGGAAATATCACTCTTCTCCAATAAAAAGACAGTTTTTAAGGAAGCATCAATTCTTCAATATAGCAGCATGAGACAGGTTTGGAGATTTTAAGCCTTTTGTGTTACCTCTGAGACCTAAAGGAAGCAGAACATAAAAATGAGCCTCTGTCAATTTGAATCAGACCTAATCTTTGTGATCATGGCTGTGGTCTAAATCTATTAAAGATGTTCAAATTCAGTGTCCTTGTTATCACTGCAGGTTGACCTGAGTAGTGAGCAGTAAACTTGTGTATTATAATTCTGGTTCGAAGATATGTGCTTGGAAAGTGAAACCGACAGTCAGCGGTTTGTGTCTGTCTATAAGCAGACTAAGAGTGTATATAAAATGACAGGTGCATTTTTAGAGAAAGAAACCCATAATGTTTTCCTATTTAGTAGGTGACAGAATGTCCCAAGATAACACAAGCTTAAGGAGCTGGAACAAGCATGGTTATTAAAGGCTAGCAGTTTCTCAGTTCAAACAAATTGAATTTTTTCATAGGCTGGAAGACTGGAAATATAGGGTAGAGTACTGAAATAAATTAGCATATTAAGTGAATTTATACACTCAGGCTTGTGAACACTTTCAACTTAAGGAAGAATTTTTATTACTTCTTCAAAGAAAAAGGCAATTTTTAAATTCTGTGTTTGATCTCCCTGTTGGAAAGGGCCTATATAATAAATTATATTATTTTGATGATTATCCAAAGAAGTGTGGTTATTATATTGATGGGAATCTTCACTTCTCTCCTCTCTCTTTTTTCAGAATTACTGATTTAAGGAACATAAAAAGAAGATTGTATTTATCAACAGTCCATAAGGAACTGTCCTCAACCCCTCTTCATGCAAAAATCCCACTCTTCATGATCAAACGCAAAATCGTAAGTGTTATGAATATTGCTTAAAATATTAAATTTATTTTAGCAAATATTAATTCTGGGCCTACTCTGTGTATGAGGCATTCTGTTAAGTTCCATGGTGCTATTAAAAATGAATAGAAATGTATACTCTTCTTTTACTTCCAGTGAAAGAGCTTAAGATCTACTAGATGGGAGAATATAATTGTGTGAATATCTAGGATATCACCAAAACTGTGATTGGAAGCACAGTAGAGAGAGTAAGTGCTATTGGTACAGTGAAAGGGAAAGAAATCCATCTGACTGCAGGACAAGGAAAGGCTTCATGAAGGAGATTGCACTTGGCATGGACTTTGAAGGACTGTAGAATTTCAACAGGTAGAAATGAAAAACCGAGCATTCCGAGCAGAAGGAACAGCATGAGTAGAAGCATAGAGGCTGGAAAGTGGCACATATTTGGAGAACAGAGAATGATTCATCATTGTTGCCAGATTTTTTAAAATAGCCTTAAGGAAACCTCAGTTCTATAATCCAAGAGCCTGATACAGTTTGGGAGATTTGTGTAACCTCTGAGACCTAAAGCAGCATAATATATAAGTAGGTAAGCCGTAGGTTACAGGCTAATAAGTTTGGGCCTGATACAACTGACTAGTCTTTCTCAAATGTTAGTCATTTCAATACTACTCTCATGACTACCATGTTTGTGTACTACCTGTTCCAGTATGTACATAATACTCTCCTTTAAACCAACTCAGCCTTTTTTGACTTAAATAAATTTATTTAAAAAAAAAAACTTTATATCACACTTATAAATGGAAAACCAGTATAACTTTCCAGAAATAAAAATTAACCATAACAGTAAAGATACTGAAAACAAAACAGTATTTTAAAGTCTAACTAAGTACTGTTTCCTGTTTAGGGCTCTGTCCTGAGGCCTGCTCTTTATTAACAAGAGTTTATCAAGAGCTAGATACATGTTCAAGCTTTTTCTTGGGCATAATTAGAATTGAAAGAAAACTGATGGACGGAAATTTTTATTCTGTGATCTGTAGTCATTTAATGCCATGCCCATGTACCATCTAAAACCATTTCACAAACGGTGCATATTCCACTCTTTGGGAGCCACTTTAGCAGAGAAAAGGAAGCCATTAAAGCTTTTGGTTTGGAGAGGAACATACAGTCAGTTCTATGCTTTGGGAAGATTAATCTGGTAGTGACATTTGGAATGGCTTAGAGGGTCTGGTAAATGGAGATCGAGAGAACATTTGCCGTACTCCAGATTAGGGTTAATGAGGACTAGGGCAGTAGCAGTAGAGGAATGGATGTAAGGTAACATCAGAAGCTTATGGTCCAATGAGCTAAGACATATTTAAACAGACCTTTTCCATATCATGTGGTACATGCTGTGAGAGCAGGACCCACTGTGAACTATGGAGCACCAGGGGAGTGATCAGAGAAGGGCTTCTGAAGAAGGGACGCATGAGCTAGGCCTTGAAAGATTATAAGAAGAGAGAAGGCACTAACCAGTTCAAGTGGGGGTGGTATTCCTAGAACAGAAAGAGTAGCATTAAGAGTAGCTGCATGAGGGCTTCCCTGGTGGCGCAGTGGTTGGGAGTCCGCCTGCCGATGCAGGGGACACGGGTTCGTGCCCCGGTCTGGGAGGATCCCACATGCTGCGGACCGGCTGGGCCCGTGGGCCATGGCCGCTGGGCCTGCGGGTCCGGAGACTGTGCTCCGCGGCGGGAGAGGCTGCGGCGGTGAGAGGCCCGCGTACCGAAAAAAAAAAAAAAAAAGAGTAGCTGCATGAGATGTGTAGGCATATAATAATCCAGTGTTGCTGAGGAGAGACCAGAATAGTAGGGAAGTAGTAAGGCTGGAGAAGAAAACAGGGCAACCTCCTGGTAGGCCTTATATTTATAGGCAGGGAGCCTGGACTTTTATCTCATAGGTGATAGGGAGCTTTTGAAGGGCTTGCAGCAGGGGGGCATGGTCAGATTTGCATTTTAGATAGAACATCGCTTTGGAGGATGGGTGGGAAAGATGAGACTGGAGGCCGGCAGGACCAGTTAGAAAGTTAGTGCAGTTGTCACAAGAAGGTAAGAGAGCAGCAGTACCTGGCTCCTCCTAGGCACTCAATAATTATGTAAGTGGATGGATGAGTAGATGAATGATATAGGTGTAAGAGAGATGAGTCCTAAAGTTGGGAAATAGAAATCAGAGTGAAGATGAGGAAACAGAGTTGAAAAATAACTAAAAATTTTAATTGAAGATTAATTAGGTGTCAAAAATGAAGAAGAAGGAAAGTCAAGGATGGCTCTCAGTTGACTTTCTACTTTGGATGACTGGTGACAGAATCAATACCTAGAAATCCAGGAGAAAGAGCACGGTTAGAAAGGGGAGATGGAAATGTTGATAAAAACAGTCTGAGACATTCATATTGAGAATTTGGGGGGTACATAATGTTAGAGTCCTAGAGAGAGGTATGAGCTGGATATTTGGGCTTCTTCAGCATACAGGTGGCACTTACAGTCATGAGAGTGATGAAATTGCCTGCCTGCAGAGAGAGTAAGGATGGCAACAGCAACAACAAAAGAGGCTAGAGGAGGAAATACAAGGGCCTACCCAAGAAAAAGGGTGGGCAAATGAAGAAGAATTCATGAAGGAGACAGGGCAACAATGAGAAAGTGATGTGAATCATAAAGCAGGGTACAGTGTGGTGGAAACCAAGGAAGTTTTGGTAAGAGAAAATGTCAAGATGTGAAAGTATTTGGGATGTGGCAATCAGGAGGCCATTAGTAACTTCACTGACAAGTTTTGGTGTATGAGGAAGGAGTCAGGACAGTGGGCCGTGTGAATGGAAGACGGAGACGTGAGAGCATCCTGACCATTGCTTTCAGTAGGCTGATCCACTGGGCTTCATGTTCAAGTAGATATAAATAGAGGGGAGGAATCAAAGATGACTTTGAGGTTTTGAGTCTGGAAAACCTGAAGATTGAGCCCAGTAACAGATAGGTGCTGGATTTTGGAATAAATTGATGGTTTCTGTTTGCAGTAGAATTATTTTAATTCATTGTGTACTAAACACTCATAAATGCACAAAGATTAAATGCAAATACTTCAGTTATTAAAGTTAAATCATTTAAGATGTTAAGGAAGTGCATTAGTCCTTACAAATGAAATTATATTCATCCTCTTACATTTAGGTATGATTTCCTTATTCATCTAAGATTGTTTAGAGTTCAGTGTTAGGTGGTTTCCAAGAGCTAAACCATATATGAGACTAATACACTATTCTGTGTGTGGTTAATCAATCAGGTTTGTCATTACCTTGCTTTTGTGAGTTCAGTCACCCTTTTCAGTTAACTAACTCTGAAGTTTCTGGATATCATATGAAAATCTGAACTGATCATTCTGTACATGGCTATAATCTTCACACACACACACACACAGTGTACCCTCCATCCAGTGGCATTTGTGGGAATACAGTATCTGAAAATAAAATATTGTCTGTTAAAAGTAAACCACACAAATATCTTGCTGATACAGGAAGTAAACTTCATTGAACAATCTTTCATATTTAATAAATGAGTCTTTAAGAGGAATATGTGTTAGCAGTGCCAGGTGTCTAATGACATAAGAAATGTACTATTTAAACTAAAAAGAAAATAGCTGTAATAGGCCCTGTGGGACAATGTGTCTTTGCTCATCTATCTACCTCATCTTCTCATCCCCATTGAGACAGCTCAATAGAAAATATAAAAGAAAGGAGATGCAGGCATGAAAATTACATGTAGCTGTTTCAAAAAAAAATCCTAATGTGAAAAAGTCAAACTGGTGTCTATATCTTACGTGACTTCAGCTCATGCTAAATTTTGAAAAGCAAAATATCTAGAACTTGTCTTGAATCTAGAAAAATTGCTCACGTAATTCAAGGCAGTCCTAAGCAAAGACAAGGTATTTGTTTCTATAGTGTTCCCCATCCCAATGAAATCATCAAATCATAACTACTTATAGTAAGTCCTAATTATTCTATATTTTGTGAAATAGAAACATGTAAATAATACATAGGAGTTAAGAACATGGCATCTGAGTTCTGACATTTATAGTTATGTGACCCTGTGCAAGTAAGTTCCTGTGTTCATTTTCCTCATTTATGAAATGCAGATAATATGAGGCATGCATACTACTAAGGTTCTTGTGGGAATTTACATGAGTTAATAAACATAAGGCTTTTAGAACAGTGCCTGGCATGGACCAAGCTTTAAATAAGGATTATATCTCCTATTTGCTCTTTAGGTGCTACTTCTTCCAGGACACCCTCCATGATTTCTCCTCTGCTGATTGATTAGACATTTTGGGTACAGCACATCATTACCATTCACAAATTCATAATTCTTATAACACTTCTTCACCCTGCACTTTAATCGTCTGTTTACTTACCTGTCTCCCCTTTTAGGCTGTAAGCATGACTCATTTGGTTTTTATCCCTAGTGCCTATGTACATGGCAAGTAGTAAGTACGCAATAAATGTTTGTTGAACAAATTGACAAGTCTTAATGTGCCTTCTGACTTGGGAGATAAAAGAATGAGTTTATCATGGACACATTGTATAAGCTTTCTAAATGTGCCTGCCTATTCCATAAATGTCCAGGAGTACTCAAGCAAATATTAAGAAACTCAGTTCTAATACTTGCTCTCATTTCCCCTCATTTTCCTCCCAATCCAGGAGATGCTACAGCACCAGAGGGAGGGTCTTCCCTTTCCATTGCTAACATAGTCAATTCCAAATGAGCCCTTATTGAATTAAAGCTGAATCTTGTTTAAGGGAAATTTCTAGAGAGAGCAGCAAAGTGACAGAGAGCCCTCCACCCATTTAAAATGCCATGCCTGGGGTCCTCCCTGGTGTTGGTGTGATGTTGGCCTCAGTTTTCTGCTTTTTGCCAAAGTACTCTTCACTTCATTCTACTTTTTAAGAGCCATAGATATTTTGGTGATAAACCTCAAAATACAGTATTTTAAAAGCACTTCAGCTAACATTTTTAAATCAGGAGATTTCACATAAAATTTCTAACCTCTTTTTTAAAAAAATCAGAAGTTAACATTGAGCCTGCTTTCTTGCACAGCAAGCAGTCAGCTAGAGCAGAGTGGCAACTGCACACTTTTAATGGAGCTTTAAGCTCTCCTGTGAAGTTCAGTCCTCTCCACTCATAAGGTTGTGGGTGTAGTGAGACCCTTCCTGCTTCACTCATTTAAGTGACCTGACACGGCCCTCTAGGCATATAGTTTGCAACCCCTGATTTAGAGGATAATTGCCAAATGGTCCACTTTGCCTTGGTTCTTTAGCTAAAGCCTTCACATAACCAGAGGCAGCAAATAAAGTTAATATTTTTATAGCCACACCAACATGAATATTTATTTAGAGGCCACTTACTGTTCCAGTTACGATAGAATGTTCAACCTTTCAAATAAAAAATTTTATTTTTCATGTTATTCTTAATTATGATGGATTCATTTTAACATTTAAATTATAAAAATTTATACGTTTAATTTAGGTTTTCAATGACAAGAACAGTTTTAAAAATTAATAACCATCATATTAAACAGTGGGGGTAGCCACTTAGTCAAGACTCACTGAAATCAATCTTACTTCTTCTTTAATATAATTTCAGTCAGTTGGTGATGGTATCAGATGAACATCAATGTCTTGCCACCAAAGTATGTATTAATGTACAGTGAATTTAATTCCATTTGAATAGGAAGTTCAGGTATGAGATATTGCTGAGAATGAATCTTTCATTGGAGGTATAACAAAGTAGTATGATAAATTACAATGCCAAATTCTTTTAGTAACCTTTACCACTTAAATACCCAGTGTTTGTCATTTAGATAGATAGAATTACTCTTTAGGAGTTGTACTTTCTTGAACCACAACTCTGACGGAATATGTTATAGATTTTATTAGAAACTGAAAGAGTGGCATACTGTTTTTAAAGTTTCCTCTCAAAGATCATTTTTCCCATAGAGCCAGTGATTTGGAAATTTTTGGTTCTTAACGGTATTTAATTTCTTAAGTGCCATTGAATGAACAGAGAATGGAGGAGGCAGATTTTTTTAGATGTATATTTAAGACATAATTAGAGAATGTCTCTCAATGAAGTCATTCTAACCTAGAATCCACTGTAGTGTCTGTGGTACATATTTGAGGGTTTGTAAATGTTTTCACGTGCATATCATTTAATAATACTTGTTTTTCACTCTCTCTACTCACCTGTCTAATGTGGGTGTTGAAGAGATTTGGGGAAAGGAGCAGTTTCTTGCTTTTCTCTGCTGACCCTGAATGGTTATGTGAAATAGGGACAACTACATAAAAATATTTGTTCTGGAAAATGAATGATTGCCCAGCTTTAGGTCAGCCTATTTTCAAACCACTTGAACAGGCTGAGTAGTGTTAGAGGTAAAATGTGGCCTTGAGAGCTAGATTGTAGGGGTTTGAAACCTAGCTGTCACTTCCTGTCTGTGGGCCCTTGGGCAAGTCAGTTATTTCTGTGTGCTTCAGTTTCCTCATTGGTTAGGTCCTGACAATTATAGAACCTACTTCATAGAGGAGTTGTTACTATTAAATGAGTTATTACTTAGAATAGTGCCAAGTTCATAGTAAGTGCTTAGTTAGTGTTAGTTGATATTGTTATCATTTTACTATTTTCTCTTGACCTGAATCTATGTTTATTAATTTGTGAATATGTTATCATAATAAACGTCTGAACTTGCAGTTTATTTCAATTAACAAATACCTTTTGAGCCCCTGCTGTAGGCCAAGGTCTGTGCCAAAAGATGTGAATCCGAAGGTGAATGGTGCACAGTCTTCTCATCCATGAGATTATAATAGGCAGAGGAGGCAAACATATAAACAAGTTAATGATGATGGGCAGTGGTTAACACCAAACTAGTCTTAGGAAACAAATGCTGCTAAAGGAAAATATCAGACTTTTCTAGCCAAGTTGGAGCGTGTTATAAGTGGAGATATTTGTGCTAAATTGTGAATACACACAAATAAAAGCATGGAAGTTCATGTCACGTTTGATCCCTTAACTGGGTTGTATAATGGGAATGTACAGAATCACAGTGCTGGAAAAGAAGACTGGATGAAACCATGAAGGGCCTTGAAAGCCATGATAAGAAATTTAAATTTTTAGTCCATTAGAGTTTTCTTTTTAAATTTTAACTTGGAGAAGTTTCACAATATTATCTGTATTCTAGAAAATGAGTACAATGTCAGAATAAAAAGAGCTAGAGGCAGAGAGACCAATTAAAAGGCTGTGTGAAGTCCCGGTGAGTCATACTAGCCTGAATTAGTGTAGTAGCAAAGAAGTAGAAGAGGAGAACAGATATAAAAGATACTTCAGGATTTAAATCAGTGAAAAAAAAGGGAGAAAATGGCACTGAATTAATCTAGGGCTGGAAATTGGCAAAGTACATGTGCTACCAACAAGGGAAATATCCTGTAGGAGCTTAAATGACGGCTTAGGTTGCTGTTTCTGCCCGTGACAGAATATCTGGTATCAAACTGTCCTTCCTACTGTAAACAAATATAAAGTTGGAAAAAATATTTGAAATAAGACTTTTCAACCATTTGGATAGCAGGCAACATACTTTTAAAAAGGAGAAACAAATGAGATGAGTCCTATATTCCCAAGCTTTCTGAAGGCCTATTCTGGACTGCAGTGCAGAGATGGGAGCCCAGACAGAGCATGGCATCTTGCTGAATAAAGAGATCAGAGTTAAGGATGACTGAGTCTGAGGTAGCCAGAATTTGTAGGTTAGTGTATCTGAGAGGAGCTTCAGAAATATGCATCAGGGTCTTCTTGAACCGCTGTGCATGCTTACAGTAGGACCCCATGAAGTAATCACAGACGAGCCCCTGGGGAAAGAACACCTACTAAGCAGCTGTGACACACAGGGCTAGGAGATATTCAAGTACTGGCCAGAGTGAATAGGTATCACTGAACACATACAGGAGAAACTCCAGAAAGACAATTTTACTTAGAAATGGAGCTTATCTAGTCCTGGAGAAAAGGTTACCTTAGACCTGACCTAACAAATATAAAAACTCACATCAAAAGATCAAGATGATCTGCAAATAAACTTCCACCTGGAACATCTTTAGGACACTTCTAAGAAAAACAACAAAATCCAAAAGCCCAAAAACATAGTAGCCATAATATCCAGAATACAATTTTTAAAAAACGGATACTAGATAGGCAAACTGGGTAAACATGGTCCATAACCAGGAGAAAAATCACAGAATAAAAATTCAAGGGCCTTAAAATAACTATTATAAATATATTAGAGGATTTAAAGGAAACTTCGAACATAATGAGGGAGCAAATTAAGAAACCCCAATGGAAAAAGGAAACTATGAAAAGAAATTTGGAAAAATACAATGTTGAAATGAAAGTTTCACTGGATAGACTTAACACTAAGTTAAACACTTGGGAATATCAGTAAAATTGAAGTCAAGAATATAGAAACTCTTCAAACTGAAGCACAGAGAGAGGGGAAAAGCCTGGAAAAAAAATGAATATAGTCTGAATGGCCTGTGAAACAGTATCTGTCAGTCTAATATATGTGTAATTGGAGTACTATAAGGAGAGCAAAAAGAGATTGAGCAGAAGAAACTTTATAGAAATCATGGTTGAAATTTTTCAGATTTTGAAAAATATACCCATAGATCCAGTAAGCTCAACAAACTATGAGCTGAGAAACACACAAAAACCACACCAAGATCACACCATGGTATATCATAACTAAAAACAAAAAAAAACCCCACAAAGATCACACCACAGTATGTCATAATTAAATTGCTAAAAATCAATGATAAAATCTAAACAAGCAGTAAGAAGAGAAAAAATCAATTATACACAAGAGAACAATGATAAAACATATCACCAGCTTTCCATCAGAAGCAATGAAAGTAGGAAGGCAATGAAATAGTGCTAGGGAAAAAAAATGTTTAAACCTGTCAACTTAGAATTCTTTATCTAGTGAAAATATTCTTCAAAAATTGGAGCAAAATAACATTTTCAGACTAAAAAGTTGAGAGAATTCGTTACCAGCAAACCTGCACTACAGAAATATTAAAGGAAGTTATTCAGGCTGAAAAAAATGTGCCAGATAGAAATTTGGATCTAAGCGAGAGAATGAAGAGGACAAGTAATGGTAAATTAATAGGTAAATCTAAAAGGTCTTTATTCATACCATAAATTCTTTCAAAGTATTTGATAGTTGAAAGCAAAAATAACAATGTAGAAGTAAAATATGTGACAATAATAACACAGAGATGGTAGTATACTTTTACGAGGTTCTAATCCAGAAGATATTCTAATATTTATTCAGGGTTAAATTGTTAGAAGTTAAAGATTCATATTGCAAACTTTGGCAACCATAGAAAAAAGTAAAAGAACAACTAATCAACAAATATAGCTAATCAACAAATTGAGGAAATTAATGGGGCACTAAAAATATATTCAATCCAAAATAGAGGAGAGCTAAACAAAGAGCAGATGGGACAGATTGAAAACAAATAAATTGGTAGCCTTAAACTCAAACACATCAGAATAATTACATTAAATGGAAATGGACTAAAGACTCCAACAGAAATCGTTATGTTGAATAAAAAGTGAGACAATTATATTCTGTTTATAAGCAGTGCACATTAAATTTAAGGACACAGGTAGGTTAAAAAAATTTTAATACAAAAAGTTTTACCTTGCAAACACAAATTATAAGAAAGCTAGAATGGCTCTCTATTAATATCAGTCAAAGTAGACTGCAGGACAAGGAATATTATGTAACAAGGCATATTTCATAATGATAAGGGGATCAGACATGTAGAAGATATAACATCCTACATGTGTACATAGCTAGTAACGGTGCTTGAAAATGCATGAAGCAAAAAGTAACAGAACTGAAGGGAGAAAGATAAAAACACAATTATAGATGACGATTTCAACACTCCCCTCTCAGAAATTGACAGAAAATCAGTAAACTTGAAAAATGCTATCAGTCAACCTGACTTATTTGACATTTCTAGGATGTTTAATCTAACAATTGCAGAATAACACTATATTCAAGTATGCATTGAATGTTCACCAAGATATATGGTATTTCAGGCTGTGTTAATCTCAGCAAAGTTAAAAAGACTGAAATCATACAAAGTACATTCTGTGGCTAAATGGAATTAGATGGAAATTAGTAACAAAAATATAACTGAAAAATCCTCAAGTACTTGAAAATAACGCAACATACTTCTAAATAACCTATAAGTAAAAGAAAACTAACAGGGAATATTAGCAAATATTTTAACTGATATTTTTACTAATTTTAAATGGTAATGAAAATAAAGCATACTAAAATTTGTGAGATGCATTACAGGCATCTAAAGTATGCAGAAAGAAATAATCAAGAGAATAGGTCAATGAAATGGGAAATGGGCAACGGAGAAAAACCACTGAAACCAAATTTGGATTTTTGAAAATATTTAGTGAGTGATAAACCTAGACTAATCAAGAAAAAAAGAACACACACACATTGTCAATATCAAGAATGAATGTAAGGAAAAAGGAAAATAAGGGAATGTTATGAACAATTGTATACTAATAAATTTGACAACTTAGATTAAGTGGGAAAATTCTTTTAAAGACACATTACTAAAACTGCTACTAAAAGAAATAGAAAATCTGAGTAGCCTTATATCTATTTTTAGAAACTGAATGTGTAATTTAAAACATTCCCACAAAACAATACAGGTTTGGATGGCTTTATGGGTAAATCTAACCAAACATTTAAGGAAAGAATAATACTGTCTCTCAGATAATAAAGGAGAAGGAACATTTTTCATTTCACTTAATAAAATGCGGCCAGCATAATTCTGATACCAAAACCAGGAAATATATTAAATCCCAAAAGAGAACTATAAATCAGTATCACTCAAGAACATAGACTCATGGATCCTTAACATCATGACCAAGTGGTATTTATTCCAAGAATTCAAGGTTAGTCTTACACTTGAAAATTAGTCAGTGTAATTTTTCACATTAACAGAATAAAGGGGAAAAGTCATAAAGTCATCTCAATGTATGTAGAAAAATCATGTGATGAAAATTCATTAGCCATTAAACTGAAAACTCACATCAAACTAGTAATAGAAGGAAACTTGTTGAGCCTGATAAAAGGCCTCTATAAAAAACCTACAACTAAATCATACTTAATGGCGAAATACTATCAATACTTACCTCCTAAGTCGGGGAACAAAGAAAAGATATCCACACTGACTGCTTCGATTCAGCATTGCATTAGAGGTCCCAGCAAGTGCAATAAGATAATAAAGAGAAATTTTAAAACATACAGATTGAAAAAGAAGAAATAAAAGTTTCTTTCTTTGCAGACAACATAATCATCTTGTAGAAAATTCTAGAGAGGACTGCTCATGTCCTGCCTGTTGTCTGCTGCACACAGTGAGGTGTTGCTCCGGGACCTTACTTCAGACATGCAGAGACTCTCCCTGGAGTGTCTCAAATGCATGCAGTGTGCATGAACACTGGATTGGGATCAGTGAGCTGAAAGATACAGAGCAGCACGCTAGGCTGGATGAATCCCTCTGGATTGTGGACGGAAAAGACCGTGAGCACTGTTAGTTTTAGAAGGGTCTTCATGCTCTGGCCGGGTGTCAGGCTTGAGCCTCTGAGGTGGGAGAGCCGAGTCCAGGACATTGGACCACCAGAGACCTCCCGGCCCCACATAATGTAAATCGGCCAGAGCTCTTCCAGAGATCTCCATCTCAACACTAAGACCCTGCTCCACCCAACGGCCAGCAAGCTCCAGTGCTGGATGCCCCTTACCAAACAACTAGCAAGAGAGGAACAAAACCCCACCCATTAGCAAAGAGGCTGCCTAAAATCATAATACGTTCACAGACACCGCAAAACACACCACCAGACACAGCCCTGCCCACCAGAGAGACAAGATACAGCCCCACCCATAGGAGCACAGGCACCAGTCCCCTCCACCAGGAAGCCTAAACAAGCCACTGAACCAACCTCACCCACTGGGGGCAGACACCAAGAACAATGGGAACTACAAACCTGCAGCCTGTGAAAAGGAGACCCCAAATGCAGTAAGTTAAACAAAATCAGAAGACAGAGAAATAAGCAGCAGATGAAGGAGCAGGGTAAAAACCCACCAGACCAAACAAATGAAGAGGACACAGGCAGTCTACCTGAAAAAGAATTCAGAGTAGTGATAGTAAACATGATCCAAAATCTTGGAAATAGAATGGAGAAAATGCAAGAAACATTTAACAAGGACCTAGAAGGACTAAAGAGCAAACAAACAATGATGAACAACACAATAAATGAAATTAAAAATTCTCTAGAAGGAATCAATGGCAGAATAACTGAGGCAGAACAAAGGATAAGTGACCTGGAAGATAAAATAGTGGAAATAACTGCCGCAGAACACAATAAAGAAAAAAGAATGAAAAGAATTGAGGACAGTCTTAGAGAACTCTGGGACAACATTAAATGCACGAATATTCAAATTGTAGGGGTCCCAGAAGAAGAAGAGAAAAGGAAAGGGAATGAGAAAATATTTGAAGAGATTATAGTTGAAAACTTCCCTAACATGGGAAAGGAAATAATCAAGTCCAGGAGGTGCAGAGAGTCCCACACAGGATAAATCCAAGGAGAAACACACCAAGACACGTATTAATCGAACTATCAAAAATTAAATACAAAGAAAAAATATTAAAAGCAGCAAGAGAAAAGCAGCAAATAACATACAAGGGAATCCCTATAAGGTTAACAGCTGATCGTTCAGCAGAAACTGTGGAAGCCAGAAGGGAGTGGCAGAACATATTTAAAGTGATGAAAGGGAAAAACCTACCACCAACATTACTCTGCCCAGCAAGGATCTCATTCAGATTCGACGGAGAAATTAAAACCTTTACAGATGAGCAAAAGTTAAGAGAATTCAGCACCAGCAAAACAGCTTTACAACAAATGCTAAAGGAACTTCTCTAGGCAGGAAACACAAGAGAAGGAAAAGACCTAAAATAACAAACCCAAAACAATTAAGAAAACGGTAAGAGGAACATACATATCGATAATTACCTTAAATGTAAATGGACTAAATGCTCCAACCAAAAGACACAGACTGGCTGCATGGATACAAAAACAAGGCCCATATATATGCTGTCTACAAGGGGCCCACTTCAGACCTAGGGTCACAATCATATAGATTGAAAGTGAGGGAATGGAAGAAGATATTCCATTCAAATGAAAATCAAAAGAAAGCGGGAGTAGCATTTCTCATATCAGGCAAAATAGACTTTAAAATAAAGACTATTATAGGAGACAAAGAAGGACACTACATAATGATCAAGGGATCAATCCAAGAAGAAGATACAACAATTGTAAATATTTATGCACCCAACATAGGGGCACCTCAATACATAACGCAAATGCTAACAGCCATAAAAGGGGAAATCGACAGTAACACAATCATAGTAGGGGACTTTAACACCCCACTTTCACCCAGATCATCCAAAATGAAAATAAATAAGAAAACACAAGCTTTAAATGAAACATTAAACAAGATGGACTTTATTGATATTTATAGGACATTCCATCCAAAAACAACAGAATACACTTTCTTCTCAACTGTCCATGGAACGTTCTCCAGGTTAGATCATATCTTGGTTCACAAATCAAGCCTTGGTAAATTTAAGAAAATTGAAGTTGTATCAAGTATCTTTTCTGACCACAATGCTCTGAGACTAGATATCAATTACAGGGAAAAAACTGAAAACTACAAACACATGGAGGCTAAACAATATGTTACTAAATAACCAAGAGATGACTGAAGAAATCAAAGAGGAAGTCAAAAAATGCCTAGGAACAAATGATAATGAAAACACAATAACCCAAAACCTATGGGATGCAACAAAAGCGGTTCTAACAGGGAAGTTTATAGCAATACAGTCCTACCTCAAGAAATAACAGAAACGTCAGATAAACAGCCTAACCTTACACCTAAAGCAATGAGAGAAAGAACAAAAAAAAACCCCCAAAGTTAGCAGAAGGAAAGAAATCATAAAGATCAGATTAGAAATAAATGAAAAAGAAATGAAGGAAACAGTAGCAAAGATCAATAAACGTAAAAGCTGGTTCTTTGAGAAGATAAACAAAATTGATAAACCATGAACCAAACTCATCAAGAAAAAAAGGGAGAAGACTCAAATCAACAGAATCAGAAATGAAAAAGAAGAAATAACTAACACTGAAGAAATACAAAGCATCATGAGAGATTACTACAAGCAATGATATGCCAATAAAATGGACAACCTGGAAGAAATGGACAAGTTCTTAGAAAACCACAACCTTCCGAGACTGAGCCAGGAAGAAGTAGAAAATATAAACAGACCAGTCACAACACTGGTATTGAAACTGTGATTTAAAATCTTCCAACAAACAAAAGCCCAGGACCAGATGGATTCACAGGTGAATTCTATCAAAATTTAGAAAAGAGCTAACATCTTTCCTTCTCAATCTCTTCCAAAATAGAGTAGAGGGAAGAACACCCCCAAACTCATTCTACCAGGCTACCATCACCCTGATACCAAAACCACACAAAGATGTCCCCCCCAAAAAAAGAAAACTACAGGCCAATATGGTACTGGCACAAAAACAGAAATATAGATCAATGGAACAGGATTGAAAGCCCAGAGGTAAACCCATGCTCATATGGTCACCTTATCTTTGATAAGGGAGGCAAGAATATACAATGGAACAAAGACAGCCTCTTCAATAAGTGGTGCTGGGAAAACTGGACAGCTACATGTAAAAGAATGAAATTAGAGCACTTCCTAACACCATACACAAAAATAAACTCAAAATAGATTAAAGACCTAAATGTAAGGCCAGACACTATAAAACTCTTAGAACACTCCATGACATAAATCACAGCAAGATCCTTTTTGACCCCCCTCCTAGAGCAATGGAAATAAAAATAAACAAATGGGCCCTAATGAAACTTAAAAGCTTTTGTACAGAAAAGGAAACCATAAACACGATGAAAAGACAGCCCTCAGAATGGGAGAAAATACTTGCCAACGTTGCAACTGACAAAGGATTAATCTCCAAATTATACAAGCAGCTCATGCAGCTCAATATCCAAAAAACACACAACCCAATCCAAAAGTGGGCTGAACACCTAAATTGACAATTCTCCAAAGAAGACATACCGGTTGCCAACAAACACTTGAAAAGATGCTCAACATCACTAATCATTAGAGAAATGCAAATCAAAAGCACAATGAGGTATCACCTCACACCTGTCAGAATGGCCATCATCAAAAAATCTACAAACAATAAATGCTGGAGAGGGTGTGGAGAAAAGGGAACCCTCTCGAACTGTTGGTGGGAATGTAAATTGATACAGCCACTATGGAGAACAGTATGGAGGTTCCTTAAAAAACTAAAAATAGAACTACCATCTGACCCAGCAATCCCACTACTGGGCATATACCCTGAGAAAACCATAATTCAAAAAGAGTCATCTACCACAATATCATTGCGGCACTATTTACAATAGCCAGGATATGGAAGCAACCTAGGTATCCATCAATAGATGAATGGATAAAGAAGATGTGGCACATATATACAATGGAATATTAGCCATTACAAGAAACGAAATTGAGTTATTTGTAGTGAGGTGGATGGGCCTAGAGTCTCATACAGAGTGAAGTAAGTCAGAAAGAGAAAAACAAATACCGTATCCTAACACCTATATATGGAATCTAAAAAAAAAAAAAAAATGGTTCTGATGAACCTAGGGGTAGGACAAGAATAAAGACGCAGACATAGAAAATGCACGGGGAGGGGAAGGGTAAGCTGAGGACACGGGAAGGGGAAGGGTAAGCTGGGACAAAGTGAGAGAGTAGCATTGACATATATATACTACCAAATGTAAAATAGATAGCTAGTGGGAATTAGCTGCATAGAACAGGGATGTCAGCTCCATGCTTTGTGACCACTTAGAGGGGTGGGAAAGGGAGGGTGTGAGGGAGGCACAAGAGGGAGGGGATATGGAGCTATATGTATGCATATAGCTGATTCACTTTGTTTTACAGCAGAAATTAACAACATTAACATTGTAAAGCAATTATACTCCAATAATACTCCAAAAAATACTCCAATTTATACTCCAATAAAGATGTTTTAATAAAAAAGAAAATTCTAGGGAACCGACAAAAACTAAAGAAAACCTAGTAACGTAATTGAGTTTATCAAGGTCACAGAATACAATGGCAGTATACCAAAATCATTTGTTTCTATATATTTCTATACAAAGTTGTAGCAGTAAACAATTGAAAATTCTAAATCTTAAAAATATTTACAATACCATGAAAAATATTAAATATTCAGGAATAAATTTAACAAAATATATGTTAGACCTTTACAGTGAAAGCTATAAAACATTGCTGAGAGAAATTGAAGACCTAAATAAATGGGGGAATGTTGTTTATGAATCAGAAGACTGTATTTGTTAAGTTGCCAATACTCTCTCAGTAAATCTGTTGGTTCAATCTAATCTCGGTTAGAATCCCAACAGGCTTCTTTTTTTTTTTTTTTTTTTTTTTTTTTTATCAAAAAAAAAAAATATTATTTATTT